>NW_027478444.1:270988-597467 GCF_051014685.1 Ptiloglossa arizonensis | reverse complement strand
TAAGGAATGGTTGAGTAACCATCAAAATTTTCGCAAGTGTGATACTCGAAACGAATAACTGAAACGGCCTAGGGGAAAAGTACACACACCGTTGTTATCGGGCAAGATTCTACATTCAAATGCAACAGGAATTTCTCGAGTTCGCCAATCCGTTCGCGAGGTATCGGAGTTTGAAGTTAAGGAATGGTTGAGAGACCATCACAATTTTCGGACGTCTGATACTCGAAACCAATAACTACTATGGCCTAGGGGAAAAATACACATACCTTTGTAATCGGGCGAGTTTCTACTTTCAGATGCAATAGTAATTTCTCGAGTTCGTCAATCCGTTCGCGAGATATGGGTGTTTGAAGTTAAGGAATGGTTGAGAAACCATCAAAATTTTCGCAAATCCGATGCTAGAAACGAATAACTGGAATGACCTAGGGAAAAAGTACACACACCATTGTAATCGGTCGACTTTCTACATTCAGATGCAACAGGAAATAATCCAGTTCGTCAATCCGTTCGCGACATATGGGACTATGAAGGTACGGAATGGTTGGAAACCATCAAAATTTTGGCAAGTCTGATACCCGAAACCAATAACTGGAACGGCCTAGGGGAAAAGTACACACACCATTGTAATCGGGCAAGTTTCTACTTTCAAATGCAACTGGAATTCTCGAGTTCGTCAATCCGTTCGCGAGATATGGGAGTTTGAAATTAAGGAACGGTTGAGGAACCATCAAAATTTTCGCAAAACTGATACACGAAACCAATAACTGGAATGGCCTAGGGGAAAAGTGCACACACCATTGAAATGGGGCGACTTTCTACTTTCAGATGCAACAGGAATTCCTCGAGTTCGTCAATCCGTTCGCGAGATATGGGAGTTTGAAGTTAAGGAATGCTTGAGAAACCATCAAAATTTTCGCAAGTCTGATACTCGAAACCAATAACTACAAAGCCCTAGGGGAAAAATACACATATCTTTGTAATCGGGCGAGTTTATACTTTCAGATGCAACAGGAATTTCTCGAGCTCGTCAATCCGTTCGCGAGATATGGGAGTTTGAAGTTAAGGAATGGTTGAGAAACCATCAAAATTTTCGCAAGTGTGATACTCGAAACTAATAACTGGAACGGCCTAGGGGAAAAGTACACACACCATTGTAATCGGGCAAGATTCTACATTCAAATGCAACAGGAATTTCTCGAGTTCGCCAATCCGTTCGCGAGGTATCGGAGTTTGAAGTTAAGGAATGGTTGAGAGACCATCACAATTTTCGGAAGTCTGATACTCGAAACCAATAACTACTATGGCCTAGGGGAAAAATACACATACCTTTGTAATCGGGCGAGTTTCTACTTTCAGATGCAATAGTAATTTCTCGAGTTCGTCAATCCGTTCGTGAGATATGGGTGTTTGAAGTTAAGGAATGGTTGAGAAACCATCAAAATTTTCGCAATTCCGATGCTAGAAACGAATAACTGGAATGACCTAGGGAAAAAGTACACACACCATTGTAATCGGTCGACTTTCTGCATTCAGATGCAACAGGAAATAATCCAGTTCGTCAATCCGTTCGCGACATATGGGACTTTGAATGTAAGGAATGGTTGAGAAACCATCAAAATTTTGGCAAGTCTGATACCCGAAACCAATAACTGGAACGGCCTAGGGGAAAAGTACACACACCATTGTAATCGGGCAAGTTTCTACTTTCAAATGCAACAGGAATTCTCGAGTTTGTCAATCCGTTCGCGAGATATGGGAGTTTGAAATTAAGGAACGGTTGAGGAACCATCAAAATTTTCGCAAATCTGATACTCGAAACCAATAACTGGAATGGCCTAGGGGAAAAGTACACATACCATTGTAATGGGGCGAGTTTCTACTTTCAGATGCAACAGGAATTCCTCGAGTTCGTCAATCCGTTCGCGAGATATGGGAGTTTGTAGTTAAGGAATGGTTGAGACACCATCAAAATTTTCGCAAATCTGATACTCGAAACCAATAACTGGTATGGCCTAGGGGAAAAGTAAACACACCATTGAAATGGGGCGACTTTCTACTTTCAGATGCAACAGGAATTCCTCGAGTTCGTCAATCCGTTCGCGAGATATGGGAGTTTGAAGTTAAGGAATGGATGTGAGACCATCACAATTTTCGGAAGTCTGATACTCGAAACCAATAACTACTATGGCCTAGAGGAAAAATACACATACCTTTGTAATCGGGCGAGTTTCTACTTTCAGATGCAACAGGAATTTCTCGAGTTCGTCAATCCGTTCGCGTGATATGGCAGTTTGAAGTTAAGGAATGGTTGAGAAACCATCAAAATTTTCGCAATTCTGATGCTAGAAACGAATAACTGGAATGACCTAGGGAAAAAGTACACACACGATTGTAATCGGTCGACTTTCTACTTTCAGAAGCAACAGGAAATAATCGAGATCGTCAATCCGTTCGCGAGATATGGGAGTTTGAAGTTAAGGAATGCTTGAGAAACCATCAAAATTTTCGCAAAACTGATACACCAAACCAATAACTGGAATGGCCTAGGGGAAAAGTACACACACCATTGTAATGGGGCGAGTTTCTACTTTCAGATGCAACAGGAATTTCTCGAGTTCGTCAATCCGTTCGCGAGATATGGGAGTTTGAAATTAAGAAACGGTTGAGAAAACATCAAAATTTTCGCAAGTCTGGTACTCGAAACCAATAACTGGAATGGCCTAGGGGAAAAGTAAACACACCATTGTAATGGGGCGACTTTCTACTTTCAGATGCAACAGGAATTCCTCGAGTTCGTCAATCCGTTCGCGAGATATGGGAGTTTGAAGTTAAGGAATGCTTGAGAAACCATCAAAATTTTCGCAAGTCTGATACTCGAAACCAATAACTACAAAGCCCTAGGGGAAAAATACACATATCTTTGTAATCGGGCGAGTTTATACTTTCAGATGCAAAAGGAATTTCTCGAGTTCGTCAATCCGTTCGCGTGATATGGCAGTTTGAAGTTAAGGAATGGTTGAGAAACCATCAAAATTTTCGCAATTCTGATTCTAGAAACGAATAACTGGAATGACCTAGGGAAAAAGTACACACACGATTGTAATCGGTCGACTTTCTACTTTCAGAAGCAACAGGAAATAATCGAGATCGTCAATCCGTTCGCGAGATATGGGAGTTTGAAGTTAAGGAATGCTTGAGAAACCATCAAAATTTTCGCAAAACTGATACACCAAACCAATAACTGGAATGGCCTAGGGGAAAGGTACACACACCATTGTAATGGGGCGAGTTTCTACTTTCAGATGCAACAGGAATTTCTCGAGTTCGTCAATCCGTTCGCGAGATATGGGAGTTTGAAGTTAAGGAATGCTTCAGAAACCATCAAAATTTTCGCAAGTCTGATACTCGAAACCAATAACTACAAAGCCCTAGGGGAAAAATACACATATCTTTGTAATCGGGCGAGTTTATACTTTCAGATGCAACAGGAATTTCTCGAGTTCGTCAATCCGTTCGCGAGATATGGGAGTTTGAAGTTAAGGAATGCTTGAGAAACCGTCAAAATTTTCGCAAGTCTGATACTCGAAACCAATAACTACAAAGCCCCAGGGGAAAAATACACATATCTTTGTAATCGGCCGAATTTCTACTTTCAGAAGCAACAGGAAATAATCGAGTTCGTCAATCCGTTCGCGAGATATGGGAGTTTGAAGTTAAGCAATGCTTGAGAAACCATCAAAATTTTCGCAAAACTGATACACGAAACCAATAACTGGAATGGCCTAGGGGAAAAGTACACATACCTTTGTAATCGGGCGAGTTTCTACTTTCAGATGCAACAGGAATTTCTCGAGTTCGTCAATCCGTTCGCGTGATATGGCAGTTTGAAGTTAAGGAATGGTTGAGAAACCATCTAAATTTTCGCAATTCTGATGCTAGAAACGAATAACTGGAATGACCTAGGGAAAAAGTACACACACGATTGTAATCGGTCGACTTTCTACTTTCAGAAGCAACAGGAAATAATCGAGTTCGTCAATCCGTTCGCGAGATATGGGAGTTTGAAGTTAAGGAATGCTTGAGAAACCATCAAAATTTTCGCAAAACTGATACACGAAACCAATAACTGGAATGGCCTAGGGGAAAAGTACACACACCATTGTAATGGGGCGAGTTTCTACATTCAGATGCAACAGGAATTTCTCGAGTTCATCAATCCGTTCGCGAGATATGGGAGTTTGAAGTTAAGGAATGCTTGAGAAACCGTCAAAATTTTCGCAAGTCTGATACTCGAAACCAATAACTACAAAGCCCCAGAGGAAAAATACACATATCTTTGTAATCGGCCGACTTTCTACTTTCAGAAGCAACAGGAAATAATCGAGTTCGTCAATCCGTTCGCGAGATATGGGAGTTTGAAGTTAAGCAATGCTTGAGAAACCATCAAAATTTTCGCAAAACTGATACACGAAACCAATAACTGGAATGGCCTAGGGGAAAAGTACACAAACCATTGAAATGGGGCGACTTTCTACTTTCAGATGCAACAGGAATTCCTCGAGTTCGTCAATCCGTTCGCGAGATATGGGAGTTTGAAGTTAAGGAATGCTTGAGAAACCATCAAAATTTTCGCAAGTCTGATACTCGAAGCCAATAACCACAAAGCCCTAGGGGAAAAATACACATATCTTTGTAATCGGGCGAGTTTATACTTTCAGATGCAACAGGAATTTCTCGAGCTCGTCAATCCGTTCGCGAGATATGGGAGTTTGAAGTTAAGGAATGTTTGAGAAACCATCAAAATTTTCGCAAGTGTGATACTCGAAACGAATAACTGGAACGGCCTAGGGGAAAAGTACACACACCATTGTTATCGGGCAAGATTCTACATTCAAATGCAACAGGAATTTCTCGAGTTCGCCAATCCGTTCGCGAGGTATCGGAGTTTGAAGTTAAGGAATGGTTGAGAGACCATCACAATTTTCGGACGCCTGATACTCGAAACCAATAACTGCTATGGCCTAGGGGAAAAATACACATACCTTTGTAATCGGGCGAGTTTCTACTTTCAGATGCAATAGTAATTTCTCGAGTTCGTCAATCCGTTCGCGAGATATGGGTGTTTGAAGTTAAGGAATGATTGAGAAACCATCAAAATTTTCGCAATTCCGATGCTAGAAACGAATAACTGGAATGACCTAGGGAAAAAGTACACACACCATTGTAATCGGTCGACTTTCTACATTCAGATGCAACAGGAAATAATCCAGTTCGTCAATCCGTTCGCGACATATGGGACTATGAAGGTACGGAATGGTTGAGAAACCATCAAAATTTTGGCAAGTCTGATACCCGAAACCAATAACTGGAACGGCCTAGGGGAAAAGGACACACACCATTGTAATCGGGCAAGTTTCTACTTTCAAATGCAACAGGAATTCCTCGAGTTCGTCAATCCGTTCGCGAGATATGGGAGTTTGAAGTTAAGGAATGCTTGAGGAACCATCAAAATTTTCGCAAGTCTGATACTCGAAACCAATAACTACAAAGCCCTAGGGGAAAAATACACATATCTTTGTAATCGGGCGAGTTTATACTATCAGATGCAACAGGAATTTCTCGAGCTCGTCAATCCGTTCGCGAGATATGGGAGTTTGAAGTTAAGGAATGGTTGAGGAACCATCAAAATTTTCGCAAAACTGATACACGAAACCAATAACTGGAATGGCCTAGGGGAAAAGTGCACACACCATTGAAATGGGGCGACTTTCTACTTTCAGATGCAACAGGAATTCCTCGAGTTCGTCAATCCGTTCGCGAGATATGGGAGTTTGAAGTTAAGGAATGCTTGAGGAACCATCAAAATTTTCGCAAGTCTGATACTCGAAACCAATAACTACAAAGCCCTAGGGGAAAAATACACATATCTTTGTAATCGGGCGAGTTTATACTTTCAGATGCAACAGGAATTTCTCGAGCTCGTCAATCCGTTCGCGAGATATGGAGTTTGAAGTTAAGGAATGGTTGAGAAACCATCAAAATTTTCGCAAGTGTGATACTCGAAACCAATAACTGGAATGGCCTAGGGGAAAAGTACACACACCATTGTAATCGGGCAAGTTTCTACTTTCAAATGCAACAGGAATTCTCGAGTTCGTCAATCCGTTCGCGTGATATGGCAGTTTGAAGTTAAGGAATGGTTGAGAAACCATCAAAATTTTCGCAATTCCGATGCTAGAAACGAATAACTGGAATGACCTAGGGAAAAAGTACACACACCATTGTAATCGGTCGACTTTCTACATTCAGATGCAACAGGAAATAATCCAGTTCGTCAATCCGTTCGCGACATATGGGACTATGAAGGTACGGAATGGTTGAGAAACCATCAAAATTTTGGCAAATCTGATACCCGAAACCAATAACTGGAACGGCCTAGGTGAAAAGTACACACACCATTGTAATCGGGCAAGTTTCTACTTTCAAATGCAACAGGAATTCTCGAGTTCGTCAATCCGTTCGCGTGATATGGCAGTTTGAAGTTAAGGAATGGTTGAGAAACCATCAAAATTTTCGCAAATCTGATACTCGAAACCAATAACTGGTATGGCCTAGGGGAAAAGTAAACACACCATTGAAATGGGGCGACTTTCTACTTTCAGATGCAACAGGAAATAGTCGAGTTCGTCAATCCGTTCGCGAGATATGGGAGTTTGAAGTTAAGGAATGGATGTGAGACCATCACAATTTTCGGAAGTCTGATACTCGAAACCAATAACTACTATGGCCTAGGGGAAAAATACACGTACCTTTGTAATCGGGCGAGTTTCTACTTTCAGATGCAATACTAATTTCTCGAGTTCCTCAATCCGTTCGCGTGATATGGCAGTTTGAAGTTAAGGAATGGTTGAGAAACCATCAAAATTTTCGCAATTCTGATGCTAGAAACGAATAACTGGAATGACCTAGGGAAAAAGTACACACACGATTGTAATCGGTCGACTTTCTACTTTCAGAAGCAACAGGAAATAATCGAGATCGTCAATCCGTTCGCGAGATATGGGAGTTTGAAGTTAAGGAATGCTTGAGAAACCATCAAAATCTTCGCAAAACTGATACACCAAACCAATAACTGGAATGGCCTAGGGGAAAAGTACACGTACCTTTGTAATCGGGCGAGTTTCTACTTTCAGATGCAACAGGAATTTCTCGAGTTCGTCAATCCGTTCGCTAGATATGGGAGTTTGAAGTTAAGGAATGATTGAGAAACCATCGCAAATTTCGCAAGTCTGATACTCGAAACCAATAACTACCATTGCCTAGGAGAAAAATGCACATACCTTTGTAATCGGGCGAGTTTCTAATTTCAGATGCAACAGGAATTTCTCGAGCTCGTCAATCCGTTCGCGAGATATGGGAGTTTGAAGTTAAGGAATGGTTGAGAAACCATCAAAATTTTCGCAAGTCTGATACTCGAAACCAATAACTACAAAGCCCTAGGGGAAAAGTACACATACCTTTGTAATCGGGCGAGTTTATACTTTCAGATGCAATAGGAATTTCTCGAGCTCGTCAATCCGTTCGCGAGATATGGGAGTTTGAAGTTAAGGAATGGTTGAGAAACCATCAAAATTTTCGCAAATGTGATACTCGAAACCAATAACTGGAATGGCCTAGGGGAAAAGTACACACACCATTGTAATGGGGCGAGTTTCTACTTTCAGATGCAACAGGAATTCCTCGAGTTCGTCAATCCGTTCGCGAGATATGGGAGTTTGTAGTTAAGGAATGGTTGAGACACCATCACAATTTTCGCAAGTCTGATACTCGAAACCAATAACTACTATGGCCTAGGGCAAAAATACACATACCGTTGTAATCGGACGAGTTTCTGCTTTCAGATGCAACAGGAATTTCTCGAGTTCGTCAGTTCTTTCGCGAGATATGGGAGTTTGAAATTAAGGAACGGTTGAGAAAACATCAAAATTTTCGCAAGTCTGATACTCGAAACCAATAACTGGAATGTCCTAGGGGAAAAGTAAACACACCATTGTAATGGGGCGAGTTTCTACTTTCAGATGCAACAGGAATTCCTCGAGTTCGTCAATCCGTTCGCGAGATATGGCAGTTTGAAGTTAAGGAATGGTTGAGAAACCATCAAAATTTTCGCAATTCTGATGCCAGAATCGAATAACTGGAATGACCTAGGGAAAAAGTACACACACGACTGTAATCGGTCGACTTTCTACTTTCAGAAGCAACAGGAAATAATCGAGTTCGTCAATCCGTTCGCGAGATATGGGAGTTTGAAGTTAAGGAATGCTTGAGAAACCATCAAAATTTTCGCAAAACTGATACACGAAACCAATAACTGGAATGGCCTAGGGGAAAAGTACACACACCATTGTAATGGGGCGAGTTTCTACTTTCAGATGCAACAGGAATTTCTCGAGTTCGTCAATCCGTACGCGAGATATGGGAGTTTGAGGTAAAGGAATGCTTGAGAAACCATCAAAATTTTCGCAAGTCTGATACTCGAAACCAATAACTACAAAGCCCTAGGGGAAAAATACACATACCTTTGTAATCGGGCGAGTTTATACTTTCAGATGCAATAGGAATTTCTCGATTTCGTCAATCCGTTCGCGAGATATGGAAGTTTGAAGTTAAGGAATGCTTGAGAAACCATCAAAATTTTCGCAAGTCTGATACTCGAAACCAATAACTACAAAGCCCTAGGGGAAAAATACACATACCTTTATAATCGGGCGAGTTTATACTTTCAGATGCAACAGGAATTTCTCGAGCTCGTCAATCCGTTCGCGAGATATGGGAGTTTGAAGTTAAGGAATGGTTGAGAAACCATCAAAATTTTCGCAAGTCTGATACTCGAAACCAATAACTGGAACGGCCTAGGGGAAAAGTACACACACCATTGTTATCGGGCAAGATTCTACATTCAAATGCAACAGGAATTTCTCGAGTTCGTCAATCCGTTCGCGAGATATGGGAGTTTGAAGTTAAGGAATGCTTGAGAAACCATCAAAATTTTCGCAAGTCTGATACTCGAAACCAATAACTACAAAGCCCTAGGGGAAAAATACACATACCTCTATAATCGGGCGAGTTTATACTTTCAGATGCAATAGGAATTTCTCGATTTCGTCAATCCGTTCGCGAGATATGGGAGTTTTAAGTTAAGGAATGCTTGAGAAACCATCAAAATTTTCGCAAGTCTGATACTCGAAACCAATAACTGGAACGGCCCAGGGGAAAAATACACATACCTTTGTAATCGGGCGAGTTTCTACTTTCAGATGCAATAGTAATTTCTCGAGTTCGTCAATCCGTTCGCGAGATATGGGAGTTTGAAGTTAAGGAATGGTTGAGAAACCATCAAAATTTTCGCAAGTCTGATCCTCGAAACCAATAACTACAAAGGCCTAGGGGAAAAATACACGTACCTTTATAATCGGGCGAGTTTCTACTTTCAGATGCAACAGGAATTTCTCGAGTTCGTCAATCCGTTCGCTAGATATGGGAGTTTGAAGTTAAGGAATGATTGAGAAACCATCGCAAATTTCGCAAGTCTGATACTCGAAACCAATAACTACCATTGCCTAGGGGAAAAATGCACATACCTTTGTAATCGGGCGAGTTTCTAATTTCAGATGCAACAGGAATTTCTCGAGCTCGTCAATCCGTTCGCGAGATATGGGAGTTTGAAGTTAAGGAATGGTTGAGAAACCATCAAAATTTTCGCAATTCTGATACTCGAAACCAATAACTACTATGGCCTAGGGCAAAAATACACATACCGTTGTAATCGGACGAGTTTCTGCTTTCAGATGCAACAGGAATTTCTCGAGTTCGTCAGTTCTTTCGCGAGATATGGGAGTTTGAAATTAAGGAACGGTTGAGAAAACATCAAAATTTTCGCAAGTCTGATACTCGAAACCAATAACTGGAATGTCCTAGGGGAAAAGTAAACACACCATTGTAATGGGGCGAGTTTCTACTTTCAGATGCAACAGGAATTCCTCGAGTTCGTCAATCCGTTCGCGAGATATGGCAGTTTGAAGTTAAGGAATGGTTGAGAAACCATCAAAATTTTCGCAATTCTGATGCCAGAATCGAATAACTGGAATGACCTAGGGAAAAAGTACACACACGACTGTAATCGGTCGACTTTCTACTTTCAGAAGCAACAGGAAATAATCGAGTTCGTCAATCCGTTCGCGAGATATGGGAGTTTGAAGTTAAGGAATGCTTGAGAAACCATCAAAATTTTCGCAAAACTGATACACGAAACCAATAACTGGAATGGCCTAGGGGAAAAGTACACACACCATTGTAATGGGGCGAGTTTCTACTTTCAGATGCAACAGGAATTTCTCGAGTTCGTCAATCCGTACGCGAGATATGGGAGTTTGAGGTAAAGGAATGCTTGAGAAACCATCAAAATTTTCGCAAGTCTGATACTCGAAACCAATAACTACAAAGCCCTAGGGGAAAAATACACATACCTTTGTAATCGGGCGAGTTTATACTTTCAGATGCAATAGGAATTTCTCGATTTCGTCAATCCGTTCGCGAGATATGGAAGTTTGAAGTTAAGGAATGCTTGAGAAACCATCAAAATTTTCGCAAGTCTGATACTCGAAACCAATAACTACAAAGCCCTAGGGGAAAAATACACATACCTTTATAATCGGGCGAGTTTATACTTTCAGATGCAACAGGAATTTCTCGAGCTCGTCAATCCGTTCGCGAGATATGGGAGTTTGAAGTTAAGGAATGGTTGAGAAACCATCAAAATTTTCGCAAGTCTGATACTCGAAACCAATAACTGGAACGGCCTAGGGGAAAAGTACACACACCATTGTTATCGGGCAAGATTCTACATTCAAATGCAACAGGAATTTCTCGAGTTCGTCAATCCGTTCGCGAGATATGGGAGTTTGAAGTTAAGGAATGCTTGAGAAACCATCAAAATTTTCGCAAGTCTGATACTCGAAACCAATAACTACAAAGGCCTAGGGGAAAAATACACATACCTCTATAATCGGGCGAGTTTATACTTTCAGATGCAATAGGAATTTCTCGATTTCGTCAATCCGTTCGCGAGATATGGGAGTTTTAAGTTAAGGAATGCTTGAGAAACCATCAAAATTTTCGCAAGTCTGATACTCGAAACCAATAACTGGAACGGCCCAGGGGAAAAATACACATACCTTTGTAATCGGGCGAGTTTCTACTTTCAGATGCAATAGTAATTTCTCGAGTTCGTCAATCCGTTCGCGAGATATGGGTGTTTGAAGTTAAGGAATGGTTGAGAAACCATCAAAATTTTCGCAATTCCGATGCTAGAAACGAATAAGTGGAATGACCTAGGGAAAAAGTACACACGCCATTGTAATCGGTCGACTTTCTACATTCAGATGCAACAGGAAATAATCCAGTTCGTCAATCCGTTCGCGACATATGGGACTATGAAGGTACGGAATGGTTGAGAAACCATCAAAATTTTGGCAAGTCTGATACCCGAAACCAATAACTGGAACGGCCTAGGGGAAAAGTACACACACCATTGTAATCGGGCAAGTTTCTACTTTCAAATGCAACAGGAATTCTCGAGTTCGTCAATCCGTTCGCGAGATATGGGAGTTTGAAATTAAGGAACGGTTGAGGAACCATCAAAATTTTCGCAAAACTGATACACGAAACCAATAACTGGAATGGCCTAGGGGAAAAGTGCACACACCATTGAAATGGGGCGACTTTCTACTTTCAGATGCAACAGGAATTCCTCGAGTTCGTCAATCCGTTCGCGAGATATGGGAATTTGAAGTTAAGGAATGCTTCAGAAACCATCAAAATTTTCGCAAGTCTGATACTCGAAACCAATAACTACAAAGCCCTAGGGGAAAAATACACATATCTTTGTAATCGGGCGAGTTTATACTTTCAGATGCAACAGGAATTTCTCGAGCTCGTCAATCCGTTCGCGAGATATGGGAGTTTGAAGTTAAGGAATGGTTGAGAAACCATCAAAATTTTCGCAAGTGTGATACTCGAAACCAATAACTGGAATGGCCTAGCGGAAAAGTACACACACCATTGTAATCGGGTAAGTTTCTACTTTCAAATGCAACAGGAATTCTCGAGTTCGTCAATCCGTTCGCGTGATATGGCAGTTTGAAGTTAAGGAATGGTTGAGAAACCATCAAAATTTTCGCAATTCCGATGCTAGAAACGAATAACTGGAATGACCTAGGGAAAAAGTACACACACCATTGTAATCGGTCGACTTTCTACATTCAGATGCAACAGGAAATAATCCAGTTAGTCAATCCGTTCGCGACATATGGGACTATGAAGGTACGGAATGGTTGAGAAACCATCAAAATTTTGGCAAGTCTGATACCCGAAACCAATAACTGGAACGGCCTAGGGGAAAAGTACACACACCATTGTAATCGGGCAAGTTTCTACTTTCAAATGCAACAGGAATTCTCGAGTTCGTCAATCCGTTCGCGTGATATGGCAGTTTGAAGTTAAGGAATGGTTGAGAAACCATCAAAATTTTCGCAAATCTGATACTCGAAACCAATAACTGGTATGGCCTAGGGGAAAAGTAAACACACCATTGAAATGGGGCGACTTTCTACTTTCAGATGCAACAGGAAATAGTCGAGTTCGTCAATCCGTTCGCGAGATATGGGAGTTTGAAGTTAAGGAATGGATGTGAGACCATCACAATTTTCGGAAGTCTGATACTCGAAACCAATAACTACTATGGCCTAGGGGAAAAATACACGGACCTTTGTAATCGGGCGAGTTTCTACTTTCAGATGCAACAGGAATTTCTCGAGTTCGTCAATCCGTTCGCGTGATATGGCAGTTTGAAGTTAAGGAATGGTTGAGAAACCATCAAAATTTTCGCAATTCTGATGCTAGAAACGAATAACTGGAATGACCTAGGGAAAAAGTACACACACGATTGTAATCGGTCGACTTTCTACTTTCAGAAGCAACAGGAAATAATCGAGATCGTCAATCCGTTCGCGAGATATGGGAGTTTGAAGTTAAGGAATGCTTGAGAAACCATCAAAATTTTCGCAAAACTGATACACCAAACCAATAACTGGAATGGCCTAGGGGAAAAGTACACACACCATTGTAATGGGGCGAGTTTCTACTTTCAGATGCAACAGGAATTTCTCGAGTTCGTCAATCCGTTCGCGAGATATGGGAATTTGAAGTTAAGGAATGCTTCAGAAACCATCAAAATTTTCGCAAGTCTGATACTCGAAACCAATAACTACAAAGCCCTAGGGGAAAAATACACATATCTTTGTAATCGGGCGAGTTTATACTTTCAGATGCAACAGCAATTTCTCGAGCTCGTCAATCCGTTCGCGAGATATGGGAGTTTGAAGTTAAGGAATGGTTGAGAAACCATCAAAATTTTGGCAAGTCTGTTACCCGAAACCAATAACTGGAACGGCCTACGGGAAAAGTACACACACCATTGTAATCGGGCAAGTTTCCACTTTCAGATGCAACAGGAAATAGTCGAGTTCGTCAATCCGTTCGCGAGATATGGGAGTTTGAAGTTAAGGAATGGTTGAGAAACCATCAAAATTTTCGCAAGTCTGATACTCAAAACCAATAGCTACAAAGGCCTAGGGGAAAAATACACGTACCTTTGTAATCGGGCGAGTTTCTACTTTCAGATGCAACAGGAATTTCTCGAGCTCGGCAATCCGTTCGCGAGATATGGGAGTTTGAAGTTAAGGAATGGTTGAGAAACCATCAAAATTTTCGCAAGTGTGATACACGAAACCAATAACTGGAATGGCCTAGGGGAAAAGTACACACACCATTGTTATGGGGCGAGTTTCTTCTTTCAGATGCAACAGGAATTTCCCGAGTTCGTCAATCCGTTCGCGAGATATGGGAGATTGAAGTTAAGGAATGCTTGAGAAACCATCAAAATTTTCGCAAGTCTGATACTCGAAACCAATAACTACAAAGCCCTAGGGGAAACATACACATATCTTTGTAATCGGGCGAGTTTATACTTTCAGATGCAACAGGAATTTCTCGAGCTCGTCAATCCGTTCGCGAGATATGGGAGTTTGAAGTTAAGGAATGGTTGAGAAACCATCAAAATTTTCGCAAGTGTGATACTCGAAACTAATAACTGGAACGGCCTAGGGGAAAAGTACACACACCATTGTAATCGGGCAAGTTTCTACATTCAGATGCAACAGGAATTTCTCGAGCTCGTCAATCCGTTCGCGAGATATGGGAGTTTGAAGTTAAGGAATGGTTGAGAAACCATCAAAATTTTCGCAAGTCTGATACTCGAATCCAATAACTACAAAGGCCTAGGGGAAAAATACACATACCTTTGTAATCGGGCGAGTTTATACTTTCAGATGCAACAGGAATTTCTCGAGTTCGTCAATCCGTTCGCGAGATATGGGAGTTTGAAGTTAAGGAATGATTGAGAAACCATCGCAAATTTCGCAAGTCTGATACTCGAAACCAATAACTACCATTGCCTAGGGGAAAAATGCACATACCTTTGTAATCGGGCGAGTTTCTACTTTCAGATGCAACAGGAATTTCTCGAGCTCGTCAATCCGTTCGCGAGATATGGGAGTTTGAAGTTAAGGAATGGTTGAGAAACCATCAAAATTTTCGCAAGTCTGATACTCGAAACCAATAACTACAAAGCCCTAGGGGAAAAATACACATACCTTTGTAATCGGGCGAGTTTATACTTTCAGATGCAACAGGAATTTCTCGAGTTCGTCAATCCGTTCGCGAGATATGGGAGTTTGAAGTTAAGGAATGATTGAGAAACCATCGCAAATTTCGCAAGTCTGATACTCGAAACCAATAACTACCATTGCCTAGGGGAAAAATGCACATACCTTTGTAATCGGACGAGTTTCTACTTTCAAATGCAACAGGAATTCTCGAGTTCGTCAATCCGTTCGCGTGATATGGCAGTTTGAAGTTAAGGAATGGTTGAGAAACCATCAAAATTTTCGCAATTCCGATGCTAGAAACGAATAACTGGAATGACCTAGGGAAAAAGTACACACACCATTGTAATCGGTCGACTTTCTACATTCAGATGCAACAGGAAATAATCCAGTTAGTCAATCCGTTCGCGACATATGGGACTATGAAGGTACGGAATGGTTGAGAAACCATCAAAATTTTGGCAAGTCTGATACCCGAAACCAATAACTGGAACGGCCTAGGGGAAAAGTACACACACCATTGTAATCGGGCAAGTTTCTACTTTCAAATGCAACTGGAATTCTCGAGTTCGTCAATCCGTTCGCGAGATATGGCAGTTTGAGGTTGAGGAATGCTTGAGAAACCATCAAAATTTTCGCAATTCTGATGCCAGAATCGAATAACTGGAATGACCTAGGGAAAAAGTACACACACGACTGTAATCGGTCGATTTTCTACTTTCAGAAGCAACAGGAAATAATCGAGTTCGTCAATCCGTTCGCGAGATATGGGAGTTTGAAGTTAAGGAATGCTTGAGAAACCATCAAAATTTTCGCAAAACTGATACACGAAACCAATAACTGGAATGGCCTAGGGGAAAAGTACACACACCATTGTAATCGGGCGAGTTTCTACTTTCAGATGTAACAGTAATTTCTCGAGTTCGTCAATCCGTTCGCGAGATATGGGAGTTTGAGGTAAAGGAATGCTTGAGAAACCATCAAAATTTTCGCAAGTCTGATCCTCGAAACCAATAACTACAAAGCCCTAGGGGAAAAATACACATACCTTTGTAATCGGGCGAGTTTATACTTTCAGATGCAACAGGAATTTCTCGAGTTCGTCAATCCGTTCGCGAGATATGGGAGTTTGAAGTTAAGGAATGATTGAGAAACCATCGCAAATTTCGCAAGTCTGATACTCGAATCCAATAACTACAAAGGCCTAGGGGAAAAATACACATACCTTTGTAATCGGGCGAGTTTATACTTTCAGATGCAACAGGAATTTCTCGAGTTCGTCAATCCGTTCGCGAGATATGGGAGTTTGAAGTTAAGGAATGATTGAGAAACCATCGCAAATTTCGCAAGTCTGATACTCGAAACCAATAACTACCATTGCCTAGGGGAAAAATGCACATACCTTTGTAATCGGGCGAGTTTCTACTTTCAGATGCAACAGGAATTTCTCGAGCTCGTCAATCCGTTCGCGAGATATGGGAGTTTGAAGTTAAGGAATGGTTGAGAAACCATCAAAATTTTCGCAAGTCTGATACTCGAAACCAATAACTACAAAGCCCTAGGGGAAAAATACACATACCTTTGTAATCGGGCGAGTTTATACTTTCAGATGCAACAGGAATTTCTCGAGTTCGTCAATCCGTTCGCGAGATATGGGAGTTTGAAGTTAAGGAATGATTGAGAAACCATCGCAAATTTCGCAAGTCTGATACTCGAAACCAATAACTACCATTGCCTAGGGGAAAAATGCACATACCTTTGTAATCGGACGAGTTTCTACTTTCAAATGCAACAGGAATTCTCGAGTTCGTCAATCCGTTCGCGTGATATGGCAGTTTGAAGTTAAGGAATGGTTGAGAAACCATCAAAATTTTCGCAATTCCGATGCTAGAAACGAATAACTGGAATGACCTAGGGAAAAAGTACACACACCATTGTAATCGGTCGACTTTCTACATTCAGATGCAACAGGAAATAATCCAGTTAGTCAATCCGTTCGCGACATATGGGACTATGAAGGTACGGAATGGTTGAGAAACCATCAAAATTTTGGCAAGTCTGATACCCGAAACCAATAACTGGAACGGCCTAGGGAAAAAGTACACACACGACTGTAATCGGTCGATTTTCTACTTTCAGAAGCAACAGGAAATAATCGAGTTCGTCAATCCGTTCGCGAGATATGGGAGTTTGAAGTTAAGGAATGCTTGAGAAACCATCAAAATTTTCGCAAAACTGATACACGAAACCAATAACTGGAATGGCCTAGGGGAAAAGTACACACACCATTGTAATCGGGCGAGTTTCTACTTTCAGATGTAACAGTAATTT
The DNA here is from genome assembly GCF_051014685.1 of Ptiloglossa arizonensis. Lineage (NCBI taxonomy): Eukaryota > Metazoa > Arthropoda > Insecta > Hymenoptera > Colletidae > Ptiloglossa > Ptiloglossa arizonensis. The sequence continues at coordinate 580,353 of NW_027478444.1, read as the reverse complement.
CTCGAGTTCGTCAATCCGTTCGCGAGATATGGGAGTTTGAGGTAAAGGAATGCTTGAGAAACCATCAAAATTTTCGCAAGTCTGATCCTCGAAACCAATAACTACAAAGCCCTAGGGGAAAAATACACATACCTTTGTAATCGGGCGAGTTTATACTTTCAGATGCAACAGGAATTTCTCGAGTTCGTCAATCCGTTCGCGAGATATGGGAGTTTGAAGTTAAGGAATGATTGAGAAACCATCGCAAATTTCGCAAGTCTGATACTCGAAACCAATAACTACCATTGCCTAGGGGAAAAATGCACATACCTTTGTAATCGGGCGAGTTTCTACTTTCAGATGCAACAGGAATTTCTCGAGCTCGTCAATCCGTTCGCGAGATATGGGAGTTTGAAGTTAAGGAATGGTTGAGAAACCATCAAAATTTTCGCAAGTCTGATACTCGAAACCAATAACTACAAAGCCCTAGGGGAAAAATACACATACCTTTGTAATCGGGCGAGTTTATACTTTCAGATGCAACAGGAATTTCTCGAGCTCGTCAATCCGTTCGCGAGATATGGGAGTTTGAAGTTAAGGAATGGTTGAGAAACCATCAAAATTTTCGCAAATGTGACACTCGAAACCAATAACTGGAATGGCCTAGGGGAAAAGTACACACACCATTGTAATGGGGCGAGTTTCTACTTTCAGATGCAACAGGAATTTCTCGAGCTCGTCAATCCGTTCGCGAGATATGGGAGTTTGAAGTTAAGGAATGGTTGAGAAACCATCAAAATTTTCGCAAGTGTGATACTCGAAACTAATAACTGGAACGGCCTAGGGGAAAAGTACACACACCATTGTAATCGGGCAAGTTTCTACATTCAGATGCAACAGGAATTTCTCGAGCTCGTCAATCCGTTCGCGAGATATGGGAGTTTGAAGTTAAGGAATGGTTGAGAAACCATCAAAATTTTCGCAAGTCTGATACTCGAATCCAATAACTACAAAGGCCTAGGGGAAAAATACACATACCTTTGTAATCGGGCGAGTTTATACTTTCAGATGCAACAGGAATTTCTCGAGTTCGTCAATCCGTTCGCGAGATATGGGAGTTTGAAGTTAAGGAATGATTGAGAAACCATCGCAAATTTCGCAAGTCTGATACTCGAAACCAATAACTACCATTGCCTAGGGGAAAAATGCACATACCTTTGTAATCGGGCGAGTTTCTACTTTCAGATGCAACAGGAATTTCTCGAGCTCGTCAATCCGTTCGCGAGATATGGGAGTTTGAAGTTAAGGAATGGTTGAGAAACCATCAAAATTTTCGCAAGTCTGATACTCGAAACCAATAACTACCATTGCCTAGGGGAAAAATGCACATACCTTTGTAATCGGGCGAGTTTCTACTTTCAAATGCAACAGGAATTCTCGAGTTCGTCAATCCGTTCGCGTGATACGGCAGTTTGAAGTTAAGGAATGGTTGAGAAACCATCAAAATTTTCGCAATTCCGATGCTAGAAACGAATAACTGGAATGACCTAGGGAAAAAGTACACACACCATTGTAATCGGTCGACTTTCTACATTCAGATGCAACAGGAAATAATCCAGTTAGTCAATCCGTTCGCGACATATGGGACTATGAAGGTACGGAATGGTTGAGAAACCATCAAAATTTTGGCAAGTCTGATACCCGAAACCAATAACTGGAACGGCCTAGGGGAAAAGTACACACACCATTGTAATCGGGCAAGTTTCTACTTTCAAATGCAACTGGAATTCTCGAGTTCGTCAATCCGTTCGCGAGATATGGCAGTTTGAGGTTGAGGAATGCTTGAGAAACCATCAAAATTTTCGCAATTCTGATGCCAGAATCGAATAACTGGAATGACCTAGGGAAAAAGTACACACACGACTGTAATCGGTCGATTTTCTACTTTCAGAAGCAACAGGAAATAATCGAGTTCGTCAATCCGTTCGCGAGATATGGGAGTTTGATGTTAAGGAATGCTTGAGAAACCATCAAAATTTTCGCAAAACTGATACACGAAACCAATAACTGGAATGGCCTAGGGGAAAAGTACACACACCATTGTAATCGGGCGAGTTTCTACTTTCAGATGCAACAGTAATTTCTCGAGTTCGTCAATCCGTTCGCGAGATATGGGAGTTTGAGGTAAAGGAATGCTTGAGAAACCATCAAAATTTTCGCAAGTCTGATCCTCGAAACCAATAACTACAAAGCCCTAGGGGAAAAATACACATACCTTTGTAATCGGGCGAGTTTATACTTTCAGATGCAACAGGAATTTCTCGAGTTCGTCAATCCGTTCGCGAGATATGGGAGTTTGAAGTTAAGGAATGATTGAGAAACCATCGCAAATTTCGCAAGTCTGATACTCGAAACCAATAACTACCATTGCCTAGGGGAAAAATGCACATACCTTTGTAATCGGGCGAGTTTCTACTTTCAGATGCAACAGGAATTTCTCGAGCTCGTCAATCCGTTCGCGAGATATGGGAGTTTGAAGTTATGGAATGGTTGAGAAACCATCAAAATTTTCGCAAGTCTGATACTCGAAACCAATAACTACAAAGCCCTAGGGGAAAAATACACATACCTTTGTAATCGGGCGAGTTTATACTTTCAGATGCAACAGGAATTTCTCGAGCTCGTCAATCCGTTCGCGAGATATGGGAGTTTGAAGTTAAGGAATGGTTGAGAAACCATCAAAATTTTCGCAAATGTGACACTCGAAGCCAATAACTGGAATGGCCTAGGGGAAAAGTACACACACCATTGTAATGGGGCGAGTTTCTACTTTCAGATGCAACAGGAATTCCTCGAGTTCGTCAATCCGTTCGCGAGATATGGGAGTTTGTAGTTAAGGAATGGTTGAGACACCATCACAATTTTCGCAAGTCTGATACTCGAAACCAATAACTACTATGGCCTAGGGCAAAAATACACACACCGTTGTAATCGGACGAGTTTCTGCTTTCAGATGCAACAGGAATTTCTCGTGTTCGTCAGTTCTTTCGCGAGATATGGGAGTTTGAAATTAAGGAACGGTTGAGAAAACATCAAAATTTTCACAAGTCTGATACTCGAAACCAATAACTGGAATGGCCTAGGGGAAAAGTAAACACACCATTGTAATGGGGCGAGTTTCTACTTTCAGATGCAACAGGAATTCCTCGATTTCGTCAATCCGTTCGCGAGATATGGCAGTTTGAAGTAAAGGAATGGTTGAGAAACCAACAAAATTTTCGCAATTCTGATGCCAGAATCGAATAACTGGAATGACCTAGGGAAAAAGTACACACACGACTGTAATCGGTCGACTTTCTACTTTCAGAAGCAACAGGAAATAATCGAGTTCGTCAATCCGTTCGCGAGATATGGGAGTTTGAAGTTAAGGAATGCTTGAGAAACCATCAAAATTTTCGCAAAACTGATACACGAAACCAATAACTGGAATGGCCTAGGGGAAAAGTACACACACCATTGTAATGGGGCGAGTTTCTACTTTCAGATGCAACAGGAATTTCTCGAGCTCGTCAATCCGTTCGCGAGATATGGGAGTTTGAAGTTAAGGAATGGTTGAGAAACCATCAAAATTTTCGCAAGTCTGATACTCGAAACCAATAACTACAAAGCCCTAGGGGAAAAATACCATACCTTTGTAATCGGGCGAGTTTATACTTTCAGATGCAATAGGAATTTCTCGATTTCGTCAATCCGTTCGCGAGATATGGGAGTTTGAAGTTAAGGAATGCTTGAGAAACCATCAAAATTTTCGCAAGTCTGATACTCGAAACCAATAACTACAAAGCCCTAGGGGAAAAATACACATACCTTTATAATTGGGCGAGTTTATACTTTCAGATGCAACAGGAATTTCTCGAGCTCGTCAATCCGTTCGCGAGATATGGGAGTTTGAAGTTAAGGAATGGTTGAGAAACCATCAAAATTTTCGCAAGTCTGATACTCGAAACCAATAACTGGAACGGCCTAGGGGAAAAGTACACACACCATTGTAATTGGGGAAGTTTCTACTATCAAATGCAACAGGAATTTTTCGAGGTCGTCAATCCGTTCGCGAGATATGGGAGTTTGAAGGTAAGGAATGCTTGAGAAACCATCAAAATTTTCGCAAGTCTGGTACTCGAAATCAATAACTACAAAGCCCTAGGGGAAAGATACACATACCTTTGTAATCGGGCGAGTTCATACTTTCAGATGCAACAGGAATTTCTCGAGCTCGTCAATCCGTTCTCGAGATATGGGCGTTTGAAATTAAGGAACGGTTGAGAAACCATCAAAATTTTCGCAAATCTGATACTCGAAACCAATAACAGGAATGGCCTAGAGGAAAAGTACACACACCATTGTAATGGGGTGAGTTTCTACTTTCAGATGCAACAGGAATTCCTCGAGTTCGTCAATCCGTTCGCGAGATATGGGAGTTTGTAGTTAAGGAATGGTTGAGACACCATCACAATTTTCGCAAGTCTGATACTCGAAACCAATAACTACTATAGCCTAGGGCAAAAATACACATACCGTTGTAATCGGACGAGTTTCTGCTTTCAAATGCAACAGGAATTTCTCGAGTTCGTCAGTTCTTTCGCGAGATGTGGGAGTTTGAAGTTAAGGAACGGTTGAGAAAACATCAAAATTTTCGCAAGTCTGATACTCGAAACCAATAACTACAAAGCCCTAGGGGAAAAATACACATACCTTTGTAATCGGGCGAGTTTATACTTTCAGATGCAACAGGAATTTCTCGAGCTCGTCAATCCGTTGGCGAGATATGGGAGTTTGAAAATGAAGGAACGGTTGAGAAACCATCAAAATTTTCGCAAGTCTGATACTCGAAACCAATAACAACTATGGCCTAGGGCAAAAATACACATACCCTTGTAATCGGGCGAGTTTCTACTTTCAGATGCAACAGGAATTTCTCGAGTTCGTCAATCCGTTCGCGAGATATGGGAGTTTGAAGTTAAGGAATGGTTGAGAAACCATCAAAATTTTCGCAATTCTGATGCTAGAAACGAATAACTGGAATGACCTAGGGGAAAAGTACACACACCATTGTAATCGGGCATGTTTCTATTTTCAGAGGCGACAGGAACTTCTCGAGTTCGCCAATCCGTTCGCGAGGTATCGGAGTTTGAAGCTAAAGAATGGTTGAGAAACCATCAAAATATTCGCAAGTCTGATACTCGAAACCAATAACTACAAAGCCCTAGGGGAAAAATACACATACCTTTGTAATCGGGCGAGTTTATACTTTCAGATGCAACAGGAATTTCTCGAGCTCGTCAATCCGTTCGCGAGATATGGGAGTTTGAAGTTAAGAAATACTTGAGAAACCATCAAAATTTTCGCAAGTCTGATACTCGAAACCAATAACTACTATCTCCGAGGGCAAAAATACACATACCGTTGTAATCGGGCGAGTTTCTACTTTCAGATGCAACAGGAATTTCTCGATTTCGTCAATCCGTTCGCGAAATATGGGAGTTTGAAGTTAAGGAATGGTTGAGAAACCATCACAATTTTCGCAAGTCTGATACTCGAAACCAATAACTACCATGGCCTAGGGGAAAGATGCACATACCTTTGTAATCGGGCGAGTTTCTACTTTCAGATGCAATAGGAATTTCTCGAGTTCGTCTATCCGTTCGCGAGATATGGGAGTTTGAAGTTAAGGAATGTTTGAGAAACCATCAAAATTTTCGCAAGTCTGATACTCGAAACCAATAACTGGAACGGCCTAGGGGAAAAGTACACACCATTGTAATCGGGCCAGTTTCTACTTTCAAGTGCAACAGGATTTTCTCGAGTTCGCCAATCCGTTCGCGAGGTATCGGAGTTTGAAGTAAAGGAATGGTTGAGAAACCATCAAAATTTTCGCAAGTCTGATACTCGAAACCAATAACTACTATGGCCTAGGGCAAAAATACACATACCCTTGTAATCGGGCGAGTTTCTACTTTCAGATGCAACAGGAATTTCTCGAGTTCGTCAATCCGTTCGCGAAATATGGGAGTTTGAAGTTAAGGAATGGTTGAGAAACCATTACAATTTTCGCAAGTCTGATACTCGAAACCAATAACTGGAATGACCTAGGGGAAAAGTACACACACCGTTGTAATCGGTAGACTTTCTACTTTCAGATGCAACAGGAAATAATCGAGTTCGTCAATCCGTTCGCGAGATATGGTAGTTTGAAGTTAAGGAATGCTTGAGAAACCATCAAAATTTTTGCAAGTCTGGTACTCGAAACCAATAACTACAAAGCCCTAGGGGAAAAATACGCATACCCTTGAAATCGGGCGAGTTTATACTTTCAGATGCAACAGGAATTACTCAAGTTCGTCAATCCGTTCGCGAGATATGGGAGTTTGAAGTTAAGGAATGGTTGAGAAACCATCACAATTTTCGCAAGTCTGATACTCGAAACCAATAACTACCATGGCCTAGGGGAAAAATGCACATACCTTTGTAATCGGGCGAGTTTCTACTATCAGATGCAATAGGAATTTCTCGAGTTCGTCAATCCGTTCGCGGGATATGGGAGTTTGAGGTTATGGAATGGTTGAGAAACCATCAAAATTTTCGCAAGTGTGATGCTTGAAACCAATAACTGGAATGGCCTAGGGGAAAAGTACACACACCATTGTAATGGGGCGAGTTTCTACTTTCAGATGCAACAGGAATTCCTCGATTTCGTCAAGCCGTTCGCTAGATATGGGAGTTTGAAGTTAAGGAATGGATGTGAGACCATCACAATTTTCGTAAGTCTTATTCTCGAAACCAATAACTACTATGGCATTGGGGAAAAATACACATACCTTTGTAATCGGGCGAGTTTATACTTTCAGACGCAACAGGAATTTCTCGAGCTCGTCAATCCGTTCGCGAGATATGGGAGTTTGAAATTAAGGAACGGTTGAGAATCCATCAAAATTTTCGCAAAACTGTTACTCGAAACCAATAACTGGAATGGCCTAGGGGAAAAGTACACACACCATAGTAATGGGGCGAGTTTCTACTTTCAGATGCAATAGGAATTTCTCGAGCTCGTCAATCCGTTCGCGAGATATGGGAGTTTGAAGTTAAGGAATGGTTGAGAAACCATCAAAATTTTCGCAAGTCTGATACTCGAAACCAATAACTGGAATGACCTAGGGGAAAAGTACACACACCGTTGTAATCGGTAGACTTTCTACTTTCAGATGCAACAGGAAATAATCGAGTTCGTCAATCCGTTCGCGAGATATGGTAGTTTGAAGTTAAGGAATGCTTGAGAAACCATCAAAATTTTTGCAAGTCTGGTACTCGAAACCAATAACTACAAAGCCCTAGGGGAAAAATACACATACCCTTGAAATCGGGCGAGTTTATACTTTCAGATGCAACAGGAATTACTCAAGTTCGTCAATCCGTTCGCGAGATATGGGAGTTTGAAGTTAAGGAATGGTTGAGAAACCATCACAATTTTCGCAAGTCTGATACTCGAAACCAATAACTACCATGGCCTAGGGGAAAAATGCACATACCTTTGTAATCGGGCGAGTTTCTACTATCAGATGCAATAGGAATTTCTCGAGTTCGTCAATCCGTTCGCGGGATATGGGAGTTTGAGGTTATGGAATGGTTGAGAAACCATCAAAATTTTCGCAAGTGTGATGCTTGAAACCAATAACTGGAATGGCCTAGGGGAAAAGTACACACACCATTGTAATGGGGCGAGTTTCTACTTTCAGATGCAACAGGAATTCCTCGATTTCGTCAAGCCGTTCGCTAGATATGGGAGTTTGAAGTTAAGGAATGGATGTGAGACCATCACAATTTTCGTAAGTCTTATTCTCGAAACCAATAACTACTATGGCATTGGGGAAAAATACACATACCTTTGTAATCGGGCGAGTTTATACTTTCAGACGCAACAGGAATTTCTCGAGCTCGTCAATCCGTTCGCGAGATATGGGAGTTTGAAATTAAGGAACGGTTGAGAATCCATCAAAATTTTCGCAAAACTGATACACGAAACCAATAACTGGAATGGCCTAGGGGAAAAGTACACACACCATAGTCATGGGGCGAGTTTCTACTTTCAGATGCAATAGGAATTTCTCGAGCTCGTCAATCCGTTCGCGAGATATGGGAGTTTGAAGTTAAGGAATGGTTGAGAAACCATCAAAATTTTCGCAAGTCTGATACTCGAAACCAATAACTACTATGGCCTAGGGCAAAAATACAAATACCGTTTTAATCGGGCGAGTTTCTGCTTTCAGATGCAACAGGAATTTCTCGAGTGCGTCAATTCGTTCGCGAGATATGGGAGTTTGAAATTAAGGAACGGTTGAGAAAACATCAAAATTTTCGCAAGTCTGATACTATAAACGAATAACAGGAATGGCCTAGGGGAACAGTACACACACCATTATAATGGGGCGAGTTTCTACTTTCTGATGCAGCAGGAATTCCTCGAGTTCGTCAATCCATTCGCGAGATATGGGAGTTTGAAGTTAAGGAATGGTTGTGAGACCATCACAATTTTCGGAAGTCTGAAACTCGAAACCAATAACTGGAATGGCCTAGGGGAAAAGTAAACACACCATTGTAATGGGGCGAGTTTCTACTTTCAGATGCAACAGGAATTCCTCGAGTTCGTCAATCCGTTCGCGAGATATGGCAGTTTGAAGTTAAGGAATGGTTGAGAAACAAACAAAATTTTCGCAATTCTGATGCCAGAATCGAATAACTGGAATGACCTAGGGAAAAAGTACACACACGACTGTAATCGGTCGACTTTCTACTTTCAGAAGCAACAGGAAATAATCGAGTTCGTCAATCCGTTCGCGAGGTATGGGAGTTTGAAGTTAAGGAATGCTTGAGAAACAATCAAAATTTTCGCAAAACTGATACACGAAACCAATAACTGGAATGGCCTAGGGGAAAAGTACACACACCATTGTAATGGGGCGAGTTTCTAATTTCAGATGCAACAGGAATTTCTCGAGTTCGTCAATCCGTACGCGAGATATGGGAGTTTGAGGTAAAGGAATGCTTGAGAAACCATCAAAATTTTCGCAAGTCTGATACTCGAAACCAATAACTACAAAGCCCTAGGGGAAAAATACACATACCTTTGTAATCGGGCGAGTTTATACTTTCAGATGCAATAGGAATTTCTCGATTTCGTCAATCCGTTCGCGAGATATGGGAGTTTGAAGTTAAGGAATGATTGAGAAACCATCGCAAATTTCGCAAGTCTGATACTCGAAACCAATAACTACCATTGCCTAGGGGAAAAATGCACATACCTTTGTAATCGGGCGAGTTTCTAATTTCAGATGCAACAGGAATTTCTCGAGCTCGTCAATCCGTTCGCGAGATATGGGAGTTTGAAGTTAAGGAATGGTTGAGAAACCATCAAAATTTTCGCAAGTCTGATACTCGAAACCAATAACTACAAAGCCCTAGGGGAAAAGTACACATACCTTTGTAATCGGGCGAGTTTATACTTTCAGATGCAATAGGAATTTCTCGAGCTCGTCAATCCGTTCGCGAGATATGGGAGTTTGAAGTTAAGGAATGGTTGAGAAACCATCAAAATTTTCGCAAATGTGATACTCGAAACCAATAACTGGAATGGCCTAGGGGAAAAGTACACACACCATTGTAATGGGGCGAGTTTCTACTTTCAGATGCAACAGGAATTCCTCGAGTTCGTCAATCCGTTCGCGAGATATGGGAGTTTGTAGTTAAGGAATGGTTGAGACACCATCACAATTTTCGCAAGTCTGATACTCGAAACCAATAACTACTATGGCCTAGGGCAAAAATACACATACCGTTGTAATCGGACGAGTTTCTGCTTTCAGATGCAACAGGAATTTCTCGAGTTCGTCAGTTCTTTCGCGAGATATGGGAGTTTGAAATTAAGGAACGGTTGAGAAAACATCAAAATTTTCGCAAGTCTGATACTCGAAACCAATAACTGGAATGTCCTAGGGGAAAAGTAAACACACCATTGTAATGGGGCGAGTTTCTACTTTCAGATGCAACAGGAATTCCTCGAGTTCGTCAATCCGTTCGCGAGATATGGCAGTTTGAAGTTAAGGAATGGTTGAGAAACCATCAACATTTTCGCAATTCTGATGCCAGAATCGAATAACTGGAATGACCTAGGGAAAAAGTACACACACGACTGTAATCGGTCGACTTTCTACTTTCAGAAGCAACAGGAAATAATGGAGTTCGTCAATCCGTTCGCGAGATATGGGAGTTTGAAGTTAAGGAATGCTTGAGAAACCATCAAAATTTTCGCAAAACTGATACACGAAACCAATAACTGGAATGGCCTAGGGGAAAAGTACACACACCATTGTAATGGGGCGAGTTTCTACTTTCAGATGCAACAGGAATTTCTCGAGTTCGTCAATCCGTACGCGAGATATGGGAGTTTGAGGTAAAGGAATGCTTGAGAAACCATCAAAATTTTCGCAAGTCTGATACTCGAAACCAATAACTACAAAGCCCTAGGGGAAAAATACACATACCTTTGTAATCGGGCGAGTTTATACTTTCAGATGCAATAGGAATTTCTCGAGTTCGTCAATCCGTTCGCGAGATATGGGAGTTTGAAGTTAAGGAATGCTTGAGAAACCATCAAAATTTTCGCAAGTCTGATACTCGAAACCAATAACTACAAAGCCCTAGGGGAAAAATACACATACCTCTATAATCGGGCGAGTTTATACTTTCAGATGCAATAGGAATTTCTCGATTTCTTCAATCCGTTCGCGAGATATGGGAGTTTGAAGTTAAGGAATGCTTGAGAAACCATCAAAATTTTCGCAAGTCTGATACTCGAAACCAATAACTGGAACGGCCTAGGGGAAAAGTACACACACCATTGTTATCGGGCAAGATTCTACATTCAAATGCAACAGGAATTTCTCGAGTTCGCCAATCCGTTCGCGAGGTATCGGAGTTTGAAGTTAAGGAATGGTTGAGAGACCATCACAATTTTCGGACGTCTGATACTCGAAACCAATAACTACTATGGCCCAGGGGAAAAATACACATACCTTTGTAATCGGGCGAGTTTCTACTTTCAGATGCAATAGTAATTTCTCGAGTTCGTCAATCCGTTCGCGAGATATAGGTGTTTGAAGTTAAGGAATGGTTGAGAAACCATCCAAATTTTCGCAATTCCGATGCTAGAAACGAATAAGTGGAATGACCTAGGGAAAAAGTACACACGCCATTGTAATCGGTCGACTTTCTACATTCAGATGCAACAGGAAATAATCCAGTTCGTCAATCCGTTCGCGACATATGGGACTATGAAGGTACGGAATGGTTGAGAAACCATCAAAATTTTGGCAAGTCTGATACCCGAAACCAATAACTGGAACGGCCTAGGGGAAAAGTACACACACCATTGTAATCGGGCAAGATTCTACTTTCAAATGCAACAGGAATTCTCGAGTTCGTCAATCCGTTCGCGAGATATGGGTGTTTGAAATTAAGGAACGGTTGAGGAACCATCAAAATTTTCGCAAAACTGATACACGAAACCAATAACTGGAATGGCCTAGGGGAAAAGTGCACACACCATTGAAGTGGGGCGAGTTTCTACTTTCAGATGCAACAGGAATTCCTCGAGTTCGTCAATCCGTTCGCGAGATATGGGAATTTGAAGTTAAGGAATGCTTCAGAAACCATCAAAATTTTCGCAAGTCTGATACTCGAAACCAATAACTACAAAGCCCTAGGGGAAAAATACACATATCTTTGTAATCGGGCGAGTTTATACTTTCAGATGCAACAGGAATTTCTCGAGCTCGTCAATCCGTTCGCGAGATATGGGAGTTTGAAGTTAAGGAATGGTTGAGAAACCATCAAAATTTTCGCAAGTGTGATACTCGAAACCAATAACTGGAATGGCCTAGGGGAAAAGTACACACACCATTGTAATCGGGCAAGTTTCTACTTTCAAATGCAACAGGAATTCTCGAGTTCGTCAATCCGTTCGCGTGATATGGCAGTTTGAAGTTAAGGAATGGTTGAGAAACCATCAAAATTTTCGCAATTCTGATGCTAGAAACGAATAACTGGAATGACCTAGGGAAAAAGTACACACACGATTGTAATCGGTCGACTTTCTACTTTCAGAAGCAACAGGAAATAATCGAGATCGTCAATCCGTTCGCGAGATATGGGAGTTTGAAGTTAAGGAATGCTTGAGAAACCATCAAAATTTTCGCAAAACTGATACACCAAACCAATAACTGGAATGGCCTAGGGGAAAAGTACACACACCATTGTAATGGGGCGAGTTTCTACTTTCAGATGCAACAGGAATTTCTCGAGTTCGTCAATCCGTTCGCGAGATATGGGAATTTGAAGTTAAGGAATGCTTCAGAAACCATCAAAATTTTCGCAAGTCTGATACTCGAAACCAATAACTACAAAGCCCTAGGGGAAAAATACACATATCTTTGTAATCGGGCGAGTTTATACTTTCAGATGCAACAGGAATTTCTCGAGCTCGTCAATCCGTTCGCGAGATATGGGAGTTTGAAGTTAAGGAATGGTTGAGAAACCATCAAAATTTTGGCAAGTCTGATACCCGAAACCAATAACTGGAACGGCCTAGGGGAAAAGTACACACACCATTGTAATCGGGCAAGTTTCTACTTTCAAATGCAACTGGAATTCTCGAGTTCGTCAATCCGTTCGCGAGATATGGCAGTTTGAGGTTAAGGAATGCTTGAGAAACCATCAAAATTTTTGCAATTCTGATGCCAGAATCGAATAACTGGAATGACCTAGGGAAAAAGTACACACACGACTGTAATCGGTCGATTTTCTACTTTCAGAAGCAACAGGAAATAATCGAGTTCGTCAATTCGTTCGCGAGATATGGGAGTTTGAAGTTAAGGAATGCTTGAGAAACCATCAAAATTTTCGCAAAACTGATACACGAAACCAATAACTGGAATGGCCTAGGGGAAAAGTACACACACCATTGTAATCGGGCGAGTTTCTACTTTCAGATGCAACAGTAATTTCTCGAGTTCGTCAATCCGTTCGCGAGATATGGGAGTTTGAGGTAAAGGAATGCTTGAGAAACCATCAAAATTTTCGCAAGTCTGATCCTCGAAACCAATAACTACAAAGCCCTAGGGGAAAAATACACATACCTTTGTAATCGGGCGAGTTTATACTTTCAGATGCAACAGGAATTTCTCGAGCTCGTCAATCCGTTCGCGAGATATGGGAGTTTGAAGTTAAGGAATGGTTGAGAAACCATCAAAATTTTCGCAAATGTGATACTCGAAACCAATAACTGGAATGGCCTAGGGGAAAAGTACACACACCATTGTAATGGGGCGAGTTTCTACTTTCAGATGCAACAGGAATTCCTCGAGTTCGTCAATCCGTTCGTGAGATATGGGAGTTTGTAGTTAAGGAATGGTTGAGACACCATCACAATTTTCGCAAGTCTGATACTCGAAACCAATAACTACTATGGCCTAGGGCAAAAATACACACACCGTTGTAATCGGACGAGTTTCTGCTTTCAGATGCAACAGGAATTCCTCGAGTTCGTCAATCCGTTCGCGAGATATGGGAGTTTGTAGTTAAGGAATGGTTGAGACACCATCACAATTTTCGCAAGTCTGATACTCGAAACCAATAACTACTATGGCCTAGGGCAAAAATACACATACCGTTGTAATCGGACGAGTTTCTGCTTTCAGATGCAACAGGAATTTCTCGAGTTCGTCAGTTCTTTCGCGAGATGTGGGAGTTTGAAGTTAAGGAACGGTTGAGAAAACATCAAAATTTTCGCAAGTCTGATACTCGAAACCAATAACTACAAAGCCCTAGGGGAAAAATACACATACCTTTGTAATCGGGCGAGTTTATACTTTCAGATGCAACAGGAATTTCTCGAGCTCGTCAATCCGTTGGCGAGATATGGGAGTTTGAAATTAAGGAACGGTTGAGAAACCATCAAAATTTTCGCAAAACTGATACTCGAAACCAATAACTGGAATGGCCTAGGGGAAAAGTACACACACCATTGTAATGGGGCGAGTTTCCACTTTCAGATGCAACAGGGATTTCTCGAGTTCGCCAATCCGTTCGCGAGGTATCGGAGTTTGAAGTTAAGGAATGGTTGAGAAACCATCAAAATTTTCGCAAGTCTGATACTCGAAACCAATAACAACTATGGCCTAGGGCAAAAATACACATACCCTTGTAATCGGGCGAGTTTCTACTTTCAGATGCAACAGGAATTTCTCGAGTTCGTCAATCCGTTCGCGAGAAATGGGAGTTTGAAGTTAAGGAATGGTTGAGAAACCATCAAAATTTTCGCAATTCTGATGCTAGAAACGAATAACTGGAATGACCTAGGGGAAAAGTACACACACCATTGTAATCGGGCATGTTTCTATTTTCAGAGGCGACAGGAACTTCTCGAGTTCGCCAATCCGTTCGCGAGATATGGGAGTTTGAAATTAAGGAACGGTTGAGAAAACATCAAAATTTTCGCAAGTCTGATACTATAAACGAATAACAGGAATGGCCTAGGGGAAAAGTACACACACCATTATAATGGGGCGAGTTTCTACTTTCTGATGCAGCAGGAATTCCTCGAGTTCGTCAATCCATTCGCGAGATATGGGAGTTTGAATTTAAGGAATGGTTGTGAGACCATCACAATTTTCGGAAGTCTGATACTCGAAACCAATAACTGGAATGGCCCAGGGGAAAAGTACACACATCATTGTAATGGGGCGAGGTTCTACTTTCAGATGCAACAAGAATTTCTCGAGTTCGTCAATCCGTTCGCGAGATATGGGAGTTTGAAGTTAAGGAATGGTTGAGAAACCATCAAAATTTTCGCAAATGTGATACTCGAAACCAATAACTGGAATGGCCTAGGGGAAAAGTACACACACCATTGTAATGGGGCGAGTTTCTACTTTCAGATGCAACAGGAATTCCTCGAGTTCGTCAATCCGTTCGCGAGATATGGGAGTTTGTAGTTAAGGAATGGTTGAGACACCATCACAATTTTCGCAAGTCTGATACTCGAAACCAATAACTACTATGGCCTAGGGCAAAAATACACACACCGTTGTAATCGGACGAGTTTCTGCTTTCAGATGCAACAGGAATTTCTCGTGTTCGTCAGTTCTTTCGCGAGATATGGGAGTTTGAAATTAAGGAACGGTTGAGAAAACATCAAAATTTTCGCAAGTCTGAAACTCGAAACCAATAACTGGAATGGCCTAGGGAAAAAGTAAACACACCATTGTAATGGGGCGAGTTTCTACTTTCAGATGCAACAGGAATTCCTCGAGTTCGTCAATCCGTTCGCGAGATATGGCAGTTTGAAGTTAAGGAATGGTTGAGAAACCAACAAAATTTTCGCAATTCTGATGCCAGAATCGAATAACTGGAATGACCTAGGGAAAAAGTACACACACGACTGTAATCGGTCGACTTTCTACTTTCAGAAGCAACAGGAAATAATCGAGTTCGTCAATCCGTTCGCGAGATATGGGAGTTTGAAGTTAAGGAATGCTTGAGAAACCATCAAAATTTACGCAAGACTGATACACGAAACCAATAACTGGAATGGCCTAGGGGAAAAGTACACACACCATTGTAATGGGGCGAGTTTCTAATTTCAGATGCAACAGGAATTTCTCGAGTTCGTCAATCCGTACGCGAGATATGGGAGTTTGAGGTAAAGGAATGCTTGAGAAACCATCAAAATTTTCGCAAGTCTGATACTCGAAACCAATAACTACAAAGCCCTAGGGGAAAAATACACATACCTTTGTAATCGGGCGAGTTTATACTTTCAGATGCAACAGGAATTTCTCGATTTCGTCAATCCGTTCGCGAGATATGGGAGTTTGAAGTTAAGGAATGCTTGAGAAACCATCAAAATTTTCGCAAGTCTAATACTCGAAACCAATAACTACAAAGCCCTAGGGGAAAAATACACATACCTATGTAATCGGGCGAGTTTATACTTTCAGATGCAACAGGAATTTCTCGAGCTCCTCAATCCGTTCGCGAGATATGGGAGTTTGAAGTTAAGGAATGGTTGAGAAACCATCAAAATTTTCGCAAGTCTGATACTCGAAACCAATAACTACAAAGCCCTAGGGGAAAAATACACATACCTTTGTAATCGGGCGAGTTTATACTTTCAGATGCAACAGGAATTTCTCGAGCTCGCCAATCCGTTCGCGAGGTATCGGAGTGTGAAGTTAAGGAATGGTTGAGAAACCTTCAAAATTTCGCAAGTCTGATACTCGAAACCAATAATTACTATCGCCTAGGGCAAAAATACACATATCGTTGTAATCGGGCGAGTTTCTGCTTTTAGATACAACAGGAATTTCTCGAGTTCGTCAATCCGTTCACGAGATATGGGAGTTTGAAATTAAGAAACGGTTGAGAAAACATCAAAATTTTCGCAAGTCTGATACTCGAAACCAATAACTACAAAGCCCCAGGGGAAAAATACACATATATTTGTAATCGGGCGACTTTTTACTTTCAGAAGTAACAGGAAATAATCGAGTTCGTCAATCCGTTCGCGAGATATGGGAGTTTGAAGTTAAGCAATGCTTGAGAAACCATCAAAATTTTCGCAAAACTGATACACGAAACCAATAGCTGGAATGGCCTAGGGGAAAAGTACACACACCTTTGAAATGGGGCGACTTTCTACTTTCAGATGCAACAGGAATTCCTCGAATTCGTCAATCCGTTCGCGAGATATGGGAGTTTGAAGTCAAGGAATGCTTGAGAAACCATCAAAATTTTCGCAAGTCTGATACTCGAAACCAATAACTACAAAGCCCTAGGGGAAAAATACACATATCTTTGTAATCGGGCGAGTTTATACTTTCAGATGCAACAGGAATTTCTCGAGCTCGTCAATCCGTTCGCGAGATATGGGAGTTTGAAGTTAAGGAATGGTTGAGAAACCATCAAAATTTTCGCAAGTGTGATACTCGAAACTAATAACTGGAACGGCCTAGGGGAAAAGTACACACACCATTGTAATCGGGCAAGATTCTACATTCAAATGCAACAGGAAATTCTCGAGTTCGCCAATCCGTTCGCGAGGTATCGGAGTTTGAAGTTAAGGAATGGTTGAGAGACCATCACAATTTTCGGAAGTCTGATACTCGAAACCAATAACTACTATGGCCTAGGGGAAAAATACACGTACCTTTGTAATCGGGCGAGTTTCTACTTTCAGATGCAACGGGAATTTCCCGATTTCGTCAATCCGTTCGCGAGATATGGCAGTTTGAAGTTAAGGAATGGTTGAGAAACCAACAAAATTTTCGCAATTCTGATGCCAGAATCGAATAACTGGAATGACCTAGGGAAAAAGTACACACACGACTGTAATCGGTCGACTTTCTACTTTCAGAAGCAACAGGAAATAATCGAGTTCGTCAATCCGTTCGCGAGATATGGGAGTTTGAAGTTAAGGAATGCTTGAGAAACCATCAAAATTTTCGCAAAACTGATACACGAAACCAATAACTGGAATGGCCTAGGGGAAAAGTACACACACCATTGTAATGGGGCGAGTTTCTAATTTCAGGTGCAACAGGAATTTCTCGAGTTCGTCAATCCGTACGCGAGATATGGGAGTTTGAGGTAAAGGAATGCTTGAGAAACCATCAAAATTTTCGCAAGTCTGATACTCGAAACCAATAACTACAAAGCCCTAGGGGAAAAATACACATACCTTTGTAATCGGGCGAGTTTATACTTTCAGATGCAATAGGAATTTCTCGATTTCGTCAATCCGTTCGCGAGATATGGGAGTTTGAAGTTAAGGAATGCTTGAGAAACCATCAAAATTTTCGCAAGTCTGATACTCGAAACCAATAACTACAAAGCCCTTGGGGAAAAATACACATACCTTTATAATTGGGCGAGTTTATACTTTCAGATGCAACAGGAATTTCTCGAGCTCGTCAATCCGTTCGCGAGATATGGGAGTTTGAAGTTAAGGAATGGTTGAGAAACCATCGCAAATTTCGCAAGTCTGATACTCGAAACCAATAACTACAAAGCCCTAGGGGAAAAATACACATACCTTTGTAATCGGGCGAGTTTATACTTTCAGATGCAACAGGAATTTCTCGATTTCGTCAATCCGTTCGCGAGATATGGGAGTTTGAAGTTAAGGAATGCTTGAGAAACCATCAAAATTTTCGCAAGTCTAATACTCGAAACCAATAACTACAAAGCCCTAGGGGAAAAATACACATACCTATGTAATCGGGCGAGTTTATACTTTCAGATGCAACAGGAATTTCTCGAGCTCCTCAATCCGTTCGCGAGATATGGGAGTTTGAAGTTAAGGAATGGTTGAGAAACCATCAAAATTTTCGCAAGTCTGATACTCGAAACCAATAACTACAAAGCCCTAGGGGAAAAATACACATACCTTTGTAATCGGGCGAGTTTATACTTTCAGATGCAACAGGAATTTCTCGAGCTCGCCAATCCGTTCGCGAGGTATCGGAGTGTGAAGTTAAGGAATGGTTGAGAAACCTTCAAAATTTCGCAAGTCTGATACTCGAAACCAATAATTACTATCGCCTAGGGCAAAAATACACATATCGTTGTAATCGGGCGAGTTTCTGCTTTTAGATACAACAGGAATTTCTCGAGTTCGTCAATCCGTTCACGAGATATGGGAGTTTGAAATTAAGAAACGGTTGAGAAAACATCAAAATTTTCGCAAGTCTGATACTCGAAACCAATAACTACAAAGCCCCAGGGGAAAAATACACATATCTTTGTAATCGGGCGACTTTCTACTTTCAGAAGCAACAGGAAATAATCGAGTTCGTCAATCCGTTCGCGAGATATGGGAGTTTGAAGTTAAGCAATGCTTGAGAAACCATCAAAATTTTCGCAAAACTGATACACGAAACCAATAACTGGAATGGCCTAGGGGAAAAGTACACACACCTTTGAAATGGGGCGACTTTCTACTTTCAGATGCAACAGGAATTCCTCGAATTCGTCAATCCGTTCGCGAGATATGGGAGTTTGAAGTCAAGGAATGCTTGAGAAACCATCAAAATTTTCGCAAGTCTGATACTAGAAACCAATAACTACAAAGCCCTAGGGGAAAAATACACATATCTTTGTAATCGGGCGAGTTTATACTTTCAGATGCAACAGGAATTTCTCGAGCTCGTCAATCCGTTCGCGAGATATGGGAGTTTGAAGTTGAGGAATGGTTGAGAAACCATCAAAATTTTCGCAGGTCTGATACTCGAAACCAATAACTGGAATGGCCTATGGGAAAAGTACACATACCACTGTAATCGGGCAAGATTCTACATTCAAATGCAACAGGAATTTCTCGAGTTCGCCAATCTGTTCGCGAGGTATCGGAGTTTGAAGTTAAGGAATGGTTGAGAGACCATCACAATTTTCGGAAGTCTGATACTCGAAACCAATAACTACTATGGCCTAGGGGAAAAATACACATACCTTTGTAATCGGGCGAGTTTCTACTTTCAGATGCAATAGTAATTTCTCGAGTTCGTCAATCCGTTCGTGAGATATGGGTGTTTGAAGTTAAGGAATGGTTGAGAAACCATCAAAACTTTGGCAAGTCTGATACCCGAAACCAATAACTGGAACGGCATAGGGGAAAAGTACACACACCATTGTAATCGGGCAAGTTTCTACTTTCAAATGCAACAGGAATTCTCGAGTTCGTCAATCCGTTCGCGAGATATGGGAGTTTGAAATTAAGGAACGGTTGAGGAACCATCAAAATTTTCGCAAATCTGATACACGAAACCAATAACTGGAATGGCCTAGGGGAAAAGTGCACACACCATTGAAATGGGGCGACTTTCTACTTTCAGATGCAACAGGAATTCCTCGTGTTCGTCAATCCGTTCGCGAGATATGGGAGTTTGAAGTTAAGGAATGCTTGAGAAACCATCAAAATTTTCGCAAGTCTGATACTCGAAACCAATAACTACAAAGCCCTAGGGGAAAAATACACATATCTTTGTAATCGGGCGAGTTTATACTTTCAGATGCAACAGGAATTTCTCGAGCTCGTCAATCCCTTCGCGAGATATGGGAGTTTGAAGTTAAGGAATGGTTGAGAAACCATCAAAATTTTCGCAAGTGTGATACTCGAAACTAATAACTGGAACGGCCTAGGGGAAAAGTACACACACCATTGTAATCGGGCAAGATTGTACATTCAAATGCAACAGGAATTTCTCGAGTTCGCCAATCCGTTCGCGAGGTATCGGAGTTTGAAGTTAAGGAATGGTTGAGAGACCATCACAATTTTCGGAAGTCTGATACTCGAAACCAATAACTACTATGGCCTAGGGGAAAAATACACATACCTTTGTAATCGGGCGAGTTTCTACTTTCAGATGCAACACTAATTTCTCGAGTTCGTCAATCCGTTCGTGAAATATGGGTGTTTGAAGTTAAGGAATGGTTGAGAAACCATCAAAATTTTCGCAATTCCGATGCTAGAAACGAATAACTGGAATGACCTAGGGAAAAAGTACACACACCATTGTAATCGGTCGACTTTCTGCATTCAGATGCAACAGGAAATAATCCAGTTCGTCAATCCGTTCGCGACATATGGGACTTTGAAGGTAAGGAATGGTTGAGAAACCATCAAAATTTTGGCAAGTCTGATACCCGAAACCAATAACTGGAACGGCCTAGGGGAAGAGTGCACACACCATTGTAATGGGGCGAGTTTCTACTTTCAGTAGCAACAGGAATTCCTCGAGTTCGTCAATCCGTTCGCGAGATATGGGAGTTTGAAGTTAAGGAATGCTTGAGAAACCATCAAAATTTTCGCAAGTGTGATACTCGAAACTAATAACTGGAATGGCCTAGGGGAAAAGTGCACACACCATTGAAATGGGGCGACTTTCTACTTTCAGATGCAACAGGAATTCCTCGTGTTCGTCAATCCGTTCGCGAGATATGGGAGTTTGAAGTTAAGGAATGGTTGAGAAACCATCAAAATTTTCGCAAGTGTGATACTCGAAACTAATAACTGGAACGGCCTAGGGGAAAAGTACACACACCATTGTAATCGGGCAAGATTCTACATTCAAATGCAACAGGAATTTCTCGAGTTCGCCAATCCGTTCGCGAGGTATCGGAGTTTGAAGTTAAGGAATGGTTGAGAGACCATCACAATTTTCGGAAGTCTGATACTCGAAACCAATAACTACTATGGCCTAGGGGAAAAATACACATACCTTTGTAATCGGGCGAGTTTCTACTTTCAGATGCAATACTAATTTCTCGAGTTCGTCAATCCGTTCGTGAAATATGGGTGTTTGAAGTTAAGGAATGGTTGAGAAACCATCAAAATTTTCGCAATTCCGATGCTAGAAACGAATAACTGGAATGACCTAGGGAAAAAGTACACACACCATTGTAATCGGTCGACTTTCTGCATTCAGATGCAACAGGAAATAATCCAGTTCGTCAATCCGTTCGCGACATATGGGACTTTGAAGGTAAGGAATGGTTGAGAAACCATCAAAATTTTGGCAAGTCTGATACCCGAAACCAATAACTGGAACGGCCTAGGGGAAGAGTGCACACACCATTGTAATCGGGCAAGTTTCTACTTTCAAATGCAACAGGAATTCTCGAGTTCGTCAATCCGTTCGCGAGATATGGGAGTTTGAAATTAAGGAACGGTTGAGGAACCATCAAAATTTTCGCAAAACTGATACACGAAACCAATAACTGGAATGGCCTAGGGGAAAAGTGCACACACCATTGAAATGGGGCGACTTTCTACTTTCAGATGCAACAGGAATTCCTCGTGTTCGTCAATCCGTTCGCGAGATATGGGAGTTTGAAGTTAAGGAATGGTTGAGAAACCATCAAAATTTTCGCAAGTGTGATACTCGAAACTAATAACTGGAACGGCCTAGGGGAAAAGTACACACACCATTGTAATCGGGCAAGATTCTACATTCAAATGCAACAGGAATTTCTCGAGTTCGCCAATCCGTTCGCGAGGTATCGGAGTTTGAAGTTAAGGAATGGTTGAGAGACCATCACAATTTTCGCAAGTCTGATACTCGAAACCAATAACTACTAGGGCCTAGGGCAAAAATACACACACCGTTGTAATCGGACGAGTTTCTGCTTTCAGATGCAACAGGAATTTCTCGTGTTCGTCAGTTCTTTCGCGAGATATGGGAGTTTGAAATTAAGGAACGGTTGAGAAAACATCAAAATTTTCGCAAGTCTGAAACTCGAAACCAATAACTGGAATGGCCTAGGGAAAAAGTAAACACACCATTGTAATGGGGCGAGTTTCTACTTTCAGATGCAACAGGAATTCCTCGAGTTCGTCAATCCGTTCGCGAGATATGGCAGTTTGAAGTTAAGGAATGGTTGAGAAACCAACAAAATTTTCGCAATTCTGATGCCAGAATCGAATAACTGGAATGACCTAGGGAAAAAGTACACACACGACTGTAATCGGTCGACTTTCTACTTTCAGAAGCAACAGGAAATAATCGAGTTCGTCAATCCGTTCGCGAGATATGGGAGTTTGAAGTTAAGGAATGCTTGAGAAACCATCAAAATTTTCGCAAAACTGATACACGAAACCAATAACTGGAATGGCCTAGGGGAAAAGTACACACACCATTGTAATGGGGCGAGTTTCTAATTTCAGATGCAACAGGAATTTCTCGAGTTCGTCAATCCGTACGCGAGATATGGGAGTTTGAGGTAAAGGAATGCTTGAGAAACCATCAAAATTTTCGCAAGTCTGATACTCGAAACCAATAACTACAAAGCCCTAGGGGAAAAATACACATACCTTTGTAATCGGGCGAGTTTATACTTTCAGATGCAATAGGAATTTCTCGATTTCGTCAATCCGTTCGCGAGATATGGGAGTTTGAAGTTAAGGAATGCTTGAGAAACCATCAAAATTTTCGCAAGTCTGATACTCGAAACCAATAACTACAAAGCCCTAGGGGAAAAATACACATACCTTTATAATTGGGCGAGTTTATACTTTCAGATGCAACAGGAATTTCTCGAGCTCGTCAATCCGTTCGCGAGATATGGGAGTTTGAAGTTAAGGAATGGTTGAGAAACCATCGCAAATTTCGCAAGTCTGATACTCGAAACCAATAACTACTATGGCCTAGGGGAAAAATACACATACCTTTGTAATCGGGCGAGTTTCTACTTTCAGATGCAATAGTAATTTCTCGAGTTCGTCAATCCGTTCGTGAGATATGGGTGTTTGAAGTTAAGGAATGGTTGAGAAACCATCAAAATTTTGGCAAGTCTGTTACCCGAAACCAATAACTGGAACGGCCTAGGGGAAAAGTACACACACCATTGTTATGGGGCGAGTTTCTACTTTCAGATGCAACAGGAATTTCCCGAGTTCGTCAATCCGTTCGTGAGATATGGGTGTTTGAAGTTAAGGAATGGTTGAGAAACCATCAAAATTTTCGCAATTCCGATGCTAGAAACGAATAAGTGGAATGACCTAGGGAAAAAGTACACACACCATTGTAATCGGTCGACTTTCTGCATTCAGATGCAACAGGAAATAATGCAGTTCGTCAATCCGTTCGCGACATATGGGACTTTGAAGGTAAGGAATGGTTGAGGAACCACACAAAATTTTGGCAAGTCTGATACTCGAAACCAATAACTACAAAGCCCTAGGGGAAAAATACACATATCTTTGTAATGGGGCGAGTTTATACTTTCAGATGCAACAGGAATTTCTCGAGCTCGTCAATCCGTTCGCGAGATATGGGAGTTTGAAGTTAAGGAATGGTTGAGAAACCAACAAAATTTTCGCAAGTGTGATACTCGAAACTAATAACTGGAACGGCCTAGGGGAAAAGTACACACACCATTGTAATCGGGCAAGATTCTACATTCAAATGCAACAGGAATTTCTCGAGTTCGCCAATCCGTTCGCGAGGTATCGGAGTTTGAAGTTAAGGAATGGTTGAGAGACCATCAAAATTTTCGGAAGTCTGATACTCGAAACCAATAACTACTATGGCCTAGGGGAAAAATACACATACCTTTGTAATCGGGCGAGTTTCTACTTTCAGATGCAATAGTAATTTCTCGAGTTCGTCAATCCGTTCGCGAGATATGGGAGTTTGAAGTTAAGGAATGGTTGAGAAACCATCAAAATTTTCGCAATTCCGATGCTAGAAACGAATAACTGGAATGACCTAGGGAAAAAGTACACACACCATTGTAATCGGTCGACTTTCTGTATTCAGATGCAACAGGAAATAATCCAGTTCGTCAATCCGTTCGCGACATATGGGACTTTGAAGGTAAGGAATGGTTGAGAAACCATCAAAATTTTGGCAAGTCTGATACCCGAAACCAATAACTGGAACGGCCTAGGGGAAAAGTGCACACACCATTGTAATCGGGCAAGTTTCTACTTTCAAATGCAACAGGAATTCTCGAGTTCGTCAATCCGTTCGCGAGATATGGGAGTTTGAAATTAAGGAACGGTTGAGGAACCATCAAAATTTTCGCAAAACTGATACACGAAACCAATAACTGGAATGGCCTAGGGGAAAAGTGCACACACCATTGAAATGGGGCGACTTTCTACTTTCAGATGCAACAGGAATTCCTCGAGTTCGTCAATCCGTTCGCGAGATATGGGAGTTTGAAGTTAAGGAATGCTTGAGAAACCATCAAAATTTTCGCAAGTCTGATACTCGAAACCAATAACTACAAAGCCCTAGGGGAAAAATACACATATCTTTGTAATCGGGCGAGTTTATACTTTCAGATGCAACAGGAATTTCTCGAGCTCGTCAATCCGTTCGCGAGATATGGGAGTTTGAAGTTAAGGAATGGTTGAGAAACCATCAAAATTTTCGCAAGTGTGATACTCGAAACTAATAACTGGAACGGCCTAGGGGAAAAGTACACACCCCATTGTAATCGGGCAAGATTCTACATTCAAATGCAACAGGAATTTCTCGAGTTCGCCAATCCGTTCGCGAGGTATCGGAGTTTGAAGTTAAGGAATGGTTGAGAGACCATCACAATTTTCGGAAGTCTGATACTCGAAACCAATAACTACTATGGCCTAGGGGAAAAATACACATACCTTTGTAATCGGGCGAGTTTCTACTTTCAGATGCAATACTAATTTCTCGAGTTCGTCAATCCGTTCGTGAGATATGGGTGTTTGAAGTTAAGGAATGGTTGAGAAACCATCAAAATTTTCGCAATTCCGATGCTAGAAACGAATAACTGGAATGACCTAGAGAAAAAGTGCACACACCATTGAAATGGGGCGACTTTCTACTTTCAGATGCAACAGGAATTCCTCGAGTTCGTCAATCCGTTCGCGAGATATGGGAGTTTGAAGTTAAGGAATGCTTGAGAAACCATCAAAATTTTCGCAAGTCTGATACTCGAAACCAATAACTACAAAGCCCTAGGGGAAAAATACACATATCTTTGTAATCGGGCGAGTTTATACTTTCAGATGCAACAGGAATTTCTCGAGCTCGTCAATCCGTTCGCGAGATATGGGAGTTTGAAGTTAAGGAATGGTTGAGAAACCATCAAAATTTTCGCAAGTGTGATACTCGAAACTAATAACTGGAACGGCCTAGGGGAAAAGTACACACACCATTGTTATGGGGCGAGTTTCTACTTTCAGATGCAACAGGAATTTCCCGAGTTCGTCAATCCGTTCGTGAGATATGGGTGTTTGAAGTTAAGGAATGGTTGAGAAACCATCAAAATTTTCGCAATTCCGATGCTAGAAACGAATAAGTGGAATGACCTAGGGAAAAAGTACACACACCATTGTAATCGGTCGACTTTCTGCATTCAGATGCAACAGGAAATAATGCAGTTCGTCAATCCGTTCGCGACATATGGGACTTTGAAGGTAAGGAATGGTTGAGGAACCACACAAAATTTTGGCAAGTCTGATACTCGAAACCAATAACTACAAAGCCCTAGGGGAAAAATACACATATCTTTGTAATGGGGCGAGTTTATACTTTCAGATGCAACAGGAATTTCTCGAGCTCGTCAATCCGTTCGCGAGATATGGGAGTTTGAAGTTAAGGAATGGTTGAGAAACCAACAAAATTTTCGCAAGTGTGATACTCGAAACTAATAACTGGAACGGCCTAGGGGAAAAGTACACACACCATTGTAATCGGGCAAGATTCTACATTCAAATGCAACAGGAATTTCTCGAGTTCGCCAATCCGTTCGCGAGGTATCGGAGTTTGAAGTTAAGGAATGGTTGAGAGACCATCAAAATTTTCGGAAGTCTGATACTCGAAACCAATAACTACTATGGCCTAGGGGAAAAATACACATACCTTTGTAATCGGGCGAGTTTCTACTTTCAGATGCAATAGTAATTTCTCGAGTTCGTCAATCCGTTCGCGAGATATGGGTGTTTGAAGTTAAGGAATGGTTGAGAAACCATCAAAATTTTCGCAATTCCGATGCTAGAAACGAATAACTGGAATGACCTAGGGAAAAAGTACACACACCATTGTAATCGGTCGACTTTCTGCATTCAGATGCAACAGGAAATAATCCAGTTCGTCAATCCGTTCGCGACATATGGGACTTTGAAGGTAAGGAATGGTTGAGAAACCATCAAAATTTTGGCAAGTCTGATACCCGAAACCAATAACTGGAACGGCCTAGGGGAAAAGTGCACACACCATTGTAATCGGGCAAGTTTCTACTTTCAAATGCAACAGGAATTCTCGAGTTCGTCAATCCGTTCGCGAGATATGGGAGTTTGAAATTAAGGAACGGTTGAGGAACCATCAAAATTTTCGCAAAACTGATACACGAAACCAATAACTGGAATGGCCTAGGGGAAAAGTGCACACACCATTGAAATGGGGCGACTTTCTACTTTCAGATGCAACAGGAATTCCTCGAGTTCGTCAATCCGTTCGCGAGATATGGGAGTTTGAAGTTAAGGAATGCTTGAGAAACCATCAAAATTTTCGCAAGTCTGATACTCGAAACCAATAACTACAAAGCCCTAGGGGAAAAATACACATATCTTTGTAATCGGGCGAGTTTATACTTTCAGATGCAACAGGAATTTCTCGAGCTCGTCAATCCGTTCGCGAGATATGGGAGTTTGAAGTTAAGGAATGGTTGAGAAACCATCAAAATTTTCGCAAGTGTGATACTCGAAACTAATAACTGGAACGGCCTAGGGGAAAAGTACACACCCCATTGTAATCGGGCAAGATTCTACATTCAAATGCAACAGGAATTTCTCGAGTTCGCCAATCCGTTCGCGAGGTATCGGAGTTTGAAGTTAAGGAATGGTTGAGAGACCATCACAATTTTCGGAAGTCTGATACTCGAAACCAATAACTACTATGGCCTAGGGGAAAAATACACATACCTTTCTAATCGGGCGAGTTTCTACTTTCAGATGCAATACTAATTTCTCGAGTTCGTCAATCCGTTCGTGAGATATGGGTGTTTGAAGTTAAGGAATGGTTGAGAAACCATCAAAATTTTCGCAATTCCGATGCTAGAAACGAATAACTGGAATGACCTAGAGAAAAAGTGCACACACCATTGAAATGGGGCGACTTTCTACTTTCAGATGCAACAGGAATTCCTCGAGTTCGTCAATCCGTTCGCGAGATATGGGAGTTTGAAGTTAAGGAATGCTTGAGAAACCATCAAAATTTTCGCAAGTCTGATACTCGAAACCAATAACTACAAAGCCCTAGGGGAAAAATACACATATCTTTGTAATCGGGCGAGTTTATACTTTCAGATGCAACAGGAATTTCTCGAGCTCGTCAATCCGTTCGCGAGATATGGGAGTTTGAAGTTAAGGAATGGTTGAGAAACCATCAAAATTTTCGCAAGTGTGATACTCGAAACTAATAACTGGAACGGCCTAGGGGAAAAGTACACACCCCATTGTAATCGGGCAAGATTCTACATTCAAATGCAACAGGAATTTCTCGAGTTCGCCAATCCGTTCGCGAGGTATCGGAGTTTGAAGTTAAGGAATGGTTGAGAGACCATCACAATTTTCGGAAGTCTGATACTCGAAACCAATAACTACTATGGCCTAGGGGAAAAATACACATACCTTTGTAATCGGGCGAGTTTCTACTTTCAGATGCAATACTAATTTCTCGAGTTCGTCAATCCGTTCGTGAGATATGGGTGTTTGAAGTTAAGGAATGGTTGAGAAACCATCAAAATTTTCGCAATTCCGATGCTAGAAACGAATAACTGGAATGACCTAGAGAAAAAGTACACACACCATTGTAATCGGACGACTTTCTGCATTCAGATGCAACAGGAAATAATCCAGTTCGTCAATCCGTTCGCGACATATGGGACTTTGAAGGTAAGGAATGGTTGAGAAACCATCAAAATTTTGGCAAGTCTGATACCCGAAACCAATAACTGGAACGGCCTAGGGGAAAAGTACACACACCATTGTAATGGGGCGAGTTTCTACTTTCAGTAGCAACAGGAATTCCTCGAGTTCGTCAATCCGTTCGCGAGATATGGGAGTTTGTAGTTAAGGAATGGTTGAGACACCATCACAATTTTCGCAAGTCTGATACTCGAAACGAATAGCTACTATGGCCTAGGGCAAAAATACACATACCTTTGTAATCGGGCGAGTTTCTACTTTCAGATGCAATACTAATTTCTCGAGTTCGTCAATCCGTTCGTGAGATATGGGTGTTTGAAGTTAAGGAATGGTTGAGAAACCATCAAAATTTTCGCAATTCCGATGCTAGAAACGAATAACTGGAATGACCTAGGGAAAAAGTACACACACCATTGTAATCGGTCGACTTTCTGCATTCAGATGCAACAGGAAATAATCCAGTTCGTCAATCCGTTCGCGACATATGGGACTTTGAAGGTAAGGAATGGTTGAGGAACCATCAAAATTTTGGCAAGTCTGATACTCGAAACCAATAACTACAAAGCCCTAGGGGAAAAATACACATATCTATGTAATGGGGCGAGTTTATACTTTCAGATGCAACAGGAATTTCTCGAGCTCGTCAATCCGTTCGCGAGATATGGGAGTTTGAAGTTAAGGAATGGTTGAGAAACCATCAAAATTTTCGCAAGTGTGATATTCGAAACTAATAACTGGAACGGCCTAGGGGAAAAGTACACACACCATTGTAATCGGGCAAGATTCTACATTCAAATGCAACAGGAATTTCTCGAGTTCGTCAATCCGTTCGCGAGGTATCGGAGTTTGAAGTTAAGGAATGGTTGAGAGACCATCAAAATTTTCGGAAGTCTGATACTCGAAACCAATAACTACTATGGCCTAGGGGAAAAATACACATACCTTTGTAAGCGGGCGAGTTTCTACTTTCAGATGCAATAGTAATTTCTCGAGTTCGTCAATCCGTTCGCGAGATATGGGTGTTTGAAGTTACGGAATGGTTGAGAAACCATCAAAATTTTCGCAATTCCGATGCTAGAAACGAATAACTGGAATGACCTAGGGAAAAAGTACACACACCATTGTAATCGGTCGACTTTCTACATTCAGATGCTACAGGAAATAATCCAGTTCGTCAATCCGTTCGCGACATATGGGACTTTGAAGGTAAGGAATGGTTGAGAAACCATCAAAACTTTGGCAAGTCTGATACCCGAAACCAATAACTGGAACGGCCTAGGGGAAAAGTACACACACCATTGTAATCGGGCAAGTTTCTACTTTCAAATGCAACAGGAATTCTCGAGTTCGTCAATCCGTTCGCGAGATATGGGAGTTTGAAATTAAGGAACGGTTGAGGAACCATCAAAATTTTCGCAAAACTGATACACGAAACCAATAACTGGAATGGCCTAGGGGAAAAGTGCACACACCATTGAAATGGGGCGACTTTCTACTTTCAGATGCAACAGGAATTCCTCGTGTTCGTCAATCCGTTCGCGAGATATGGGAGTTTGAAGTTAAGGAATGCTTGAGAAACCATCAAAATTTTCGCAAGTCTGATACTCGAAACCAATAACTACAAAGCCCTAAGGGAAAAATACACATATCTTTGTAATCGGGCGAGTTTAAACTTTCAGATGCAACAGGAATTTCTCGAGCTCGTCAATCCCTTCGCGAGATATGGGAGTTTGAAGTTAAGGAATGGTTGAGAAACCATCAAAATTTTCGCAAGTGTGATACTCGAAACTAATAACTGGAACGGCCTAGGGGAAAAGTACACACACCATTGTAATCGGGCAAGGTTCTACATTCAAATGCAACAGGAATTTCTCGAGTTCGCCAATCCGTTCGCGAGGTATCGGAGTTTGAAGTTAAGGAATGGTTGAGAGACCATCACAATTTTCGGAAGTCTGATACTCGAAACCAATAACTACTATGGCCTAGGGGAAAAATACACACACCTTTGTAATCGGGCGAGTTTATACTTTCAGATGCAACAGGAATTTCTCGAGCTCGTCAATCCGTTCGCGAGATATGGGAGTTTGTAGTTAAGGAATGGTTGAGACACCATCAAAATTTTCGCAAATCTGATACTCGAATCCAATAACTACAAAGGCCTAGGGGAAAAATACACATACCCTTGTAATCGGGCGAGTTTCTACTTTCAGATGCAACAGGAATTTCTCGAGCTCGTCAATCCGTTCGCGAGATATGGCACTTTGAAGGTAAGGAATGGTAGAGAAACCATCAAAATTTTGGCAAGTCTGATACCCGAAACCAATAACTGGATCGGCCTAGGGGAAAAGTACACACACCATTGTAATCGGGCAAGTTTCTACTTTCAAATGCAACTGGAATTCTCGAGTTCGTCAATCCGTTCGCGAGATATGGCAGTTTGAGGTTAAGGAATGCTTGAGAAACCATCAAAATTTTCGCAATTCTGATGCCAGAATCGAATAACTGGAATGACCTAGGGAAAAAGTACACACACGACTGTAATCGGTCGACATTCTACTTTCAGAAGCAACAGGAAACAATCGAGTTCGTCAATCCGTTCGCGAGATATGGGAGTTTGAAGTTAAGGAATGCTTGATGAACCATCAAAATTTTCGCAAAACTGATACACGAAACCAATAACTGGAATGGCCTAGGGGAAAAGTACACACACCATTGTAATGGGGCGAGTTTCTACTTTCAGATGCAACAGGAATTTCTCGAGTTCGTCAGTCCGTTCGCGAGATATGGGAGTTTGAGGTAAAGGAATGCTTGAGAAACCATCAAAATTTTCGCAAGTCTGATCCTCGAAACCAATAACTACAAAGCCCTAGGGGAGAAATACACATACCTTTGTAATCGGGCGAGTTTATACTTTCAGATGCAACAGGAATTTCTCGAGTTCGTCAATCCGTTCGCGAGATATGGGAGTTTGAAGTTAAGGAATGATTGAGAAACCATCGCAAATTTCGCAAGTCTGATACTCGAAACCAATAACTACCATTGCCTAGGGGAAAAATGCACATACCTTTGTAATCGGGCGAGTTTCTACTTTCAGATGCAATAGGAATTTCTCGATTTCGTCAATCCGTTCGCAAGATATGGGAGTTTGAAGTTAAGGAATGCTTGAGAAACCATCAAAATTTTCGCAAGTCTGATACTCGAAACCAATAACTGCAAAGCTCTAGGGGAAAAATGCACGTACCTTTGTAATCGGGCGAGTTTATACTTTCAGATGCAACAGGAATTTCTCGAGCTCGTCAATCCGTTCGCGAGATATGGGTGTTTGAAGTTAAGGAATGGTTGAGAAACCATCGCAAATTTCGCAAGTCTGATACTCGAAACCAATAACTACCATTGCCTGGGGGAAAAATGCACATACCTTTGTAATCGGGCGAGTTTCTACTTTCAGATGCAATAGGAATTTCTCGATTTCGTCAATCCGTTCGCGAGATATGGGAGTTTGAAGTTAAGGAATGCTTGAGAAACCATCAAAATTTTCGCTAGTCTGATACTCGAAACCAATAACTGCAAAGCCCTAGGGGAAAAATACACCTACCTTTGTAATCGGGCGAGTTTATACTTTCAGATGCAACAGGAATTTCTCGAGCTCGTCAATCCGTTCGCGAGATATGGGAGTTTGAAGTTAAGGAATGCTTGAGAAAGCATCGCAAATTTCGCAAGTCTGATACTCGAAACCAATAACTACCATTGCCTGGGGGAAAAATGCACATACCTTTGTAATCGGGCGAGTTTCTACTTTCAGATGCAATAGGAATTTCTCGATTTCGTCAATCCGTTCGCGAGATATGGGAGTTTGAAGTTAAGGAATGCTTGAGAAACCATCAAAATTTTCGCAAGTCTAATACTCGAAACCAATAACTACAAAGCCCTAGGGGAAAAATACACATACCTTTGTAATCGGGCGAGTTTATACTTTCAGATGCAACAGGAATTTCTCGAGCTCCTCAATCCGTTCGCGAGACATGGGAGTTTGAAGTTAAGGAATGGTTGAGAAACCATCAAAATTTTCGCAAGTCTGATACTCGAAAACAATAATTACTATCGCCTAGGGCAAAAATACACATATCGTTGTAATCGGGCGAGTTTCTGCTTTTAGATACAACAGGAATTTCTCGAGTTCGTCAATCCGTTCGCGAGATATGGGAGTTTGAAATTAAGAAACGGTTGAGAAAACATCAAAATTTTCGCAGGTCTGGTACTCGAAACCAATAACTGGAATGGCCTAGGGGAAAAGTAAACACACCATTGTAATGGGGCGACTTTCTACTTTCAGATGCAACAGGAATTCCTCGAGTTCGTCAATCCGTTCGCGAGATATGGGAGTTTGAAGTTAAGGAATGCTTGAGAAACCATCAAAATTTTCGCAAGTCTGATACTCGAAACCAATAACTACAAAGCCCTAGGGGAAAAATACACATATCTTTGTAATCGGGCGAGTTTATACTTTCAGATGCAACAGGAATTTCTCGAGCTCGTCAATCCCTTCGCGAGATATGGGAGTTTGAAGTTAAGGAATGGTTGAGAAACCATCAAAATTTTCGCAAGTGTGATACTCGAAACTAATAACTGGAACGGCCTAGGGGAAAAGTACACACACCATTGTAATCGGGCAAGATTCTACATTCAAATGCAACAGGAATTTCTCGAGTTCGCCAATCCGTTCGCGAGGTATCGGAGTTTGAAGTTAAGGAATGGTTGAGAGACCATCACAATTTTCGGAAGTCTGATACTCGAAACCAATAACTACTATGGCCTAGGGGAAAAATACACATACCTTTGTAATCGGGCGAGTTTCTACTTTCAGATGCAATACTAATTTCTCGAGTTCGTCAATCCGTTCGTGAGATATGGGTGTTTGAAGTTAAGGAATGGTTGAGAAACCATCAAAATTTTCGCAAGTCTGATACTCGAAACCAATAACTACCATTGCCTGGGGGAAAAGTACACACACCATTGTAATGGGGCGAGTTTCTACTTTCAGTAGCAACAGGATTCCTCGAGTTCGTCAATCCGTTCGCGAGATATGGGAGTTTGTAGTTAAGGAATGGTTGAGACACCATCACAATTTTCGCAAGTCTGATACTCGAAACGAATAGCTACTATGGCCTAGGGCAAAAATACACACACCATTTTAATCGGGCAAGTTTCTACTTTCAAATGCAACAGGAATTCTCGAGTTCGTCAATCCGTTCGCGAGATATGGGAGTTTGAAATTAAGGAACGGTTGAGGAACCATCAAAATTTTCGCAAACCTGATACTCGGAACCAATAACTGGTATGGCGTAGGGGAAAAGTAAACACACCATTGAAATGGGGCGAATTTCTACTTTCAGATGCAACAGGAATTCCTCGAGTTCGTCAATCCGTTCGCGTGATATGGCAGTTTGAAGTTAAGGAATGGTTGAGAAACCATCAAAATTTTCGCAATTCTGATGCTAGAAACGAATAACTGGAATGACCTAGGGAAAAAGTACACACACGATTGTAATCGGTCGACTTTCTACTTTCAGAAGCAACAGGAAATAATCGAGATCGTCAATCCGTTCGCGAGATATGGGAGTTTGAAGTTAAGGAATGCTTGAGAAACCATCAAAATTTTCGCAAAACTGGTACACCAAACCATTAACTGGATTGGCCTAGGGGAAAAGTACACACACCATTGTAATCGGGCAAGTTTCCACTTTCAGATGCAACAGGAAATAGTCGAGTTCGTCAATCCGTTCGCGAGATATGGTAGTTTGAAGTTAAGGAATGGTTGAGAAACCATCAAAATTTTCGCAAGTCTGATACTCAAAACCAATAGCTACAATGGCCTAGGGGAAAAATACACGTAGCTTTGTAATCGGGCGAGTTTCTACTTTCAGATACAACAGGAATTTCTCAAGCTCGTCAATCCGTTCGCGAGATATGGGAGTTTGAAGTTAAGGAATGGTTGAGAAACCATCAAAATTTTCGCAAGTGTGATACACGAAACCAATAACTGGAATGGCCTAGGGGAAAAGTACACACACCATTGTTATGGGGCGAGTTTCTACTTTCAGATGCAACAGGAATTTCCCGAGTTCGTCAATCCGTTCGCGAGATATGGGAGATTGAAGTTAAGGAATGCTTGAGAAACCATCAAAATTTTCGCAAGTCTGATACTCGAAACCAATAACTACAAAGCCCTAGGGGAAAAATACACATATCTTTGTAATCGGGCGAGTTTATACTTTCAGATGCAACAGGAATTTCTCGAGCTCGTCAATCCGTTCGCGAGATATGGGAGTTTGTAGTTAAGGAATGGTTGAGACACCATCAAAATTTTCGCAAATCTGATACTCGAATCCAATAACTACAAAGGCCTAGGGGAAAAATACACATACCCTTGTAATCGGGCGAGTTTCTACTTTCAGATGCAACAGGAATTTCTCGAGCTCGTCAATCCGTTCGCGAGATATGGGACTTTGAAGGTAAGGAATGGTAGAGAAACCATCAAAATTTTGGCAAGTCTGATACCCGAAACCAATAACTGGATCGGCCTAGGGGAAAAGTACACACACCATTGTAATCGGGCAAGTTTCTACTTTCAAATGCAACTGGAATTCTCGAGTTCGTCAATCCGTTCGCGAGATATGGCAGTTTGAGGTTAAGGAATGCTTGAGAAACCATCAAAATTTTCGCAATTCTGATGCCAGAATCGAATAACTGGAATGACCTAGGGAAAAAGTACACACACGACTGTAATCGGTCGACATTCTACTTTCAGAAGCAACAGGAAACAATCGAGTTCGTCAATCCGTTCGCGAGATATGGGAGTTTGAAGTTAAGGAATGCTTGATGAACCATCAAAATTTTCGCAAAACTGATACACGAAACCAATAACTGGAATGGCCTAGGGGAAAAGTACACACACCATTGTAATGGGGCGAGTTTCTACTTTCAGATGCAACAGGAATTTCTCGAGTTCGTCAGTCCGTTCGCGAGATATGGGAGTTTGAGGTAAAGGAATGCTTGAGAAACCATCAAAATTTTCGCAAGTCTGATCCTCGAAACCAATAACTACAAAGCCCTAGGGGAGAAATACACATACCTTTGTAATCGGGCGAGTTTATACTTTCAGATGCAACAGGAATTTCTCGAGTTCGTCAATCCGTTCGCGAGATATGGGAGTTTGAAGTTAAGGAATGATTGAGAAACCATCGCAAATTTCGCAAATCTGATACTCGAAACCAATAACTACCATTGCCTAGGGGAAAAATGCACATACCTTTGTAATCGGGCGAGTTTCTACTTTCAGATGCAATAGGAATTTCTCGATTTCGTCAATCCGTTCGCAAGATATGGGAGTTTGAAGTTAAGGAATGCTTGAGAAACCATCAAAATTTTCGCAAGTGTGATACACGAAACCAATAACTGGAATGGCCTAGGGGAAAAGTACACACACCATTGTTATGGGGCGAGTTTCTACTTTCAGATGCAACAGGAATTTCCCGAGTTCGTCAATCCGTTCGCGAGATATGGGAGATTGAAGTTAAGGAATGCTTGAGAAACCATCAAAATTTTCGCAAGTCTGATACTCGAAACCAATAACTACAAAGCCCTAGGGGAAAAATACACATATCTTTGTAATCGGGCGAGTTTATACTTTCAGATGCAACAGGAATTTCTCGAGCTCGTCAATCCGTTCGCGAGATATGGGAGTTTGTAGTTAAGGAATGGTTGAGACACCATCAAAATTTTCGCAAATCTGATACTCGAATCCAATAACTACAAAGGCCTAGGGGAAAAATACACATACCCTTGTAATCGGGCGAGTTTCTACTTTCAGATGCAACAGGAATTTCTCGAGCTCGTCAATCCGTTCGCGAGATATGGCACTTTGAAGGTAAGGAATGGTAGAGAAACCATCAAAATTTTGGCAAGTCTGATACCCGAAACCAATAACTGGATCGGCCTAGGGGAAAAGTACACACACCATTGTAATGGGGCGAGTTTCTACTTTCAGATGCAACAGGAATTTCTCGAGTTCGTCAGTCCGTTCGCGAGATATGGGAGTTTGAGGTAAAGGAATGCTTGAGAAACCATCAAAATTTTCGCAAGTCTGATCCTCGAAACCAATAACTACAAAGCCCTAGGGGAGAAATACACATACCTTTGTAATCGGGCGAGTTTATACTTTCAGATGCAACAGGAATTTCTCGAGTTCGTCAATCCGTTCGCGAGATATGGGAGTTTGAAGTTAAGGAATGATTGAGAAACCATCGCAAATTTCGCAAGTCTGATACTCGAAACCAATAACTACCATTGCCTAGGGGAAAAATGCACATACCTTTGTAATCGGGCGAGTTTCTACTTTCAGATGCAATAGGAATTTCTCGATTTCGTCAATCCGTTCGCAAGATATGGGAGTTTGAAGTTAAGGAATGCTTGAGAAACCATCAAAATTTTCGCAAGTCTGATACTCGAAACCAATAACTGCAAAGCCCTAGGGGAAAAATACACATACCTTTGTAATCGGGCGAGTTTATACTTTCAGATGCAACAGGAATTTCTCGAGCTCGTCAATCCGTTCGCGAGATATGGGAGTTTGAAGTTAAGGAATGGTTGAGAAACCATCGCAAATTTCGCAAGTCTGATACTCGAAACCAATAACTACCATTGCCTGGGGGAAAAATGCACATACCTTTGTAATCGGGCGAGTTTCTACTTTCAGATGCAATAGGAATTTCTCGATTTCGTCAATCCGTTCGCGAGATATGGGAGTTTGAAGTTAAGGAATGCTTGAGAAACCATCAAAATTTTCGCTAGTCTGATACTCGAAACCAATAACTGCAAAGCCCTAGGGGAAAAATACACCTACCTTTGTAATCGGGCGAGTTTATACTTTCAGATGCAACAGGAATTTCTCGAGCTCGTCAATCCGTTCGCGAGATATGGGAGTTTGAAGTTAAGGAATGGTTGAGAAAGCATCGCAAATTTCGCAAGTCTGATACTCGAAACCAATAACTACCATTGCCTGGGGGAAAAATGCACATACCTTTGTAATCGGGCGAGTTTCTACTTTCAGATGCAATAGGAATTTCTCGATTTCGTCAATCCGTTCGCGAGATATGGGAGTTTGAAGTTAAGGAATGCTTGAGAAACCATCAAAATTTTCGCAAGTCTAATACTCGAAACCAATAACTACAAAGCCCTAGGGGAAAAATACACATACCTTTGTAATCGGGCGAGTTTATACTTTCAGATGCAACAGGAATTTCTCGAGCTCCTCAATCCGTTCGCGAGACATGGGAGTTTGAAGTTAAGGAATGGTTGAGAAACCATCAAAATTTTCGCAAGTCTGATAATCGAAACCAATAACTACTAAGCCCTAGGGGAAAAATACACATACCTTTGTAATCGGGCGAGTTTATACTTTCAGATGCAACAGGAATTTCTCGAGCTCGCCAATCCGTTCGCGAGGTATCGGAGTGTGAAGTTAAGGAATGGTTGAGAAACCATCAAAATTTTCGCAAGTCTGATACTCGAAAACAATAATTACTATCGCCTAGGGCAAAAATACACATATCGTTGTAATCGGGCGAGTTTCTGCTTTTAGATACAACAGGAATTTCTCGAGTTCGTCAATCCGTTCGCGAGATATGGGAGTTTGAAATTA
Source organism: Ptiloglossa arizonensis (assembly GCF_051014685.1). NCBI lineage: Eukaryota > Metazoa > Arthropoda > Insecta > Hymenoptera > Colletidae > Ptiloglossa > Ptiloglossa arizonensis. The sequence continues at coordinate 542,092 of NW_027478444.1, read as the reverse complement.
AGAAACGGTTGAGAAAACATCAAAATTTTCGCAAGTCTGGTACTCGAAACCAATAACTGGAATGGCCTAGGGGAAAAGTAAACACACCATTGTAATGGGGCGACTTTCTACTTTCAGATGCAACAGGAATTCCTCGAGTTCGTCAATCCGTTCGCGAGATATGGGAGTTTGAAGTTAAGGAATGGATGTGAGACCATCACAATTTTCGGAAGTCTGATACTCGAAACCAATAACGACTATGGCCTAGGGGAAAAATACACATACCTTTGTAATCGGGCGAGTTTCTACTTTCAGATGCAACAGGAAATAATCGAGTTCGTCAATCCGTTCGCGAGATATGGGAGTTTGAAGTTAAGGAATGCTTGAGAAACCATCAAAATTTTCGCAAAACTGATACACGAAACCAATAACTGGAACGGCCTAGGGGAAAAGTACACACACCATAGTAATCGGGCAAGATTCTACATTCAAATGCAACAGGAATTCCTCGAGTTCGCCAATCCGTTCGCGAGGTATCGGAGTTTGTAGTTAAGGAATGGTTGAGAGACCATCACAATTTTCGGAAGTCTGATACTCGAAACTAATAACTACTATGGCCTAGGGGAAAAATACATATACCTTTGTAATCGGGCGAGTTTCTACTTTCAGATGCAATAGTAATTTCTCGAGTTCGTCAATCCGTTCGCGAGATATGGGTGTTTGAAGTTAAGGAATGGTTGAGAAACCATCAAAATTTTCGCTATTCCGATGCTAGAAACGAATAACTGGAATGACCTTGGGAAAAAGTACACACACCATTGTAATCGGTCGACTTTCTACATTCAGATGCAACAGGAAATAATCCAGTTCGTCAATCCGTTCGCGACATATGGGACTATGAAGGTACGGAATGGTTGGAAACCATCAAAATTTTGGCAAGTCTGATACCCGAAACCAATAACTGGAACGGCCTAGGGGAAAAGTACACACACCATTGTAATCGGGCAAGTTTCTACTTTCAAATGCAACAGGAATTCTCGAGTTCGTCAATCCGTTCGCGAGATATGGGAGTTTGAAATTAAGAAACGGTTGAGGAACCATCAAAATTTTCGCAAAACTGATACACGAAACCAATAACTGGAATGGCCTAGGGGAAAAGTGCACACACCATTGAAATGGGGCGACTTTCTACTTTCAGATGCAACAGGAATTCCTCGAGTTCGTCAATCCGTTCGCGAGATATGGGAGTTTGAAGTTAAGGAATGCTTGAGAAACCATCAAAATTTTCGCAAGTCTGATACTCGAAAGCAATAACTACAAAGCCCTAGGGGAAAAATACACATATCTTTGTAATCGGGCGAGTTTATACTTTCAGATGCAACAGGAATTTCTCGAGCTCGTCAATCCGTTCGCGAGATATGGGAATTTGAAGTTAAGGAATGGTTGAGAAACCATCAAAATTTTCGCAAGTGTGATACTCGAAACTAATAACTGGAACGGCCTAGGGGAAAAGTACACACACCATTGTAATCGGGCAAGATTCTACATTCAAATGCAACAGGAATTTCTCGAGTTCGCCAATCCGTTCGCGAGGTATCGGAGTTTGAAGTTAAGGAATGGTTGAGAGACCATCACAATTTTCGGAAGTCTGATACTCGAAACCAATAACTTCTATGGCCTAGAGGAAAAATACACATACCTTTGTAATCGGGCGAGTTTCTACTTTCAGATGCAACAGGAATTTCTCGAGTTCGTCAATCCGTTCGCGTGATATGGCAGTTTGAAGTTAAGGAATGGTTGAGAAACCATCAAAATTTTCGCAATTCCGATGCTAGAAACGAATAACTGGAATGACCTTGGGAAAAAGTACACACACCATTGTAATCGGTCGACTTTCTACATTCAGATGCAACAGGAAATAATCCAGTTCGTCAATCCGTTCGCGACATATGGGACTATGAAGGTACGGAATGGTTGGAAACCATCAAAACTTTGGCAAGTCTGATACCCGAAACCAATAACTGGAACGGCCTAGGGGAAAAGTACACACACCATTGTAATCGGGCAAGTTTCTACTTTCAAATGCAACAGGAATTCTCGAGTTCGTCAATCCGTTCGCGAGATATGGGAGTTTGAAATTAAGGAACGGTTGAGGAACCATCAAAATTTTCGCAAATCTGATACTCGAAACCAATAACTGGAATGGCCTAGGGGAAAAGTACACATACCATTGTAATGGGGCGAGTTTCTACTTTCAGATGCAACAGGAATTCCTCGAGTTCGTCAATCCGTTCGCGAGATATGGGAGTTTGTAGTTAAGGAATGGTTGAGACACCATCAAAATTTTCGGAAGTCTGATACTCGAAACCAATAACTACTATGGCCTAGAGGAAAAATACACATACCTTTGTAATCGGGCGAGTTTCTACTTTCAGATGCAACAGGAATTTCTCGAGTTCGTCAATCCGTTCGCGTGATATGGCAGTTTGAAGTTAAGGAATGGTTGAGAAACCATCAAAATTTTCGCAATTCTGATGCTAGAAACGAATAACTGGAATGACCTAGGGAAAAAGTACACACACGATTGTAATCGGTCGACTTTCTACTTTCAGAAGCAACAGGAAATAATCGAGATGGTCAATCCGTTCGCGAGATATGGGAGTTTGAAGTTAAGGAATGCTTGAGAAACCATCAAAATTTTCGCAAAACTGATACACCAAACCAATAACTGGAATGGCCTAGGGGAAAAGTACACACACCATTGTAATGGGGCGAGTTTCTACTTTCAGATGCAACAGGAATTTCTCGAGTTCGTCAATCCGTTCGCGAGATATGGGAGTTTGAAGTTAAGGAATGCTTCAGAAACCATCAAAATTTTCGCAAGTCTGATACTCGAAACCAATAACTACAAAGCCCTAGGGGAAAAATACACATATCTTTGTAATCGGGCGAGTTTATACTTTCAGATGCAACAGGAATTTCTCGAGCTCGCCAATCCGTTCGCGAGGTATCGGAGTGTGAAGTTAAGGAATGCTTGAGAAACCATCAAAATTTTCGCAAAACTGATACACGAAACAAATAACTGGAATGGCCTAGGGGAAAAGTACACACACCATTGTAATGGGGCGAGTTTCTACTTTCAGATGCAACAGGAATTTCTCGAGTTCGTCAATCCGTTCGCGAGATATGGGAGTTTGAAGTTAAGGAATGCTTGAGAAACCATCAAAATTTTCGCAAGTCTGATACTCGAAACCAATAACTACAAAGCCCCAGGGGAAAAATACACATATCTTTGTAATCGGCCGACTTTCTACCTTCAGATGCAACAGGAAATAATCGAGTTCGTCAATCCGTTCGCGAGATATGGGAGTTTGAAGTTAAGCAATGCTTGAGAAACCATCAAAATTTTCGCAAAACTGATACACGAAACCAATAACTGGAATGGCCTAGGGGAAAAGTACACAAACCATTGAAATGGGGCGACTTCCTACTTTCAGATGCAACAGGAATTCCTCGAGTTCGTCAATCCGTTCGCGAGATATGGGAGTTTGAAGTTAAGGAATGCTTGAGAAACCATGAAAATTTTCGCAAGTCTGATACTCGAAACCAATAACTACAAAGCCCTAGGGGAAAAATACACATATCTTTGTAATCGGGCGAGTTTATACTTTCAGATGCAACAGGAATTTCTCGAGCTCGTCAATCCGTTCGCGAGATATGGGAGTTTGAAGTTAAGGAATGGTTGAGAAACCCTCTAAATTTTCGCAATTCTGATGCTAGAAACGAATAACTGGAATGACCTAGGGAAAAAGTACACACACGATTGTAATCGGTCGACTTTCTACTTTCAGAAGCAACAGGAAATAATCGAGTTCGTCAATCCGTTCGCGAGATATGGGAGTTTGAAGTTAAGGAATGCTTGAGAAACCATCAAAATTTTCGCAAAACTGATACACGAAACCAATAACTGGAATGGCCTAGGGGAAAAGTACACACACCATTGTAATGGGGCGAGTTTCTACTTTCAGATGCAACAGGAATTTCTCGAGTTCGTCAATCCGTTCGCGAGATATGGGAGTTTGAAGTTAAGGAATGCTTGAGAAACCATCAAAATTTTCGCAAGTCTGATACACGAAACCAATAACTACAAAGCCCCAGGGGAAAAATACACATATCTTTGTAATCGGCCGACTTTCTACTTTCAGAAGCAACAGGAAATAATCGAGTTCGTCAATCCGTTCGCGAGATATGGGAGTTTGAAGTTAAGCAATGCTTGAGAAACCATCAAAATTTTCGCAAAACTGATACACGAAACCAATAACTGGAATGGCCTAGGGGAAAAGTACACATACCTTTGTAATCGGGCGAGTTTCTACTTTCAGATGCAACAGGAATTTCTCGAGTTCGTCAATCCGTTCGCCTGATATGGCAGTTTGAAGTTAAGGAATGGTTGAGAAACCATCTAAATTTTCGCAATTCTGATGCTAGAAACGAATAACTGGAATGACCTAGGGAAAAAGTACACACACGATTGTAATCGGTCGACTTTCTACTTTCAGAAGCAACAGGAAATAATCGAGTTCGTCAATCCGTTCGCGAGATATGGGAGTTTGAAGTTAAGCAATGCTTGAGAAACCATCAAAATTTTCGCAAAACTGATACACGAAACCAATAACTGGAACGGCCTAGGGGAAAAGTACACACACCATTGTAATCGGGCAAGATTCTACATTCAAATGCAACAGGAATTTCTCGAGTTCGCCAATCCGTTCGCGAGGTATCGGAGTTTGAAGTTAAGGAATGGTTGAGAGACCATCACAATTTTCGGTAGTCTGATACTCGAAACTAATAACTACTATGGCCTAGGGGAAAAATACACATACCTTTGTAATCGGGCGAGTTTCTACTTTCAGATGCAATAGTAATTTCTCGAGTTCGTCAATCCGTTCGCGAGATATGGGTGTTTGAAGTTAAGGAATGGTTGAGAAACCATCAAAATTTTCGCAATTCCGATGCTAGAAACGAATAACTGGAATGACCTTGGGAAAAAGTACACACACCATTGTAATCGGTCGACTTTCTACATTCAGATGCAACAGGAAATAATCCAGTTCGTCAATCCGTTCGCGACATATGGGACTATGAAGGTACGGAATGGTTGGAAACCATCAAAATTTTGGCAAGTCTGATACCCGAAACCAATAACTGGAACGGCCTAGGGGAAAAGTACACACACCATTGTAATCGGGCAAGTTTCTACTTTCAAATGCAACAGGAATTCTCGAGTTCGTCAATCCGTTCGCGAGATATGGGAGTTTGAAATTAAGGAACGGTTGAGGAACCATCAAAATTTTCGCAAAACTGATACACGAAACCAATAACTGGAATGGCCTAGGGGAAAAGTGCACACACCATTGAAATGGGGCGACTTTCTACTTTCAGATGCAACAGGAATTCCTCGAGTTCGGCAATCCGTTCGCGAGATATGGGAGTTTGAAGTTAAGGAATGCTTGAGAAACCATCAAAATTTTCGCAAGTCTGATACTCGAAACCAATAACTACAAAGCCCTAGGGGAAAAATACACATATCTTTGTAATCGGGCGAGTTTATACTTTCAGATGCAACAGGAATTTCTCGAGCTCGTCAATCCGTTCGCGAGATATGGGAGTTTGAAGTTAAGGAATGGTTGAGAAACCATCAAAATTTTCGCAAGTGTGATACTCGAAACTAATAACTGGAACGGCCTAGGGGAAAAGTACACACACCATTGTAATCGGGCAAGATTCTACATTCAAATGCAACAGGAATTTCTCGAGTTCGCCAATCCGTTCGCGAGGTATCGGAGTTTGAAGTTAAGGAATGGTTGAGAGACCATCACAATTTTCGGAAGTCTGATACTCGAAACCAATAACTACTATGGCCTAGGGGAAAAATACACATACCTTTGTAATCGGGCGAGTTTCTACTTTCAGATGCAATAGTAATTTCTCGAGGTCGTCAATCCGTTCGTGAGATATGGGTGTTTGAAGTTAAGGAATGGTTGAGAAACCATCAACATTTTCGCAATTCCGATGCTAGAAACGAATAACTGGAATGACCTAGGGAAAAAGTACACACACCATTGTAATCGGTCGACTTTCTGCATTCAGATGCAACAGGAAATAATCCAGTTCGTCAATCCGTTCGCGACATATGGGACTTTGAATGTAAGGAATGGTTGAGAAACCATCAAAATTTTGGCAAGTCTGATACCCGAAACCAATAACTGGAACGGCCTAGGGGAAAAGTACACACACCATTGTAATCGGGCAAGTTTCTACTTTCAAATGCAACAGGAATTCTCGAGTTCGTCAATCTGTTCGCGAGATATGGGAGTTTGAAATTAAGGAACGGTTGAGGAACCATCAAAATTTTCGCAAATCTGATACTCGAAACCAATAACTGGAATGGCCTAGGGGAAAAGTACTCATACCATTGTAATGGGGCGAGTTTCTACTTTCAGATGCAACAGGAATTCCTCGAGTTCGTCAATCCGTTCGCGAGATATGGGAGTTTGTAGTTAAGGAATGGTTGAGACACCATCAAAATTTTCGCAAATCTGATACTCGAAACCAATAACTGGTATGGCCTAAGGGAAAAGTAAACACACCATTGAAATGGGGCGACTTTCTACTTTCAGATGCAACAGGAATTCCTCGAGTTCGTCAATCCGTTCGCGAGATATGGGAGTTTGAAGTTAAGGAATGGATGTGAGACCATCACAATTTTCGGAAGTCTGATACTCGAAACCAATAACTACTATGGCCTAGAGGAAAAATACACATACCTTTCTAATCGGGCGAGTTTCTACTTTCAGATGCAACAGGAATTTCTCGAGTTCGTCAATCCGATCGCGTGATATGGCAGTTTGAAGTTAAGGAATGGTTGAGAAACCATCAAAATTTTCGCAATTCTGATGCTAGAAACGAATAACTGGAATGACCTAGGGAAAAAGTACACACACGATTGTAATCGGTCGACTTTCTACTTTCAGAAGCAACAGGAAATAATCGAGATCGTCAACCCGTTTGCGAGATATGGGAGTTTGAAGTTAAGGAATGCTTGAGAAACCATCAAAATTTTCGCAAAACTGATACACCAAACCAATAACTGGAATGGCCTAGGGGAAAAGTACACACACCATTGTAATGGGGCGAGTTTCTACTTTCAGATGCAACAGGAATTTCTCGAGTTCGTCAATCCGTTCGCGAGATATGGGAGTTTGAAATTAAGAAACGGTTGAGAAAACATCAAAATTTTCGCAAGTCTGGTACTCGAAACCAATAACTGGAATGGCCTAGGGGAAAAGTAAACACACCATTGTAATGGGGCGACTTTCTACTTTCAGATGCAACAGGAATTCCTCGAGTTCGTCAATCCGTTCGCGAAATATGGGAGTTTGAAGTTAAGGAATGCTTGAGAAACCATCAAAATTTTCGCAAGTCTGATACTCGAAACCAATAACTACAAAGCCCTAGGGGAAAAATACACATATCTTTGTAATCGGGCGAGTTTATACTTTCAGATGCAACAGGAATTTCTCGAGCTCGTCAATCCGTTCGCGAGATATGGGAGTTTGAAGTTAAGGAATGCTTGAGAAACCATCAAAATTTTCGCAATTCTGATGCTAGAAACGAATAACTGGAATGACCTAGGGAAAAAGTACACACACCATTGTAATGGGGCGAGTTTCTACTTTCAGATGCAACAGGAATTTCTCGAGTTTGTCAATCCGTTCGCGAGATATGGGAGTTTGAAGTTAAGGAATGCTTGAGAAACCATCAAAATTTTCGCAAGTCTGATACTCGAAACCAATAACTACAAAGCCCCAGGGGAAAAATACACATATCGTTGTAATCGGCCGAATTTCTACTTTCAGAAGCAACAGGAAATAATCGAGTTCGTCAATCCGTTCGCGAGATATGGGAGTTTGAAGTTAAGCAATGCTTGAGAAACCATCAAAATTTTCGCAAAACTGATACACGAAACCAATAACTGGAATGGCCTAGGGGAAAAGTACACATACCTTTGTAATCGGGCGAGTTTCTACTTTCAGATGCAACAGGAATTTCTCGAGTTCGTCAATCCGTTCGCGTGATATGGCAGTTTGAAGTTAAGGAATGGTTGAGAAACCATCTAAATTTTCGCAATTCTGATGCTAGAAACGAATAACTGGAATGACCTAGGGAAAAAGTACACACACCATTGTAATGGGGCGAGTTTCTACATTCAGATGCAACAGGAATTTCTCGAGTTCGTCAATCCGTTCGCGAGATATGAGAGTTTGAAGTTAAGGAATGCTTGAGAAACCATCAAAATTTTCGCAAGTCTGATACTCGAAACCAATAACTACAAAGCCCCAGAGGAAAAATACACATATCTTTGTAATCGGCCGACTTTCTACTTTCAGAAGCAACAGGAAATAATCGAGTTCGTCAATCCGTTCGCGAGATATGGGAGTTTGAAGTTAAGCAATGCTTGAGAAACCATCAAAATTTTCACAAAACTGATACACGAAACCAATAACTGGAATGGCCTAGGGGAAAAGTACACAAACCATTGAAATGGGGCGACTTTCTACATTCAGATGCAACAGGAATTCCTCGAGTTCGTCAATCCGTTCGGGAGATATGGGAGTTTGAAGTTAAGGAATGGTTGAGAAACCATCAAAATTTTCGCAATTCCGATGCTAGAAACGAATAACTGGAATGACCTAGGGAAAAAGTACACACACCATTGTAATCGGTCGACTTTCTACATTCAGATGCAACAGGAAATAATCCAGTTCGTCAATCCGTTCGCGACATATGGGACTATGAAGGTACGGAATGGTTGAGAAACCATCAAAATTTTGGCAAGTCTGATACCCGAAACCAATAACTGGAATGGCCTAGGGGAAAAGTACACACACCATTGTAATGGGGCGAGTTTCTACTTTCAGATGCAACAGGAATTCCTCGAGTTCGTCAATCCGTTCGCGAGATATGGGAGTTTGAAGTTAAGGAATGCTTGAGAAACCATCAAAATTTTCGCAAGTCTGATACTCGAAACCAATAACTACAAAGCCCTAGGGGAAAAATACACATATCTTTGTAATCGGGCGAGTTTATACTTTCAGATGCAACAGGAATTTCTCGAGCTCGTCAATCCGTTCGCGAGATATGGGAGTTTGAAGTTAAGGAATGGTTGAGAAACCATCAAAATTTTCGCAAGTGTGACACTCGAAACCAATAACTGGAATGGCCTAGGGGAAAAGTACACAGACCATTGTAATCGGGCAAGTTTCTACTTTCAAATGCAACAGGAATTCTCGAGTTCGTCAATCCGTTCGCGTGATATGGCAGTTTGAAGTTAAGGAATGGTTGAGAAACCATCAAAATTTTCGCAATTCCGATGCTAGAAACGAATAACTGGAATGACCTAGGGAAAAAGTACACACACCATTGTAATCGGTCGACTTTCTACATTCAGATGCAACAGGAAATAATCCAGTTCGTCAATCCGTTCGCGACATATGGGACTATGAAGGTACGGAATGGTTGAGAAACCATCAAAATTTTGGCAAGTCTGATACCCGAAACCAATAACTGGAACGGCCTAGGGGAAAAGTACACACACCATTGTAATCGGGCAAGTTTCTACTTTCAAATGCAACAGGAATTCTCGAGTTCGTCAATCCGTTCGCGTGATATGGCAGTTTGAAGTTAAGGAATGGTTGAGAAACCATCGCAAATTTCGCAAGTCTGATACTCGAAACCAATAACTACCATTGCTTGGGGGAAAAATGCACATACCTTTGTAATCGGGCGAGTTTCTACTTTCAGATGCAATAGGAATTTCTCGATTTCGTCAATCCGTTCGCGAGATATGGGAGTTTGAAATTAAGGAATGCTTGAGAAACCATCAAAATTTTCGCAAGTCTAATACTCGAAACCAATAACTACAAAGCCCTAGGGGAAAAATACACATACCTTTGTAATCGGGCGAGTTTATACTTTCAGATGCAACAGGAATTTCTCGAGCTCCTCAATCCGTTCGCGAGACATGGGAGTTTGAAGTTAAGGAATGGTTGAGAAACCATCAAAATTTTCGCAAGTCTGATACTCGAAACCAATAACTACTAAGCCCTAGGGGAAAAATACACATACCTTTGTAATCGGGCGAGTTTATACTTTCAGATGCAACAGGAATTTCTCGAGCTCGCCAATCCGTTCGCGAGGTATCGGAGTGTGAAGTTAAGGAATGGTTGAGAAACCATCAAAATTTTCGCAAGTCTGATACTCGAAAACAATAATTACTATCGCCTAGGGCAAAAATACACATATCGTTGTAATCGGGCGAGTTTCTGCTTTTAGATACAACAGGAATTTCTCGAGTTCGTCAATCCGTTCGTGAGATATGGGAGTTTGAAATTAAGAAACGGTTGAGAAAACATCAAAATTTTCGCAAGTCTGGTACTCGAAACCAATAACTGGAATGGCCTAGGGGAAAAGTAAACACACCATTGTAATGGGGCGACTTTCTACTTTCAGATGCAACAGGAATTCCTCGAGTTCGTCAATCCGTTCGCGAGATATGGGAGTTTGTAGTTAAGGAATGGTTGAGACACCATCAAAATTTTCGCAAATCTGATACTCGAAACCAATAACTGGTATGGCCTAGGGGAAAAGTAAACACACCATTGAAATGGGGCGACTTTCTACTTTCAGATGCAACAGGAATTCCTCGAGTTCGTCAATCCGTTCGCGAGATATGGTAGTTTTAAGTTAAGGAATGGATGTGAGACCATCACAATTTTCGGAAGTCTGATACTCGAAACCAATAACTACTATGGCCTAGAGGAAAAATACACATACCTTTGTAATCGGGCGAGTTTCTACTTTCAGATGCAACAGGAATTTCTCGAGTTCGTCAATCCGTTCGCGTGATATGGCAGTTTGAAGTTAAGGAATGGTTGAGAAACCATCAAAATTTTCGCAATTCTGATGCTAGAAACGAATAACTGGAATGACCTAGGGAAAAAGTACACACACGATTGTAATCGGTCGACTTTCTACTTTCAGAAGCAACAGGAAATAATCGAGATCGTCAATCCGTTCGCGAGATATGGGAGTTTGAAGTTAAGGAATGCTTGAGAAACCATCAAAATTTTCGCAAAACTGATACACCAAATCAATAACTGGAATGGCCTAGGGGAAAAGTACACACACCATTGTAATAGGGCGAGTTTCTACTTTCAGATGCAACAGGAATTTCTCGAGTTCGTCAATCCGTTCGCGAGATATGGGAGTTTGAAGTTAAGGAATGCTTCAGAAACCATCAAAATTTTCGCAAGACTGATACTCGAAACCAATAACTACAAAGCCCTAGGGGAAAAATACACATATCTTTGTAATCGGGCGAGTTTATACTTTCAGATGCAACAGGAATTTCTCGAGCTCGCCAATCCGTTCGCGAGGTATCGGAGTGTGAAGTTAAGGAATGGTTGAGAAACCATCAAAATTTTCGCAAGTCTGATACTCGAAACCAATAATTACTATCGCCTAGGGCAAAAATACACATATCGTTGTAATCGGGCGAGTTTCTGCTTTTAGATACAACAGGAATTTGTCGAGTTCGTCAATCCGTTCGCGAGATATGGGAGTTTGAAATTAAGAAACGGTTGAGAAAACATCAAAATTTTCGCAAGTCTGGTACTCGAAACCAATAACTGGAATGGCCTAGGGGAAAAGTAAACACACCATTGTAATGGGGCGACTTTCTACTTTCAGATGCAACAGGAATTCCTCGAGTTCGTCAATCCGTTCGCGAGATATGGGAGTTTGAAGTTAAGGAATGCTTGAGAAACCATCAAAATTTTCGCAAGTCTGATACTCGAAACCAATAACTACAAAGCCCTAGGGGAAAAATACACATATCTTTGTAATCGGGCGAGTTTATACTTTCAGATGCAACATGAATTTCTCGAGCTCGTCAATCCGTTCGCGAGATATGGGAGTTTGAAGTTAAGGAATGCTTGAGAAACCATCAAAATTTTCGCAAAACTGATACACGAAACCAATAACTGGAATGGCCTAGGGGAAAAGTACACACACCATTGTAATGGGGCGAGTTTCTACTTTCAGATGCAACAGGAATTTCTCGAGTTCGTCAATCCGTTCGCGAGATATGGGAGTTTGAAGTTAAGGAATGCTTGAGAAACCATCAAAATTTTCGCAAGTCTGATACTCGAAACCTATAACTACAAAGCCCCAGGGGAAAAATACACATATCGTTGTAATCGGCCGAATTTCTACTTTCAGAAGCAACAGGAAATAATCGAGTTCGTCAATCCGTTCGCGAGATATGGGAGTTTGAAGTTAAGCAATGCTTGAGAAACCATCAAAATTTTCGCAAAACTGATACACGAAACCAATAACTGGAATGGCCTAGGGGAAAAGTACACATACCTTTGTAATCGGGCGAGTTTCTACTTTCAGATGCAACAGGAATTTCTCGAGTTCGTCAATCCGTTCGCGTGATATGGCAGTTTGAAGTTAAGGAATGGTTGAGAAACCATCTAAATTTTCGCAATTCTGATGCTAGAAACGAATAACTGGAATGACCTAGGGAAAAAGTACACACACCATTGTAATGGGGCGAGTATCTACATTCAGATGCAACAGGAATTTCTCGAGTTCGTCAATCCGTTCGCGAGATATGAGAGTTTGAAGTTAAGGAATGCTTGAGAAACCATCAAAATTTTCGCAAGTCTGATACTCGAAACCAATAACTACAAAGCCCCAGAGGAAAAATACACATATCTTTGTAATCGGCCGACTTTCTACTTTCAGAAGCAACAGGAAATAATCGAGTTCGTCAATGCGTTCGCGAGATATGGGAGTTTGAAGTTAAGCAATGCTTGAGAAACCATCAAAATTTTCACAAAACTGATACACGAAACCAATAACTGGAATGGCCTAGGGGAAAAGTACACAAACCATTGAAATGGGGCGACTTTCTACATTCAGATGCAACAGGAATTCCTCGAGTTCGTCAATCCGTTCGGGAGATATGGGAGTTTGAAGTTAAGGAATGCTTGAGAAACCATCAAAATTTTCGCAAGTCTGATACTCGAAGCCAATAACCACAAAGCCCTAGGGGAAAAATACACATATCTTTGTAATCGGGCGAGTTTATACTTTCAGATGCAACAGGAATTTCTCGAGCTCGTCAATCCGTTCGCGAGATATGGGAGTTTGAAGTTAAGGAATGGTTGAGAAACCATCAAAATTTTCGCAAGTGTGATACTCGAAACCAATAACTGGAATGGCCTAGGGGAAAAGTACACACACCATTGTAATCGGGCAAGTTTCTACTTTCAAATGCAACAGGAATTCTCGAGTTCGTCAATCCGTTCGCGTGATATGGCAGTTTGAAGTTAAGGAATGGTTGAGAAACCATCAAAATTTTCGCAATTCCGATGCTAGAAACGAATAACTGGAATGACCTAGGGAAAAAGTACACACACCATTGTAATCGGTCGACTTTCTACATTCAGATGCAACAGGAAATAATCCAGTTCGTCAATCCGTTCGCGACATATGGGACTATGAAGGTACGGAATGGTTGAGAAACCATCAAAAATTTGGCAAGTCTGATACCCGAAACCAATAACTGGAACGGCCTAGGGGAAAAGTACACACACCATTGTAATCGGGCAAGTTTCTACTTTCAAATGCAACAGGAATTCTCGAGTTCGTCAATCCGTTCGCGTGATATGGCAGTTTGAAGTTAAGGAATGGTTGAGAAACCATCAAAATTTTCGCAAATCTGATACTCGAAACCAATAACTGGTATGGCCTAGGGGAAAAGTAAACACACCATTGAAATGGGGCGACTTTCTACTTTCAGATGCAACAGGAAATAGTCGAGTTCGTCAATCCGTTCGCGAGATATGGGAGTTTGAAGTTAAGGAATGGATGTGAGACCATCACAATTTTCGGAAGTCTGATACTCGAAACCAATAACTACTATGGCCTAGGGGAAAAATACACGTACCTTTGTAATCGGGCGAGTTTCTACTTTCAGATGCAACAGGAATTTCTCGAGTTCGTCAATCCGTTCGCGTGATATGGCAGTTTGAAGTTAAGGAATGGTTGAGAAACCATCAAAATTTTCGCAATTCTGATGCTAGAAACGAATAACTGGAATGACCTAGGGAAAAAGTACACACACGATTGTAATCGGTCGACTTTCTACTTTCAGAAGCAACAGGAAATAATCGAGATCGTCAATCCGTTCGCGAGATATGGGAGTTTGAAGTTAAGGAATGCTTGAGAAACCATCAAAATTTTCGCAAAACTGATACACCAAACCAATAACTGGAATGGCCTAGGGGAAAAGTACACACACCATTGTAATGGGGTGAGTTTCTACTTTCAGGTGCAACAGGAATTTCTCGAGTTCGTCAATCGGTTCGCGAGATATGGGAGTGTGAAGTTAAGGAATGCTTCAGAAACCACCAAAATTTTCGCAAGTCTGATACTCGAAACCAATAACTACAAAGCCCTAGGGGAAAAATACATATATCTTTGTAATCGGGCGAGTTTATACTTTCAGATGCAACAGGAATTTCTCGAGCTCGTCAATCCGTTCGCGAGATATGGGAGTTTGAAGTTAAGGAATGGTTGAGAAACCACCAAAATTTTGGCAAGTCTGTTACCCGAAACCAATAACTGGAACGGCCTAGGGGGAAAGTACACACACCATTGTAATCGGGCAAGTTTCCACTTTCAGATGCAACAGGAAATAGTCGAGTTCGTCAATCCGTTCGCGAGATATGGGAGTTTGAAGTTAAGGAATGCTTGAGAAACCATCAAAATTTTCGCAAAACTGATACACCAAATCAATAACTGGAATGGCCTAGGGGAAAAGTACACACACCATTGTAATAGGGCGAGTTTCTACTTTCAGATGCAACAGGAATTTCTCGAGTTCGTCAATCCGTTCGCGAGATATGGGAGTTTGAAGTTAAGGAATGCTTCAGAAACCATCAAAATTTTCGCAAGACTGATACTCGAAACCAATAACTACAAAGCCCTAGGGGAAAAATACACATATCTTTGTAATCGGGCGAGTTTATACTTTCAGATGCAACAGGAATTTCTCGAGCTCGCCAATCCGTTCGCGAGGTATCGGAGTGTGAAGTTAAGGAATGGTTGAGAAACCATCAAAATTTTCGCAAGTCTGATACTCGAAACCAATAATTACTATCGCCTAGGGCAAAAATACACATATCGTTGTAATCGGGCGAGTTTCTGCTTTTAGATACAACAGGAATTTGTCGAGTTCGTCAATCCGTTCGCGAGATATGGGAGTTTGAAATTAAGAAACGGTTGAGAAAACATCAAAATTTTCGCAAGTCTGGTACTCGAAACCAATAACTGGAATGGCCTAGGGGAAAAGTAAACACACCATTGTAATGGGGCGACTTTCTACTTTCAGATGCAACAGGAATTCCTCGAGTTCGTCAATCCGTTCGCGAGATATGGGAGTTTGAAGTTAAGGAATGCTTGAGAAACCATCAAAATTTTCGCAAGTCTGATACTCGAAACCAATAACTACAAAGCCCTAGGGGAAAAATACACATATCTTTGTAATCGGGCGAGTTTATACTTTCAGATGCAACAGGAATTTCTCGAGCTCGTCAATCCGTTCGCGAGATATGGGAGTTTGAAGTTAAGGAATGCTTGAGAAACCATCAAAATTTTCGCAAAACTGATACACGAAACCAATAACTGGAATGGCCTAGGGGAAAAGTACACACACCATTGTAATGGGGCGAGTTTCTACTTTCAGATGCAACAGGAATTTCTCGAGTTCGTCAATCCGTTCGCGAGATATGGGAGTTTGAAGTTAAGGAATGCTTGAGAAACCATCAAAATTTTCGCAAGTCTGATACTCGAAACCAATAACTACAAAGCCCCAGGGGAAAAATACACATATCGTTGTAATCGGCCGAATTTCTACTTTCAGAAGCAACAGGAAATAATCGAGTTCGTCAATCCGTTCGCGAGATATGGGAGTTTGAAGTTAAGCAATGCTTGAGAAACCATCAAAATTTTCGCAAAACTGATACACGAAACCAATAACTGGAATGGCCTAGGGGAAAAGTACACATACCTTTGTAATCGGGCGAGTTTCTACTTTCAGATGCAACAGGAATTTCTCGAGTTCGTCAATCCGTTCGCGTGATATGGCAGTTTGAAGTTAAGGAATGGTTGAGAAACCATCTAAATTTTCGCAATTCTGATGCTAGAAACGAATAACTGGAATGACCTAGGGAAAAAGTACACACACCATTGTAATGGGGCGAGTTTCTACATTCAGATGCAACAGGAATTTCTCGAGTTCGTCAATCCGTTCGCGAGATATGAGAGTTTGAAGTTAAGGAATGCTTGAGAAACCATCAAAATTTTCGCAAGTCTGATACTCGAAACCAATAACTACAAAGCCCCAGAGGAAAAATACACATATCTTTGTAATCGGCCGACTTTCTACTTTCAGAAGCAACAGGAAATAATCGAGTTCGTCAATCCGTTCGCGAGATATGGGAGTTTGAAGTTAAGCAATGCTTGAGAAACCATCAAAATTTTCACAAAACTGATACACGAAACCAATAACTGGAATGGCCTAGGGGAAAAGTACACAAACCATTGAAATGGGGCGACTTTCTACATTCAGATGCAACAGGAATTCCTCGAGTTCGTCAATCCGTTCGGGAGATATGGGAGTTTGAAGTTAAGGAATGCTTGAGAAACCATCAAAATTTTCGCAAGTCTGATACTCGAAGCCAATAACCACAAAGCCCTAGGGGAAAAATACACATATCTTTGTAATCGGGCGAGTTTATACTTTCAGATGCAACAGGAATTTCTCGAGCTCGTCAATCCGTTCGCGAGATATGGGAGTTTGAAGTTAAGGAATGGTTGAGAAACCATCAAAATTTTCGCAAGTGTGATACTCGAAACCAATAACTGGAATGGCCTAGGGGAAAAGTACACACACCATTGTAATCGGGCAAGTTTCTACTTTCAAATGCAACAGGAATTCTCGAGTTCGTCAATCCGTTCGCGTGATATGGCAGTTTGAAGTTAAGGAATGGTTGAGAAACCATCAAAATTTTCGCAATTCCGATGCTAGAAACGAATAACTGGAATGACCTAGGGAAAAAGTACACACACCATTGTAATCGGTCGACTTTCTACATTCAGATGCAACAGGAAATAATCCAGTTCGTCAATCCGTTCGCGACATATGGGACTATGAAGGTACGGAATGGTTGAGAAACCATCAAAAATTTGGCAAGTCTGATACCCGAAACCAATAACTGGAACGGCCTAGGGGAAAAGTACACACACCATTGTAATCGGGCAAGTTTCTACTTTCAAATGCAACAGGAATTCTCGAGTTCGTCAATCCGTTCGCGTGATATGGCAGTTTGAAGTTAAGGAATGGTTGAGAAACCATTAAAATTTTCGCAAATCTGATACTCGAAACCAATAACTGGTATGGCCTAGGGGAAAAGTAAACACACCATTGAAATGGGGCGACTTTCTACTTTCAGATGCAACAGGAAATAGTCGAGTTCGTCAATCCGTTCGCGAGATATGGGAGTTTGAAGTTAAGGAATGGATGTGAGACCATCACAATTTTCGGAAGTCTGATACTCGAAACCAATAACTACTATGGCCTAGGGGAAAAATACACGTACCTTTGTAATCGGGCGAGTTTCTACTTTCAGATGCAACAGGAATTTCTCGAGTTCGTCAATCCGTTCGCGTGATATGGCAGTTTGAAGTTAAGGAATGGTTGAGAAACCATCAAAATTTTCGCAATTCTGATGCTAGAAACGAATAACTGGAATGACCTAGGGAAAAAGTACACACACGATTGTAATCGGTCGACTTTCTACTTTCAGAAGCAACAGGAAATAATCGAGATCGTCAATCCGTTCGCGAGATATGGGAGTTTGAAGTTAAGGAATGCTTGAGAAACCATCAAAATTTTCGCAAAACTGATACACCAAACCAATAACTGGAATGGCCTAGGGGAAAAGTACACACACCATTGTAATGGGGCGAGTTTCTACTTTCAGGTGCAACAGGAATTTCTCGAGTTCGTCAATCGGTTCGCGAGATATGGGAGTGTGAAGTTAAGGAATGCTTCAGAAACCACCAAAATTTTCGCAAGTCTGATACTCGAAACCAATAACTACAAAGCCCTAGGGGAAAAATACATATATCTTTGTAATCGGGCGAGTTTATACTTTCAGATGCAACAGGAATTTCTCGAGCTCGTCAATCCGTTCGCGAGATATGGGAGTTTGAAGTTAAGGAATGGTTGAGAAACCACCAAAATTTTGGCAAGTCTGTTACCCGAAACCAATAACTGGAACGGCCTAGGGGGAAAGTACACACACCATTGTAATCGGGCAAGTTTCCACTTTCAGATGCAACAGGAAATAGTCGAGTTCGTCAATCCGTTCGCGAGATATGGGAGTTTGAAGTTAAGGAATGGTTGAGAAACCATCCAAATTTTCGCAAGTCTGATACTCAAAACCAATAGCTACAAAGGCCTAGGGGAAAAATACACGTACCTTTGTAATCGGGCGAGTTTATACTTTCAGATGCAACAGGAATTTCTCGAGTTCGTCAATCCGTTCGCGAGATATGGGAGTTTGAAGTTAAGGAATGGTTGAGAAACCATCAAAATTTTCGCAAGTGTGATACACGAAACCAATAACTGGAATGGCCTAGGGGAAAAGTACACACACCATTGTTATGGGGCGAGTTTCTACTTTCAGATGCAACAGGAATTTCCCGAGTTCGTCAATCCGTTCGCGAGATATGGGAGATTGAAGTTAAGGAATGCTTGAGAAACCATCAAAATTTTCGCAAGTCTGATACTCGAAAACAATAACTACAAAGCCCTAGGGGAAAAATACACATATCTTTGTAATCGGGCGAGTTTATACTTTCAGATGCAACAGGAATTTCTCGAGCTCGTCAATCCGTTCGCGAGATATGGGAGTTTGAAGTTAAGGAATGGTTGAGAAACCATCAAAATTTTCGCAAGTGTGATACTCGAAACTAATAACTGGAACGGCCTAGGGGAAAAGTACACACACCATTGTAATAGGGCAAGTTTCTACATTCAGATGCAACAGGAGTTTCTCGAGCTCGTCAATCCGTTCGCGAGATATGGGAGTTTGAAGTTAGGGAATGGTTGAGAAACCATCAAAATTTTCGCAAGTCTGATACGCGAATCCAATAACTACAAAGGCCTCGGGGAAAAATACACATACCTTTGTAATCGGGCGAGTTTCTACTTTCAGATGCAACAGGAATTTCTCGAGCTCGTCAATCCGTTCGCGAGATATGGGACTTTGAAGGTAAGGAATGGTTGAGAAACCATCAAAATTTTGGCAAGTCTGATACCCGAAACCAATAACTGGAACGGCCTAGGGGAAAAGTACACACACCATTGTAATCGGGCAAGTTTCTACTTTCAAATGCAACTGGAATTCTCGAGTTCGTCAATCCGTACGCGAGATATGGCAGTTTGAGGTTAAGGAATGCTTGAGAAACCATCAAAATTTTCGCAATTCTGATGCCAGAATCGAATAACTGGAATGACCTAGGGAAAAAGTACACACACGACTGTAATCGGTCGACCTTCTACTTTCAGAAGCAACAGGAAATAATCGAGTTCGTCAATCCGTTCGCGAGATATGGGAGTTTGAAGTTAAGGAATGCTTGAGAAACCATCAAAATTTTCACAAAACTGATACACGAAACCAATAACTGGAATGGCCTAGGGGAAAAGTACACACACCATTGTAATGGGGCGAGTTTCTACTTTCAGATGCAACAGTAATTTCTCGAGTTCGTCAATCCGTTCGCGAGATATGGGAGTTTGAGGTAAAGGAATGCTTGAGAAACCATCAAAATTTTCGCAAGTCTGATCCTCGAAACCAATAACTACAAAGCCCTAGGGGAAAAATACACATACCTTTGTAATCGGGCGAGTTTATACTTTCAGATGCAACAGGAATTTCTCGAGTTCGTCAATCCGTTCGCTAGATATGGGAGTTTGAAGTTAAGGAAGGATTGAGAAACCATCGCAAACTTCGCAAGTCTGATACTCGAAACCAATAACTGGAACGGCCTAGGGGAAAAGTACACACACCATTGTTATCGGGCAAGATTCTACATTCAAATGCAACAGGAATTTCTCGAGTTCGCCAATCCGTTCGCGAGGTATCGGAGTTTGAAGTTAAGGAATGGTTGAGAGACCATCACAATTTTCGGACGTCTGATACTCGAAACCAATAACTACTATGGCCCAGGGGAAAAATACACATACCTTTGTAATCGGGCGAGTTTCTACTTTCAGATGCAATAGTAATTTCTCGAGTTCGTCAATCCGTTCGCGAGATATGGGTGTTTGAAGTTAAGGAATGGTTGAGAAACCATCAAAATTTTCGCAATTCCGATGCTAGAAACGAATAACTGGAATGACCTAGGGAAAAAGTACACACACCATTGTAATCGGGCAAGTTTCTACTTTCAAATGCAACAGGAATTCTCGAGTTCGTCAATCCGTTCGCGTGATATGGCAGTTTGAAGTTAAGGAATGGTTGAGAAACCATCAAAATTTTCGCAAGTCTGATACTCGAAACCAATAACTACAAAGCCCTAGGGGAAAAATACACATATCTTTGTAATCGGGCGAGTTTATACTTTCAGATGCAACAGGAATTTCTCGAGCTCGTCAATCCGTTCGCGAGATATGGGAGTTTGAAGTTAAGGAATGGTTGAGAAACCTTCAAAATTTTCGCAAGTGTGATACTCGAAACCAATAACTGGAATGGCCTAGGGGAAAAGTACACACACCATTGTAATCGGGCAAGTTTCTACTTTCAAATGCAACAGGAATTCTCGAGTTCGTCAATCCGTTCGCGTGATATGGCAGTTTGAAGTTAAGGAATGGTTGAGAAACCATCAAAATTTTCGCAATTCCGATGCTAGAAACGAATAACTGGAAAGACCTAGGGAAAAAGTACACACACCATTGTAATCGGTCGACTTTCTACATTCAGATGCAACAGGAAATAATCCAGTTAGTCAATCCGTTCGCGACATATGGGACTATGAAGGTACGGAATGGTTGAGAAACCATCAAAATTTTGGCAAGTCTGATACCCGAAACCAATAACTGGAACGGCCTAGGGGAAAAGTACACACACCATTGTAATCGGGCAAGTTTCTACTTTCAAATGCAACAGGAATTCTCGAGTTCGTCAATCCGTTCGCGTGATATGGCAGTTTGAAGTTAAGGAATGGTTGAGAAACCATCAAAATTTTCGCAAATCTGATACTCGAAACCAATAACTGGTATGGCCTAGGGGAAAAGTAAACACACCATTGAAATGGGGCGACATTCTACTTTCAGATGCAACAGGAAATAGTCGAGTTCGTCAATCCGTTCGCGAGATATGGGAGTTTGAAGTTAAGGAATGGATGTGAGACCATCACAATTTTCGGAAGTCTGATACTCGAAACCAATAACAACTATGGCCTAGGGGAAAAATACACGTACCTTTGTAGTCGGGCGAGTTTCTACTTTCAAATGCAACAGGAATTTCTCGAGTTCGTCAATCCGTTCGCGTGATATGGCAGTTTGAAGTTAAGGAATGGTTGAGAAACCATCAAAATTTTCGCAATTCTGATGCTAGAAACGAATAACTGGAATGACCTAGGGAAAAAGTACACACACGATTGTAATCGGTCGACTTTCTACTTTCAGAAGCAACAGGAAATAATCGAGATCGTCAATCCGTTCGCGAGATATGGGAGTTTGAAGTTAAGGAATGCTTGAGAAACCATCAAAATTTTCGCAAAACTGATACACCAAACCAATAACTGGAATGGCCTAGGGGAAAAGTACACACACCATTGTAATGGGGCGAGTTTCTACTTTCAGATGCAACAGGAATTTCTCGAGTTCGTCAATCCGTTCGCGAGATATGGGAATTTGAAGTTAAGGAATGCTTCAGAAACCATCAAAATTTTCGCAAGTCTGATACTCGAAACCAATAACTACAAAACCCTAGGGGAAAAATACACATATCTTTGTAATCGGGCGAGTTTATACTTTCAGATGCAACAGGAATTTCTCGAGCTCGTCAATCCGTTCGCGAGATATGGGAGTTTGAAGTTAAGGAATGGTTGAGAAACCATCAAAATTTTGGCAAGTCTGTTACCCGAAACCAATAACTGGAACGGCCTACGGGAAAAGTACACACACCATTGTAATCGGGCAAGTTTCCACTTTCAGATGCAACAGGAAATAGTCGAGTTCGTCAATCCGTTCGCGAGATATGGGAGTTTGAAGTTAAGGAATGGTTGAGAAACCATCAAAATTTTCGCAAGTCTGATACTCAAAACCAATAGCTACAAAGGCCTAGGGGAAAAATACACGTACCTTTGTAATCGGGCGAGTTTCTACTTTCAGATGCAACAGGAATTTCTCGAGCTCGGCAATTCGTTCGCGAGATATGGGAGTTTGAAGTTAAGGAATGGTTGAGAAACCATCAAAATTTTCGCAAGTGTGATACACGAAACCAATAACTGGAATGGCCTAGGGGAAAAGTACACACACCATTGTTATGGGGCGAGTTTCTACTTTCAGATGCAACAGGAATTTCCCGAGTTCGTCAATCCGTTCGCGAGATATGGGAGATTGAAGTTAAGGAATGCTTGAGAAACCATCAAAATTTTCGCAAGTCTGATACTCGTAACCAATAACTACAAAGCCCTAGGGGAAACATACACATATCTTTGTAATCGCGCGAGTTTATACTTTCAGATGCAACAGGAATTTCTCGAGCTCGTCAATCCGTTCGCGAGATATGGGAGTTTGAAGTTAAGGAATGGTTGAGAAACCATCAAAATTTTGGCAAGTCTGATACCCGAAACCAATAACTGGAACGGCCTAGGGGAAAAGTACACACACCATTGTAATCGGGCAAGTTTCTACTTTCAAATGCAACTGGAATTCTCGAGTTCGTCAATCCGTTCGCGAGATATGGCAGTTTGAGGTTAAGGAATGCTTGAGAAACCATCAAAATTTTCGCAATTCTGATGCCAGAATCGAATAACTCGAATGACCTAGGGAAAAAGTACACACACGACTGTAATCGGTCGATTTTCTACTTTCAGAAGCAACAGAAAATAATCGAGTTCGTCAATCCGTTCGCGAGATATGGGAGTTTGAAGTTAAGGAATGCTTGAGAAACCATCAAAATTTTCGCAAAACTGATACACGAAACCAATAACTGGAATGGCCTAGGGGAAAAGTACACACACCATTGTAATCGGGCGAGTTTCTATTTTCAGATGCAACAGTAATTTCTCGAGTTCGTCAATCCGTTCGCGAGATATGGGAGTTTGAGGTAAAGGAATGCTTGAGGAACCATCAAAATTTTCGCAAGTCTGATCCTCGAAACCAATAACTACAAAGCCCTAGGGGAAAAATACACATACCTTTGTAATCGGGCGAGTTTATACTTTCAGATGCAACAGGAATTTCTCGAGTTCGTCAATCCGTTCGCGAGATATGGGAGTTTGAAGTTAAGGAATGATTGAGAAACCATCGCAAATTTCGCAAGTCTGATACTCGAAACCAATAACTACCATTGCCTAGGGGAAAAGTAAACACACCATTGTAATGGGGCGAGTTTCTACTTTCAGATGCAACAGGAATTCCTCGAGTTCGTCAATCCGTTCGCGAGATATGGCAGTTTGAAGTTAAGGAATGGTTGAGAAACCAACAAAATTTTCGCAATTCTGATGCCAGAATCGAATAACTGGAATGACCTAGGGAAAAAGTACACACACGACTGTAATCGGTCGACTTTCTACTTTCAGAAGCAACAGGAAATAATCGAGTTCGTCAATCCGTTCGCGAGATATGGGAGTTTGAAGTTAAGGAATGCTTGAGAAACCATCAAAATTTTCGCAAAACTGATACACGAAACCAATAACTGGAATGGCCTAGGGGAAAAGTACACACACCATTGTAATTGGGGAAGTTTCTACTATCAAATGCAACAGGAATTTTTCGAGGTCGTCAATCCGTTCGCGAGATATGGGAGTTTGAAGTTAAGGAATGGTTGAGAAACCATCAAAATTTTCGCAAGTCTGATACTTGAAACCAATAACTGGAACGGCCTAGGGGAAAAGTACACACACCATTGTAATTGGGGAAGTTTCTACTATCAAATGCAACAGGAATTTTTCGAGGTCGTCAATCCGTTCGCGAGATATGGGAGTTTGAAGGTAAGGAATGCTTGAGAAACCATCAAAATTTTCGCAAGTCTGGTACTCGAAATCAATAACTACAAAGCCCTAGGGGAAAGATACACATACCTTTGTAATCGGGCGAGTTCATACTTTCAGATGCAACAGGAATTTCTCGAGCTCGTCAATCCGTTCGCGAGATATGGGCGTTTGAAATTAAGGAACGGTTGAGAAACCATCAAAATTTTCGCAAATCTGATACTCGAAACCAATAACAGGAATGGCCTAGAGGAAAAGTACACACACCATTGTAATGGGGCGAGTTTCTACTTTCAGATACAACAGGAATTCCTCGAGTTCGTCAATCCGTTCGCGAGATATGGGAGTTTGTAGTTAAGGAATGGTTGAGACACCATCACAATTTTCGCAAGTCTGATACTCGAAACCAATAACTACTATGGCCTAGGGCAAAAATACACATACCGTTGTAATCGGACGAGTTTCTGCTTTCAGATGCAACAGGAATTTCTCGAGTTCGTCAGTTCTTTCGCGAGATGTGGGAGTTTGAAGTTAAGGAACGGTTGAGAAAACATCAAAATTTTCGCAAGTCTGATACTCGAAACCAATAACTACAAAGCCCTAGGGGAAAAATACACATACCTTTGTAATCGGGCGAGTTTATACTTTCAGATGCAACAGGAATTTCTCGAGCTCGTCAATCCGTTGGCGAGATATGGGAGTTTGAAATTAAGGAACGGTTGAGAAACCATCAAAATTTTCGCAAAACTGATACTCGAAACCAATAACTGGAATGGCCTAGGGGAAAAGTACACACACCATTGTAATGGGGCGAGTTTCCACTTTCAGATGCAACAGGGATTTCTCGAGTTCGCCAATCCGTTCGCGAGGTATCGGAGTTTGAAGTTAAGGAATGGTTGAGAAACCATCAAAATTTTCGCAAGTCTGATACTCGAAACCAATAACAACTATGGCCTAGGGCAAAAAAACACATACCCTTGTAATCGGGCGAGTTTCTACTTTCAGATGCAACAGGAATTTCTCGAGTTCGTCAATCCGTTCGCGAGATATGGGAGTTTGAAGTTAAGGAATGGTTGAGAAACCATCGCAAATTTCGCAAGTCTGATACTCGAAACCAGTAACTACCATTGCCTAGGGGAAAAATGCACATACCTTTGTAATCGGGCGAGTTTCTACTTTCAGATGCAATAGGAATTTCTCGATTTCGTCAATCCGTTCGCGAGATATAGGAGTTTGAAGTTAAGGAATGCTTGAGAAACCATCAAAATTTTCGCAAGTCTGATACTCGAAACCAATAACTACAAAGCCCTAGGGGAAAAATACACGTACCTTTGTAATCGGGCGAGTTTATACTTTCAGATGCAACAGGAATTTCTCGAGCTCGCCAATCCGTTCGCGAGATATCGGAGTGTGAAGTTAAGGAATGGTTGAGAACCCATCAAAATTGTCGCAAGTCTGGTCCTCGAAACCAATAACGACAAATGCTTAGGGGAAAAATACACATACCTTTGTAATCGGTCGAGTTTCTACTTTCAGATGCAACAGGAATTTCTCGAGTTCGTCAATCCGTTCGCGAGATATGGGAGTTTGAAGTTAAGGAATGGTTGAGAAACCATCAAAATTTTCGCAATTCTGATGCTAGAAACGAATAACTGGAATGACCTAGGGGAAAAGTACAAACAACTTTGTAATCGGTAGACTTTCTACTTTCAGATGCAACAGGAATTTCTAGTGTTCGTCAATCCGTTCGCGATATATGGGAGTTTGAAGTTAATGAATGCTTGAGAAACCATCCAAATTTTCGCAAGTCTGATACTCGAAACCAATAGCTACAAAGCTCTAGGGGAAAGATACACATACCTTTGTAATCGGGCGAGTTTCTGCTTTTAGATGCAACAGGAACTTCTCGAGTTCGTCAATCCGTCCGCGAGATATGGGAGTTTGAAATTAAGGAACGGTTGAGAAACCATCAAAATTGTCGCAAGTCTGATACTCGAAACAAATAACTACCATGGCCTTGGGGAAAGATGCACATACGCTTATAATCGGGCGAGTTTCTACTATCAGATGCAACAGGAATTTCTCGATTTCGTCAATCCGTTCGCGAAATATGGGAGTTTGAAGTTAAGGAATGGTTGAGAAACCATCACAATTTTCGCAAGTCTGATACTCGAAACCAATAACTACCATGGCCTAGGGGAAAGATGCACATACCTTTGTAATCGGGCGAGTTTCTACTTTCAGATGCAATAGGAATTTCTCGAGTTCGTCAATCCGTTCGCGAGATATGGGAGTTTGAAGTTAAGGAATGTTTGAGAAACCATCAAAATTTTCGCAAGTCTGATACTCGAAACCAATAACTGGAACGGCCTAGGGGAAAAGTACACACCATTGTAATCGGGCCAGTTTCTACTTTCAAGTGCAACAGGATTTTCTCGAGTTCGCCAATCCGTTCGCGAGGTATCGGAGTTTGAAGTAAAGGAATGGTTGAGAAACCATCAAAATTTTCGCAAGTCTGATACTCGAAACCAATAACTACTATGGCCTAGGGCAAAAATACACATACCCTTGTAATCGGGCGAGTTTCTACTTTCAGATGCAACAGGAATTTCTCGAGTTCGTCAATCCGTTCGCGAAATATGGGAGTTTGAAGTTAAGGAATGGTTGAGAAACCATTACAATTTTCGCAAGTCTGATACTCGAAACCAATAACTGGAATGACCTAGGGGAAAAGTACACACACCGTTGTAAACGGTAGACTTTCTACTTTCAGATGCAACAGGAAATAATCGAGTTCGTCAATCCGTTCGCGAGATATGGTAGTTTGAAGTTAAGGAATGCTTGAGAAACCATCAAAATTTTTGCAAGTCTGGTACTCGAAACCAATAACTACAAAGCCCTAGGGGAAAAATACACATACCCTTGAAATCGGGCGAGTTAATACTTTCAGATGCAACAGGAATTACTCAAGTTCGTCAATCCGTTCGCGAGATATGGGAGTTTGAAGTTAAGGAATGGTTGAGAAACCATCACAATTTTCGCAAGTCTGATACTCGAAACCAATAACTACCATGGCCTAGGGGAAAAATGCACATACCTTTGTAATCGGGCGAGTTTCTACTATCAGATGCAATAGGAATTTCTCGAGTTCGTCAATCCGTTCGCGGGATATGGGAGTTTGAGGATATGGAATGGTTGAGAAACCATCAAAATTTTCGCAAGTGTGATGCTCGAAACCAATAACTGGAATGGCCTAGGGGAAAAGTACACACACCATTGTAATGGGGCGAGTTTCTACTTTCAGATGCAACAGGAATTCCTCGATTTCGTCAAGCCGTTCGCTAGATATGGGAGTTTGAAGTTAAGGAATGGATGTGAGACCATCACAATTTTCGTAAGTCTTATTCTCGAAACCAATAACTACTATGGCATTGGGGAAAAATACACACACCTTTGTAATCGGGCGAGTTTATACTTTCAGACGCAACAGGAATTTCTCGAGCTCGTCAATCCGTTCGCGAGATATGGGAGTTTGAAATTAAGGAACGGTTGAGAATCCATCAAAATTTTCGCAAAACTGATACTCGAAA
Source organism: Ptiloglossa arizonensis (assembly GCF_051014685.1). NCBI lineage: Eukaryota > Metazoa > Arthropoda > Insecta > Hymenoptera > Colletidae > Ptiloglossa > Ptiloglossa arizonensis. The sequence goes on along the minus strand of NW_027478444.1, from coordinate 514,097 downwards.
CCAATAACTGGAATGGCCTAGGGGAAAAGTACACACGCCATAGTAATGGGGCGAGTTTCTACTTTCAGATGCAATAGGAATTTCTCGAGCTCGTCAATCCGTTCGCGAGATATGGGAGTTTGAAGTAAAGGAATGGTTGAGAAACCATCAAAATTTTCGCAAGTCTGATACTCGAAACCAATAACTACTATGGCCTAGGGCAAAAATACAAATACCGTTTTAATCGGGCGAGTTTCTGCTTTCAGATGCAACAGGTATTTCTCGAGTGCGTCAATTCGTTCGCGAGATATGGGAGTTTGAAATTAAGGAACGGTTGAGAAAACATCAAAATTTTCGCAAGTCTGATACTATAAACGAATAACAGGAATGGCCTAGGGGAAAAGTACACACACCATTATAATGGGGCGAGTTTCTACTTTCTGATGCAGCAGGAATTCCTCGAGTTCGTCAATCCGTTCGCGAGATATGGGAGTTTGAACTTAAGGAATGGTTGTGAGACCATCACAATTTTCGGAAGTCTGATAGTCGAAACCAGTAACTGGAATAGCCCAGGGGAAAAGTACAGGCACCATTGTAATCGGGCAAGTTTCTACTTTCAAATGCAACAGGAATTTCTCGAGTTCGTCAACCCGTTCGCGAGATATGGGAGTTTGAAGTTAAGGAATGGTTAAGAAACCATCAAAATTTTCGCAAGTGTGATACTCGAAACTAATAACTGGAATGGCCCAGTGGAAAAGTACACACACCATTGTAATGGGGCTAGGTTCTACTTTCAGATGCAACAGGAATTCCTCGAGTTCGTCAATCCGTTCGCGAGGTATGGGAGTTTGAAGTTAAGGAATGGTTGTGAGACCATCACAATTTTCGGAAGTCTGATACACGAAACCAATAACTACTATGGCCTAGGGGAAAAATACACATACCTTTATAATCGGGCGAGTTTCTACTTTCAGAAGCATCAGGAATTTCTCGAGTTCGCCAATCCGTTCGCGAGATATGGGAGTTTGAAGTTAAGGAATGGTTGAGAAACCATCAAAATTTTCGCAATTCTGAAGCTATAAACGAATAAATGGAATGACCTAGGGAAAAAGTACACACACTATTGTAATCGGTGACTTTCTACTTTCAGTTGCAACAGGAAATAATCGAGTTCGCCAATCCGTCCGCGAGATATGGGAGTTTGAAGTTAAGGAATGCTTGAGAAACCATCAAAATTTTCGCAAGTCTGATACTCGAAACCAATAACTACAAAGCCCTAGGGGAAATTTACACATACCTTTGTAATCGGGCGAGTTTATACTTTCAGATGCAACAGGAATATCTCGAGCTCGTCAATCCGTTCGCGAGATATGGGAGTTTGTAGTTAAGGAATGGTTGAGACACCATCACAATTTTCGCAAGTCTGATACTCGAAACCAATAACTACTATGGCCCAGGGCAAAAATACACATACCGTTGTAATCGGACGAGTTTCTGCTTTCAGATGCAACAGGAATTTCTCGAGTTCGTCAGTTCTTTCGCGAGATATGGGTGTTTGAAGTTAAGGAATGCTTGAGAAACCATCAAAATTTTCGCAAGTCTGATACTCGAAACCAATAACTACTATGGCCTAGGGCAAAAATGCACATGCCGTTGTAATCGGACGAGTTTCTGCTTTCACATGCAACAGGAATTTCTCGAGTTCGTCAATTCATTCGCGAGATATGGGAGTTTGAAGTTAAGGAATGGTTGAGAAACCATCAAAATTTTCGCAAGTCTGATACTCAAAACCAATAACTGGAATGGCCTACGGGAAAAGTACACACACAATTGTAATGGGGCGTGTTTCTACTTTCAGATGCAACAGGAATTTCTCAAAGTCGTCAATCCGTTCGCGAGATATGGGAGTTTGAAGTTAAGGAATGGTTGAGAGACCATCACAATTTTCGCAAGTCTGATACTCGAAACCAATAACTACTATGGCCTAGGGCAAAAATACACATACCGTTGTAGTCGGACGAGTTTCTGCTTTCAGATGCAACAGGAAATAATCGAGTTCGTCAATCCGTTCGCGAGATATGGGAGTTTGAAGTTAAGGAATGCTTGAGAAACCATCAAAATTTTCGCTAGTCTGATACTCGAAACCAATAACTACAAAGCCCTATGGAAAAATACACATACTTTTGTAATCGGGCGAGTTTATACTTTCAGATGCAACAGGAATATCTCGAGCTCGTCAATCCGTTCGCGAGATATGGGAGTTGACGTTAAGGAATGGTTGCGAAACCATCAAAATTTTCGCAAGTCTGATACTCGAAACCAATAACTACAAAGCCCTAGGGGAAATTTACACATACCTTTGTAATCGGGCGAGTTTATACTTTCAAATGCAACAGGAATTTCTCGAGCTCGTCAATCCGTTCGCGAGATATGGGAGTTTGAAGTTAAGGAATGGTTGAGAAACCACAAAAATTTTCGCAAGTCTGATACTCGAAACCAATAACTGGAACGGCCTAGGGGAAAAGTACACACACCATTGTAATCGGGCCAGTTTCTACTTTCAAGTGCAACAGGAATTTCTCGAGTTCGCCAATCCGTTCGCGAGGTATCGGTGTTTGAAGTTAAGGAATGGTTGAGAAACCATCAAAATTTTCGCAATTCCGGTGCTAGAAACGAATAAGTGGAATGACCTAGGGAAAAAGTACACACGCCATTGTAATCGGTCGACTTTCTACATTCAGATGCAACAGGAAATAATCCAGTTCGTCAATCCGTTCGCGACATATGGGACTATGAAGGTACGGAATGGTTGAGAAACCATCAAAATTTTGGCAAGTCTGATACCCGAAACCAATAACTGGAACGGCCTAGGGGAAAAGTACACACACCATTGTAATCGGGCAAGTTTCTACCTTCAAATGCAACAGGAATTCTCGAGTTCGTCAATCCGTTCGCGAGATATGGGAGTTTGAAATTAAGGAACGGTTGAGGAACCATCAAAATTTTCGCAAAACTGATACACGAAACCAATAACTGGAATGGCCTAGGGGAAAAGTGCACACACCATTGAAATGGGGCGACTTTCTACTTTCAGATGCAACAGGAATTCCTCGAGTTCGTCAATCCGTTCGCGAGATATGGGAATTTGAAGTTAAGGAATGCTTCAGAAACCATCAAAATTTTCGCAAGTCTGATACTCGAAACCAATAACTACAAAGCCCTAGGGGGAAAATACACATATCTTTGTAATCGGGCGAGTTTATACTTTCAGATGCAACAGGAATTTCTCGAGCTCGTCAATCCGTTCGCGAGATATGGGAGTTTGAAGTTAAGGAATGGTTGAGAAACCTTCAAAATTTTCGCAAGTGTGATACTCGAAACCAATAACTGGAATGGCCTAGGGGAAAAGTACACACACCACTGTAATCGGGCAAGTTTCTACTTTCAAATGCAACAGGAATTCTCGAGTTCGTCAATCCGTTCGCGTGATATGGCAGTTTGAAGTTAAGGAATGGTTGAGAAACCATCCAAATTTTCGCAATTCCGATGCTAGAAACGAATAACTGGAATGACCTAGGGAAAAAGTACACACACCATTGTAATCGGTCGACTTTCTACATTCAGATGCAACAGGAAATAATCCAGTTAGTCAATCCGTTCGCGACATATGGGACTATGAAGGTACGGAATGGTTGAGAATCCATCAAAATTTTGGCAAGTCTGATACCCGAAAACAATAACTGGAACGGCCTAGGGGAAAAGTACACACACCATTGTAATCGGGCAAGTTTCTACTTTCAAATGCAACAGGAATTCTCGAGTTCGTCAATCCGTTCGCGTGATATGGCAGTTTGAAGTTAAGGAATGGTTGAGATACCATCAAAATTTTCGCAAATCTGATACTCGAAACCAATAACTGGTATGGCCTAGGGGAAAAGTAAACACACCATTGAAATGGGGCGACTTTCTACTTTCAGATGCAACAGGAAATAGTCGAGTTCGTCAATCCGTTCGCGAGATATGGGAGTTTGAAGTTAAGGAATGGATGTGAGACCATCACAATTTTCGGAAGTCTGATACTCGAAACCAATAACAACTATGGCCTAGGGGAAAAATACACGTACCTTTGTAGTCGGGCGAGTTTCTACTTTCAGATGCAACAGGAACTTCTCGAGTTCGTCAATCCGTTCGCGTGATATGGCAGTTTGAAGTTAAGGAATGGTTGAGAAACCATCAAAATTTTCGCAATTCTGATGCTAGAAACGAATAACTGGAATGACCTAGGGAAAAAGTACACACACGATTGTAATCGGTCGACTTTCTACTTTCAGAAGCAACAGGAAATAATCGGGATCGTCAATCCGTTCGCGAGATATGGGAGTTTGAAGTTAAGGAATGCTTGAGAAACCATCAAAATTTTCGCAAAACTGATACACCAAACCAATAACTGGAATGGCCTAGGGGAAAAGTACACACACCATTGTAATGGGGCGAGTTTCTACTTTCAGATGCAACAGGAATTTCTCGAGTTCGTCAATCCGTTCGCGAGATATGGGAATTTGAAGTTAAGGAATGCTTCAGAAACCATCAAAATTTTCGCAAGTCTGATACTCGAAACCAATAACTACAAAGCCCTAGGGGAAAAATACACATATCTTTGTAATCGGGCGAGTTTATACTTTCAGATGCAACAGGAATTTCTCGAGCTCGTCAATCCGTTCGCGAGATATGGGAGTTTGAAGTTAAGGAATGGTTGAGAAACCATCAAAATTTTGGCAAGTCTGTTACCCGAAACCAATAACTGGAACGGCCTACGGGAAAAGTACACACACCATTGTAATCGGGCAAGTTTCTACCTTCAAGTGCAACAGGAATTCTCGAGTTCGTCAATCCGTTCGCGAGATATGGGAGTTTGAAATTAAGGAACGGTTGAGGAACCATCAAAATTTTCGCAAAACTGATACACGAAACCAATAACTGGAATGGCCTAGGGGAAAAGTGCACACACCATTGAAATGGGGCGACTTTCTACTTTCAGATGCAACAGGAATTCCTCGAGTTCGTCAATCCGTTCGCGAGATATGGGAATTTGAAGTTAAGGAATGCTTCAGAAACCATCAAAATTTTCGCAAGTCTGATACTCGAAACCAATAACTACAAAGCCCTAGGGGAAAAATACACATATCTTTGTAATCGGGCGAGTTTATACTTTCAGATGCAACAGGAATTTCTCGAGCTCGTCAATCCGTTCGCGAGATATGGGAGTTTGAAGTTAAGGAATGGTTGAGAAACCTTCAAAATTTTCGCAAGTGTGATACTCGAAACCAATAACTGGAATGGCCTAGGGGAAAAGTACACACACCACTGTAATCGGGCAAGTTTCTACTTTCAAATGCAACAGGAATTCTCGAGTTCGTCAATCCGTTCGCGTGATATGGCAGTTTGAAGTTAAGGAATGGTTGAGAAACCATCAAAATTTTCGCAATTCCGATGCTAGAAACGAATAACTGGAATGACCTAGGGAAAAAGTACACACACCATTGTAATCGGTCGACTTTCTACATTCAGATGCAACAGGAAATAATCCAGTTAGTCAATCCGTTCGCGACATATGGGACTATGAAGGTACGGAATGGTTGAGAAACCATCAAAATTTTGGCAAGTCTGATACCCGAAACCAATAACTGGAACGGCCTAGGGGAAAAGTACACACACCATTGTAATCGGGCAAGTTTCTACTTTCAAATGCAACAGGAATTCTCGAGTTCGTCAATCCGTTCGCGTGATATGGCAGTTTGAAGTTAAGGAATGGTTGAGAAACCATCAAAATTTTCGCAAATCTGATACTCGAAACCAATAACTGGTATGGCCTAGGGGAAAAGTAAACACACCATTGAAATGGGGCGACTTTCTACTTTCAGATGCAACAGGAAATAGTCGAGTTCGTCAATCCGTTCGCGAGATATGGGAGTTTGAAGTTAAGGAATGGATGTGAGACCATCACAATTTTCGGAAGTCTGATACTCGAAACCAATAACAACTATGGCCTAGGGGAAAAATACACGTACCTTTGTAGTCGGGCGAGTTTCTACTTTCAGATGCAACAGGAACTTCTCGAGTTCGTCAATCCGTTCGCGTGATATGGCAGTTTGAAGTTAAGGAATGGTTGAGAAACCATCAAAATTTTCGCAATTCTGATGCTAGAAACGAATAACTGGAATGACCTAGGGAAAAAGTACACACACGATTGTAATCGGTCGACTTTCTACTTTCAGAAGCAACAGGAAATAATCGGGATCGTCAATCCGTTCGCGAGATATGGGAGTTTGAAGTTAAGGAATGCTTGAGAAACCATCAAAATTTTCGCAAAACTGATACACCAAACCAATAACTGGAATGGCCTAGGGGAAAAGTACACACACCATTGTAATGGGGCGAGTTTCTACTTTCAGATGCAACAGGAATTTCTCGAGTTCGTCAATCCGTTCGCGAGATATGGGAATTTGAAGTTAAGGAATGCTTCAGAAACCATCAAAATTTTCGCAAGTCTGATACTCGAAACCAATAACTACAAAGCCCTAGGGGAAAAATACACATATCTTTGTAATCGGGCGAGTTTATACTTTCAGATGCAACAGGAATTTCTCGAGCTCGTCAATCCGTTCGCGAGATATGGGAGTTTGAAGTTAAGGAATGGTTGAGAAACCATCAAAATTTTGGCAAGTCTGTTACCCGAAACCAATAACTGGAACGGCCTACGGGAAAAGTACACACACCATTGTAATCGGGCAAGTTTCCACTTTCAGATGCAACAGGAAATAGTCGAGTTCGTCAATCCGTTCGCGAGATATGGGAGTCTGAAGTTAAGGAATGGTTGAGAAACCATCAAAATTTTCGCAAGTCTGATACTCAAAACCAATAGCTACAAAGGCCTAGGGGAAAAATACACGTACCTTTGTAATCGGGAGAGTTTCTACTTTCAGATGCAACAGGAATTTCTCGAGCTCGGCAATCCGTTCGCGAGATATGGGAGTTTGAAGTTAAGGAATGGTTGAGAAACCATCAAAATTTTCGCAAGTGTGATACACGAAACCAATAACTGGAATGGCCTAGGGGAAAAGTACACATACCTTTGTAATCGGGCGAGTTTCTACTTTCAGATGCAACAGGAATTTCCCGAGTTCGTCAATCCGTTCGCGAGATATGGGAGATTGAAGTTAAGGAATGCTTGAGAAACCATCAAAATTTTCGCAAGTCTGATACTCGAAACCAATAACTACAAAGCCCTAGGGGAAACATACACATATCTTTGTAATCGGGCGAGTTTATACTTTCAGATGCAACAGGAATTTCTCGAGCTCGTCAATCCGTTCGCGAGATATGGGAGTTTGAAGTTAAGGAATGGTTGAGAAACCATCAAAATTTTCGCAAGTGTGATACTCGAAACTAATAACTGGAACGGCCTAGGGGAAAAGTACACACACCATTGTAATCGGGCAAGTTTCTACATTCAGATGCAACAGGAATTTCTCGAGCTCGTCAATCCGTTCGCGAGATATGGGAGTTTGAAGTTAAGGAATGGTTGAGAAACCATCAAAATTTTCGCAAGTCTGATACTCGAATCCAATAACTACAAAGGCCTAGGGGAAAAATACACATACCTTTGTAATCGGGCGAGTTTCTACTTTCAGATGCAACAGGAATTTCTCGAGCTCGTCAATCCGTTCGCGAGATATGGGACTTTGAAGGTAAGGAATGGTTGAGAAACCATCAAAATTTTGGCAAGTCTGATACCCGAAACCAATAACTGGAACGGCCTAGGGGAAAAGTACACACACCATTGTAATCGGGCAAGTTTCTACTTTCAAATGCAACTGGAATTCACGAGTTCGTCAATCCGTTCGCGAGATATGGCAGTTTGAGGTTAAGGAATGCTTGAGAAACCATCAAAATTTTCGCAATTCTGATGCCAGAATCGAATAACTGGAATGACCTAGGGAAAAAGTACACACACGACTGTAATCGGTCGATTTTCTACTTTCAGAAGCAACAGGAAATAATCGAGTTCGTCAAACCGTTCGCGAGATATGGGAGTTTGAAGTTAAGGAATGCTTGAGAAACCATCAAAATTTTGGCAAGTCTGATACCCGAAACCAATAACTGGAACGGCCTAGGGGAAAAGTACACACACCATTGTAATCGGGCAAGTTTCTACTTTCAAATGCAACAGGAATTCTCGAGTTCGTCAATCCGTTCGCGTGATATGGCAGTTTGAAGTTAAGGAATGGTTGAGAAACCATCAAAATTTTCGCAAATCTGATACTCGAAACCAATAACTGGTATGGCCTAGGGGAAAAGTAAACACACCATTGAAATGGGGCGACTTTCTACTTTCAGATGCAACAGGAAATAGTCGAGTTCGTCAATCCGTTCGCGAGATATGGGAGTTTGAAGTTAAGGAATGGATGTGAGACCATCACAATTTTCGGAAGTCTGATACTCGAAACCAATAACAACTATGGCCTAGGGGAAAAATACACGTACCTTTGTAGTCGGGCGAGTTTCTACTTTCAGATGCAACAGGAACTTCTCGAGTTCGTCAATCCGTTCGCGTGATATGGCAGTATGAAGTTAAGGAATGGTTGAGAAACCATCAAAATTTTCGCAATTCTGATGCTAGAAACGAATAACTGGAATGACCTAGGGAAAAAGTACACACACGATTGTAATCGGTCGACTTTCTACTTTCAGAAGCAACAGGAAATAATCGGGATCGTTAATCCGTTCGCGAGATATGGGAGTTTGAAGTTAAGGAATGCTTGAGAAACCATCAAAATTTTCGCAAAACTGATACACCAAACCAATAACTGGAATGGCCTAGGGGAAAAGTACACACACCATTGTAATGGGGCGAGTTTCTACTTTCAGATGCAACAGGAATTTCTCGAGTTGGTCAATCCGTTCGCGAGATATGGGAATTTGAAGTTAAGGAATGCTTCAGAAACCATCAAAATTTTCGCAAGTCTGATACTCGAAACCAATAACTACAAAGCCCTAGGGGAAAAATACACATATCTTTGTAATCGGGCGAGTTTATACTTTCAGATGCAACAGGAATTTCTCGAGCTCGTCAATCCGTTCGCGAGATATGGGAGTTTGAAGTTAAGGAATGGTTGAGAAACCATCAAAATTTTGGCAAGTCTGTTACCCGAAACCAATAACTGGAACGGCCTACGGGAAAAGTACACACACCATTGTAATCGGGCAAGTTTCCACTTTCAGATGCAACAGGAAATAGTCGAGTTCGTCAATCCGTTCGCGAGATATGGGAGTTTGAAGTTGAGGAATGGTTGAGAAACCATCAAAATTTTCGCAAGTCTGATACTCAAAACCAATAGCTACAAAGGCCTAGGGGAAAAATACACGTACCTTTGTAATCGGGAGAGTTTCTACTTTCAGATGCAACAGGAATTTCTCGAGCTCGGCAATCCGTTCGCGAGATATGGGAGTTTGAAGTTAAGGAATGGTTGAGAAACCATCAAAATTTTCGCAAGTGTGATACACGAAACCAATAACTGGAATGGCCTAGGGGAAAAGTACACACACCATTGTTATGGGGCGAGTTTCTACTTTCAGATGCAACAGGAATTTCCCGAGTTCGTCAATCCGTTCGCGAGATATGGGAGATTGAAGTTAAGGAATGCTTGAGAAACCATCAAAATTTTCGCAAGTCTGATGCCAGAATCGAATAACTGGAATGACCTAGGGAAAAAGTACACACACGACTGTAATCGGTCGATTTTCTACTTTCAGAAGCAACAGGAAATAATCGAGTTCGTCAATCCGTTCGCGAGATATGGGAGTTTGAAGTTAAGGAATGCTTGAGAAACCATCAAAATTTTCGCAAAACTGATACACGAAACCAATAACTGGAATGGCCTAGGGGAAAAGTACACACACCATTGTAATCGGGCGAGTTTCTATTTTCAGATGCAACAGTAATTTCTCGAGTTCGTCAATCCGTTCGCGAGATATGGGAGTTTGAGGTAAAGGAATGCTTGAGAAACCAACAAAATTTTCGCAAGTCTGATCCTCGAAACCAATAACTACAAAGCCCTAGGGGAAAAATACACATACCTTTGTAATCGGGCGAGTTTATACTTTCAGATGCAACAGGAATTTCTCGAGTTCGTCAATCCGTTCGCGAGATATGGGAGTTTGAAGTTAAGGAATGATTGAGAAACCATCGCAAATTTCGCAAGTCTGATACTCGAAACCAATAACTACCATTGCCTAGGGGAAAAATGCACATACCTTTGTAATCGGGCGAGTTTCTACTTTCAGATGCAACAGGAATTTCTCGAGCTCGTCAATCCGTTCGCGAGATATGGGAGTTTGAAGTTAAGGAATGGTTGAGAAACCATCAAAATTTTCGCAAATGTGATACTCGAAACCAATAACTGGAATGGCCTAGGGGAAAAGTATACACACCATTGTAATGGGGCGAGTTTCTACTTTCAGATGCAACAGGAATTCCTCGAGTTCGTCAATCCGTTCGCGAGATATGGGAGTTTGTAGTTAAGGAATGGTTGAGACACCATCACAATTTTCGCAAGTCTGATACTCGAAACCAATAACTACTATGGCCTAGGGCAAAAATACACACACCGTTGTAATCGGACGAGTTTCTGCTTTCAGATGCAACAGGAATTTCTCGTGTTCGTCAGTTCTTTCGCGAGATATGGGAGTTTGAAATTAAGGAACGGTTGAGAAAACATCAAAATTTTCGCAAGTCTGATACTCGAAACCAATAACTGGAATGGCCTAGGGGAAAAGTAAACACACCATTGTAATGGGGCGAGTTTCTACTTTCAGATGCAACAGGAACTTCTCGAGTTCGTCAATCCGTTCGCGAGATATGGCAGTTTGAAGTTAAGGAATGGTTGAGAAACCAACAAAATTTTCGCAATTCTGATGCCAGAATCGAATAACTGGAATGACCTAGGGAAAAAGTACACACACGATTGTAATCGGTCGACTTTCTACTTTCAGAAGCAACAGGAAATAATCGGGATCGTCAATCCGTTCGCGAGATATGGGAGTTTGAAGTTAAGGAATGCTTGAGAAACCATCAAAATTTTCGCAAAACTGATACACCAAACCAATAACTGGAATGGCCTAGGGGAAAAGTACACACACCATTGTAATGGGGCGAGTTTCTACTTTCAGATGCAACAGGAATTTCTCGAGTTCGTCAATCCGTTCGCGAGATATGGGAATTTGAAGTTAAGGAATGCTTCAGAAACCATCAAAATTTTCGCAAGTCTGATACTCGAAACCAATAACTACAAAGCCCTAGGGGAAAAATACACATATCTTTGTAATCGGGCGAGTTTATACTTTCAGATGCAACAGGAATTTCTCGAGCTCGTCAATCCGTTCGCGAGATATGGGAGTTTGAAGTTAAGGAATGGTTGAGAAACCATCAAAATTTTGGCAAGTCTGTTACCCGAAACCAATAACTGGAACGGCCTACGGGAAAAGTACACACACCATTGTAATCGGGCAAGTTTCCACTTTCAGATGCAACAGGAAATAGTCGAGTTCGTCAATCCGTTCGCGAGATATGGGAGTTTGAAGTTAAGGAATGGTTGAGAAACCATCAAAATTTTCGCAAGTCTGATACTCAAAACCAATAGCTACAAAGGCCTAGGGGAAAAATACACGTACCTTTGTAATCGGGAGAGTTTCTACTTTCAGATGCAACAGGAATTTCTCGAGCTCGGCAATCCGTTCGCGAGATATGGGAGTTTGAAGTTAAGGAATGGTTGAGAAACCATCAAAATTTTCGCAAGTGTGATACACGAAACCAATAACTGGAATGGCCTAGGGGAAAAGTACACATACCTTTGTAATCGGGCGAGTTTCTACTTTCAGATGCAACAGGAATTTCCCGAGTTCGTCAATCCGTTCGCGAGATATGGGAGATTGAAGTTAAGGAATGCTTGAGAAACCATCAAAATTTTCGCAAGTCTGATACTCGAAACCAATAACTACAAAGCCCTAGGGGAAACATACACATATCTTTGTAATCGGGCGAGTTTATACTTTCAGATGCAACAGGAATTTCTCGAGCTCGTCAATCCGTTCGCGAGATATGGGAGTTTGAAGTTAAGGAATGGTTGAGAAACCATCAAAATTTTCGCAAGTGTGATACTCGAAACTAATAACTGGAACGGCCTAGGGGAAAAGTACACACACCATTGTAATCGGGCAAGTTTCTACATTCAGATGCAACAGGAATTTCTCGAGTCGTCAATCCGTTCGCGAGATATGGGAGTTTGAAGTTAAGGAATGGTTGAGAAACCATCAAAATTTTCGCAAGTCTGATACTCGAATCCAATAACTACAAAGGCCTAGGGGAAAAATACACATACCTTTGTAATCGGGCGAGTTTCTACTTTCAGATGCAACAGGAATTTCTCGAGCTCGTCAATCCGTTCGCGAGATATGGGACTTTGAAGGTAAGGAATGGTTGAGAAACCATCAAAATTTTGGCAAGTCTGATACCCGAAACCAATAACTGGAACGGCCTAGGGGAAAAGTACACACACCATTGTAATCGGGCAAGTTTCTACTTTCAAATGCAACTGGAATTCACGAGTTCGTCAATCCGTTCGCGAGATATGGCAGTTTGAGGTTAAGGAATGCTTGAGAAACCATCAAAATTTTCGCAATTCTGATGCCAGAATCGAATAACTGGAATGACCTAGGGAAAAAGTACACACACGACTGTAATCGGTCGATTTTCTACTTTCAGAAGCAACAGGAAATAATCGAGTTCGTCAATCCGTTCGCGAGATATGGGAGTTTGAAGTTAAGGAATGCTTGAGAAACCATCAAAATTTTGGCAAGTCTGATACCCGAAACCAATAACTGGAACGGCCTAGGGGAAAAGTACACACACCATTGTAATCGGGCAAGTTTCTACTTTCAAATGCAACAGGAATTCTCGAGTTCGTCAATCCGTTCGCGTGATATGGCAGTTTGAAGTTAAGGAATGGTTGAGAAACCATCAAAATTTTCGCAAATCTGATACTCGAAACCAATAACTGGTATGGCCTAGGGGAAAAGTAAACACACCATTGAAATGGGGCGACTTTCTACTTTCAGATGCAACAGGAAATAGTCGAGTTCGTCAATCCGTTCGCGAGATATGGGAGTTTGAAGTTAAGGAATGGATGTGAGACCATCACAATTTTCGGAAGTCTGATACTCGAAACCAATAACAACTATGGCCTAGGGGAAAAATACACGTACGTACGTTTGTAGTCGGGCGAGTTTCTACTTTCAGATGCAACAGGAACTTCTCGAGTTCGTCAATCCGTTCGCGTGATATGGCAGTTTGAAGTTAAGGAATGGTTGAGAAACCATCAAAATTTTCGCAATTCTGATGCTAGAAACGAATAACTGGAATGACCTAGGGAAAAAGTACACACACGATTGTAATCGGTCGACTTTCTACTTTCAGAAGCAACAGGAAATAATCGGGATCGTTAATCCGTTCGCGAGATATGGGAGTTTGAAGTTAAGGAATGCTTGAGAAACCATCAAAATTTTCGCAAAACTGATACACCAAACCAATAACTGGAATGGCCTAGGGGAAAAGTACACACACCATTGTAATGGGGCGAGTTTCTACTTTCAGATGCAACAGGAATTTCTCGAGTTCGTCAATCCGTTCGCGAGATATGGGAATTTGAAGTTAAGGAATGCTTCAGAAACCATCAAAATTTTCGCAAGTCTGATACTCGAAACCAATAACTACAAAGCCCTAGGGGAAAAATACACATATCTTTGTAATCGGGCGAGTTTATACTTTCAGATGCAACAGGAATTTCTCGAGCTCGTCAATCCGTTCGCGAGATATGGGAGTTTGAAGTTAAGGAATGGTTGAGAAACCATCAAAATTTTGGCAAGTCTGTTACCCGAAACCAATAACTGGAACGGCCTACGGGAAAAGTACACACACCATTGTAATCGGGCAAGTTTCCACTTTCAGATGCAACAGGAAATAGTCGAGTTCGTCAATCCGTTCGCGAGATATGGGAGTTTGAAGTTAAGGAATGGTTGAGAAACCATCAAAATTTTCGCAAGTCTGATACTCAAAACCAATAGCTACAAAGGCCTAGGGGAAAAATACACGTACCTTTGTAATCGGGAGAGTTTCTACTTTCAGATGCAACAAGAATTTCTCGAGCTCGGCAATCCGTTCGCGAGATATGGGAGTTTGAAGTTAAGGAATGGTTGAGAAACCATCAAAATTTTCGCAAGTGTGATACACGAAACCAATAACTGGAATGGCCTAGGGGAAAAGTACACACACCATTGTTATGGGGCGAGTTTCTACTTTCAGATGCAACAGGAATTTCCCGAGTTCGTCAATCCGTTCGCGAGATATGGGAGATTGAAGTTAAGGAATGCTTGAGAAACCATCAAAATTTTCGCAAGTCTGATACTCGAAACCAATAACTACAAAGCCCTAGGGGAAACATACACATATCTTTGTAATCGGGCGAGTTTATACTTTCAGATGCAACAGGAATTTCTCGAGCTCGTCAATCCGTTCGCGAGATATGGGAGTTTGAAGTTAAGGAATGGTTGAGAAACCATCAAAATTTTCGCAAGTGTGATACTCGAAACTAATAACTGGAACGGCCTAGGGGAAAAGTACACACACCATTGTAATCGGGCAAGTTTCTACATTCAGATGCAACAGGAATTTCTCGAGCTCGTCAATCCGTTCGCGAGATATGGGAGTTTGAAGTTAAGGAATGGTTGAGAAACCATCAAAATTTTCGCAAGTCTGATACTCGAATCCAATAACTACAAAGGCCTAGGGGAAAAATACACATACCTTTGTAATCGGGCGAGTTTCTACTTTCAGATGCAACAGGAATTTCTCGAGCTCGTCAATCCGTTCGCGAGATATGGGACTTTGAAGGTAAGGAATGGTTGAGAAACCATCAAAATTTTGGCAAGTCTGATACCCGAAACCAATAACTGGAACGGCCTAGGGGAAAAGTACACACACCATTGTAATCGGGCAAGTTTCTACTTTCAAATGCAACTGGAATTCTCGAGTTCGTCAATCCGTTCGCGAGATATGACGGTTTGAGGTTAAGGAATGCTTGAGAAACCATCAAAATTTTCGCAATTCTGATGCCAGAATCGAATAACTGGAATGACCTAGGGAAAAAGTACACACACGACTGTAATCGGTCGATTTTCTACTTTCAGAAGCAACAGGAAATAATCGAGTTCGTCAATCCGTTCGCGAGATATGGGAGTTTGAAGTTAAGGAATGCTTGAGAAACCATCAAAATTTTCGCAAAACTGATACACGAAACCAATAACTGGAATGGCCTAGGGGAAAAGTACACACACCATTGTAATCGGGCGAGTTTCTATTTTCAGATGCAACAGTAATTTCTCGAGTTCGTCAATCCGTTCGCGAGATATGGGAGTTTGAGGTAAAGGAATGCTTGAGAAACCATCAAAATTTTCGCAAGTCTGATCCTCGAAACCAATAACTACAAAGCCCTAGGGGAAAAATACACATACCTTTGTAATCGGGCGAGTTTATACTTTCAGATGCAACAGGAATTTCTCGAGTTCGTCAATCCGTTCGCGAGATATGGGAGTTTGAAGTTAAGGAATGATTGAGAAACCATCGCAAATTTCGCAAGTCTGATACTCGAAACCAATAACTACCATTGCCTAGGGGAAAAATGCACATACCTTTGTAATCGGGCGAGTTTCTACTTTCAGATGCAACAGGAATTTCTCGAGCTCGTCAATCCGTTCGCGAGATATGGGAGTTTGAAGTTAAGGAATGGTTGAGAAACCATCAAAATTTTCGCAAATGTGATACTCGAAACCAATAACTGGAATGGCCTAGGGGAAAAGTATACACACCATTGTAATGGGGCGAGTTTCTACTTTCAGATGCAACAGGAATTCCTCGAGTTCGTCAATCCGTTCGCGAGATATGGGAGTTTGTAGTTAAGGAATGGTTGAGACACCATCACAATTTTCGCAAGTCTGATACTCGAAACCAATAACTACTATGGCCTAGGGCAAAAATACACACACCGTTGTAATCGGACGAGTTTCTGCTTTCAGATGCAACAGGAATTTCTCGTGTTCGTCAGTTCTTTCGCGAGATATGGGAGTTTGAAATTAAGGAACGGTTGAGAAAACATCAAAATTTTCGCAAGTCTGATACTCGAAACCAATAACTGGAATGGCCTAGGGGAAAAGTAAACACACCATTGTAATGGGGCGAGTTTCTACTTTCAGATGCAACAGGAATTCCTCGAGTTCGTCAATCCGTTCGCGAGATATGGCAGTTTGAAGTTAAGGAATGGTTGAGAAACCAACAAAATTTTCGCAATTCTGATGCCAGAATCGAATAACTGGAATGACCTAGGGAAAAAGTACACACACGACTGTAATCGGTCGACTTTCTACTTTCAGAAGCAACAGGAAATAATCGAGTTCGTCAATCCGTTCGCGAGATATGGGAGTTTGAAGTTAAGGAATGCTTGAGAAACCATCAAAATTTTCGCAAAACTGATACACGAAACCAATAACTGGAATGGCCTAGGGGAAAAGTACACACACCATTGTAATTGGGGAAGTTTCTACTATCAAATGCAACAGGAATTTTTCGAGGTCGTCAATCCGTTCGCGAGATATGGGAGTTTGAAGTTAAGGAATGGTTGAGAAACCATCAAAATTTTTGCAAGTCTGATACCTGAAACCAATAACTGGAACGGCCTAGGGGAAAAGTACACACACCATTGTAATTGGGGAAGTTTCTACTATCAAATGCAACAGGAATTTTTCGAGGTCGTCAATCCGTTCGCGAGATGTGGGAGTTTGAAGGTAAGGAATGCTTGAGAAACCATCAAAATTTTCGCAAGTCTGGTACTCGAAATCAATAACTACAAAGCCCTAGGGGAAAGATACACATACCTTTGTAATCGGGCGAGTTCATACTTTCAGATGCAACAGGAATTTCTCGAGCTCGTCAATCCGTTCGCGAGATATGGGAGTTTGAAGTTGAGGAATGGTTGAGAAACCATCAAAATTTTCGCAATTCTGATGCTAGAAACGAATAACTGGAATGACCTAGGGGAAAAGTACACACACCATTGTAATCGGGCATGTTTCTATTTTCAGAGGCGACAGGAACTTCTCGAGTTCGCCAATCCGATCGCGAGGTATCGGAGTTTGAAGCTAAAGAATGGTTGAGAAACCATCAAAATATTCGCAAGTCTGATACTCGAAACCAATAACTACAAAGCCCTAGGGGAAAAATACACATACCTTTGTAATCGGGCGAGTTTATACTTTCAGATGCAACAGGAATTTCTCGAGCTCGTCAATCCGTTCGCGAGATATGGGAGTTTGAAGTTAAGGAATGGTTGAGAAACCATCGCAAATTTCGCAAGTCTGATACTCGAAACCAGTAACTACCATTGCCTAGGGGAAAAATGCACATACCTTTGTAATCGGGCGAGTTTCTACTTTCAGATGCAATAGGAATTTCTCGATTTCGTCAATCCGTTCGCGAGATATAGGAGTTTGAAGTTAAGGAATGCTTGAGAAACCATCAAAATTTTCGCAAGTCTGATACTCGAAACCAATAACTACAAAGACCTAGGGGAAAAATAAACATACCTTTGTAATCGGGCGAGTTTATACTTTCAGATGCAACAGGAATTTCTCGAGCTCGTCAATCCGTTCGCGAGATATGGGAGTTTGAAGTTAAGAAATACTTGAGAAACCATCAAAATTTTCGCAAATCTGGTACTCGAAATCAATAACTACAAAGCCCTAGGGGAAAAATACACATACCTTTGTAATCGGGCGAGTTTATACTTTCAGATGCAACAGGAATTTCTCGAGCTCGCCAATCCGTTCGCGAGGTATCGGAGTGTGAAGTTAAGGAATGGTTGAGAACCCATCAAAATTGTCGCAAGTCTGGTCCTCGAAACCAATAACTACAAATGCTTAGGGGAAAAATACACATACCTTTGTAATCGGTCGAGTTTCTACTTTCAGATGCAACAGGAATTTCTCGAGTTCGTCAATCCGTTCGCGAGATATGGGAGTTTGAAGTTAAGGAATGGTTGAGAAACCATCAAAATTTTCGCAATTCTGATGCTAGAAACGAATAACTGGAATGACCTAGGGGAAAAGTACAAACAACATTGTAATCGGTAGACTTTCTACTTTCAGATGCAACAGAAATTTCTAGTGTTCGTCAATCCGTTCGCGATATATGGGAGTTTGAAGTTAATGAATGCTTGAGAAACCATCCAAATTTTCGCAAGTCTGATACTCGAAACCAATAGCTACAAAGCTCTAGGGGAAAGATACACATACCTTTGTAATCGGGCGAGTTTCTGCTTTTAGATGCAACAGGAACTTCTCGAGTTCGTCAATCCGTCCGCGAGATATGGGAGTTTGAAATTAAGGAACGGTTGAGAAACCATCAAAATTGTCGCAAGTCTGATACTCGAAACAAATAACTACCATGGCCTTGGGGAAAGATGCACATACGCTTGTAATCGGGCGAGTTTCTACTTTCAGATGCAACAGGAATTTCTCGATTTCGTCAATCCGTTCGCGAAATATGGGAGTTTGAAGTTAAGGAATGGTTGAGAAACCATCACAATTTTCGCAAGTCTGATACTCGAAACCAATAACTACCATGGCCTAGGGGAAAGATGCACATACCTTTGTAATCGGGCGAGTTTCTACTTTCAGATGCAATAGGAATTTCTCGAGTTCGTCAATCCGTTCGCGAGATATGGGAGTTTGAAGTTAAGGAATGTTTGAGAAACCATCAAAATTTTCGCAAGTCTGATACTCGAAACCAATAACTGGAACGGCCTAGGGCAAAAGTACACACCATTGTAATCGGGCCAGTTTCTACTTTCAAGTGCAACAGGATTTTCTCGAGTTCGCCAATCCGTTCGCGAGGTATCGGAGTTTGAAGTAAAGGAATGGTTGAGAAACCATCAAAATTTTCGCAAGTCTGATACTCGAAACCAATAACTACTATGGCCTAGGGCAAAAATACACATACCCTTGTAATCGGGCGAGTTTCTACTTTCACATGCAACAGGAATTTCTCGAGTTCGTCAATCCGTTCGCGAAATATGGGAGTTTGAAGTTAAGGAATGGTTGAGAAACCATTACAATTTTCGCAAGTCTGATACTCGAAACCAATAACTGGAATGACCTAGGGGAAAAGTACACACACCGTTGTAATCGGTAGACTTTCTACTTTCAGATGCAACAGGAAATAATCGAGTTCGTCAATCCGTTCGCGAGATATGGTAGTTTGAAGTTAAGGAATGCTTGAGAAACCATCAAAATTTTCGCAAGTGTGATGCTCGAAACCAATAACTGGAATGGCCTAGGGGAAAAGTACACACACCATTGTAATGGGGCGAGTTTCTACTTTCAGATGCAACAGGAATTCCTCGATTTCGTCAAGCCGTTCGCTAGATATGGGAGTTTGAAGTTAAGGAATGGATGTGAGACCATCACAATTTTCGTAAGTCTTATTCTCGAAACCAATAACTACTATGGCATTGGGGAAAAATACACATACCTTTGTAATCGGGCGAGTTTATACTTTCAGACGCAACAGGAATTTCTCGAGCTCGTCAATCCGTTCGCGAGATATGGGAGTTTGAAATTAAGGAACGGTTGAGAATCCATCAAAATTTTCGCAAAACTGATACTCGAAACCAATAACTGGAATGGCCTAGGGGAAAAGTACACACACCATAGTAATGGGGCGAGTTTCTACTTTCAGATGCAATAGGAATTTCTCGAGCTCGTCAATCCGTTCGCGAGATATGGGAGTTTGAAGTTAAGGAATGGTTGAGAAACCATCAAAATTTTCGCAAGTCTGATACTCGAAACCAATAACTACTATGGCCTAGGGCAAAAATACAAATACCGTTTTAATCGGGCGAGTTTCTGCTTTCAGATGCAACAGGTATTTCTCGAGTGCGTCAATTCGTTCGCGAGATATGGGAGTTTGAAATTAAGGAACGGTTGAGAAAACATCAAAATTTTCGCAAGTCTGATACTATAAACGAATAACAGGAATGGCCTAGGGGAAAAGTACACACACCATTATAATGGGGCGAGTTTCTACTTTCTGATGCAGCAGGAATTCCTCGAGTTCGTCAATCCATTCGCGAGATATGGGAGTTTGAAGTTAAGGAATGGTTGTGAGACCATCACAATTTTCGGAAGTCTGATACTCGAAACCAATAACTGGAATGGCCCAGGGGAAAAGTACACACATCATTGTAATGGGGCGAGGTTCTACTTTCAGATGCAACAGGAATTTCTCGAGTTCGTCAATCCGTTCGCGAGATATGGGAGTTTGAACTTAAGGAATGGTTGTGAGACCATCACAATTTTCGGAAGTCTGATACTCGAAACCAGTAACTGGAATAGCCCAGGGGAAAAGTACACGCACCATTGTAATCGGGCAAGTTTCTACTTTCAAATGCAACAGGAATTTCTCGAGTTCGTCAACCCGTTCGCGAGATATGGGAGTTTGAAGTTAAGGAATGGTTAAGAAACCATCAAAATTTTCGCAAGTGTGATACTCGAAACTAATAACTGGAATGGCCCAGTGGAAAAGTACACACACCATTGTAATGGGGCTAGGTTCTACTTTCAGATGCAACAGGAATTCCTCGAGTTCGTCAATCCGTTCGCGAGGTATGGGAGTTTGAAGTTAAGGAATGGTTGTGAGACCATCACAATTTTCGGAAGTCTGATACACGAAACCTATAACTACTATGGCCTAGGGGAAAAATACACATACCTTTATAATCGGGCGAGTTTCTACTTTCAGAAGCATCAGGAATTTCTCGAGTTCGCCAATCCGTTCGCGAGATATGGGAGTTTGAAGTTAAGGAATGGTTGAGAAACCATCAAAATTTTCGCAATTCTGAAGCTATAAACGAATAAATGGAATGACCTAGGGAAAAAGTACACACACTATTGTAATCGGTGACTTTCTACTTTCAGTTGCAACAGGAAATAATCGAGTTCGCCAATCCGTCCGCGAGATATGGGAGTTTGAAGTTAAGGAATGCTTGAGAAACCATCAAAATTTTCGCAAGTCTGATACTCGAAACCAATAACTACAAAGCCCTAGGGGAAATTTACACATACCTTTGTAATCGGGCGAGTTTATACTTTCAGATGCAACAGGAATATCTCGAGCTCGTCAATCCGTTCGCGAGATATGGGAGTTTGTAGTTAAGGAATGGTTGAGACACCATCACAATTTTCGCAAGTCTGATACTCGAAACCAATAACTACTATGGCCCAGGGCAAAAATACACATACCGTTGTAATCGGACGAGTTTCTGCTTTCAGATGCAACAGGAATTTCTCGAGTTCGTCAGTTCTTTCGCGAGATATGGGTGTTTGAAGTTAAGGAATGCTTGAGAAACCATCAAAATTTTCGCAAGTCTGATACTCGAAACCAATAACTACTATGGCCTAGGGCAAAAATACACATACCGTTGTAATCGGACGAGTTTCTGCTTTCAGATGCAACAGGAATTTCTCGAGTTCGTCAATTCATTCGCGAGATATGGGAGTTTGAAGTTAAGGAATGGTTGAGAAACCATCAAAATTTTCGCAAGTCTGATACTCAAAACCAATAACTGGAATGACCTACGGGAAAAGTACACACACAATTGTAATGGGGCGTGTTTCTACTTTCAGATGCAACAGGAATTTCTCGAAGTCGTCAATCCGTTCGCGAGATATGGGAGTTTGAAGTTAAGGAATGGTTGAGAGACCATCACAATTTTCGCAAGTCTGATACTCGAAACCAATAACTACTATGGCCTAGGGCAAAAATACACATACCGTTGTTGTCGGACGAGTTTCTGCTTTCAGATGCAACAGGAAATAATCGAGTTCGTCAATCCGTTCGCGAGATATGGGAGTTTGAAGTTAAGGAATGCTTGAGAAACCATCAAAATTTTCGCTAGTCTGATACTCGAAACCAATAACTGGAATGGCCTACGGGAAAAGTACACATACCCTTGCAATCGGGCGAGTTTATACTTTCAGATGCAACAGGAATTTCTCAAGTTCGTCAATCCGTTCGCGAGATATGGGAGTTTGAAGTTAAGGAATGGTTGAGAAACCATCACAATTTTCGCAAGTCTGATACTCGAAACCAATAACTACCATGGCCTAGGGGAAAAATGCACATACCTTTGTAATCGGGCGAGTTTCTACTATCAGATGCAATAGGAATTTCTCGAGTTCGTCAATCCGTTCGCGAGATATGGGTGTTTGAAGTTATGGAATGGTTGAGAAACCATCAAAATTTTCGCAATTCTGATGCTAGAAACGAATAACCGGAATGACCTAGGGGAAAAGTACACATACCATTGTAATCGGTAGACTTTCTACTTTCAGATGCAGCAGGAAATAATCGAGTTCGTCAATCCGATCGGGAGATATGGGAGTTTGAAGTTAAGGAATGCTTGAGAAACAATCAAAATTTTCGCAAGTCTGATACTCGAAGCCAATAACTACAAAGCCCTAGGGGAAAAATACACATACCTTTGTAATCGGGCGAGTTTATACTTTCAGAAGCAACAGGAATTTCTCGAGCTCGTCAATCCGTTCGCGAGATATGGGAGTTTGAAGTTAAGGAATGGTTGAGAGACCATCACAATTTTCGCAAGTCTGATACTCGAAATCAATAACTACTATGGCCTAGGGCAAAAATACACATACCGATGTAATCGGACGTGTTTCTGCTTTCAGATGCAACAGGAATTTCTCGAGTTCGTCAATTCGTTCGCGAGATATGGGAGTTTGAATTTAAGGAACGGTTGAGAAAACATCAAAATTTGCGCAAGTCTGATACTCGAAACCAGTAACAGGAATGGCCTAGGGGAAAAGTACACACACCATTGTAATGGGGCGAGTTTCTACTTTCAGATGCAACAGGAATTCCTCGATTTCGTCAAGCCGTTCGCGAGATATGGGAGTTTGAAGTTAAGGAATGGATGTGAGACCATCACAATCTTCGTAAGTCTTATTCTCGAAACCAATAACTACTATGGCCTTGGGGAAAAATACACATACCGTTGTAATCGGGCGAGCTTCTACTTTCAGATGCAACAGGAATTTCTCGAGTTCGTCAATCGGTTCGCGAGATATGGGAGTTTGAAGTTAAGGAATGGTTGAGAAATCATCAAAATTTTTGCAAGTCTGATATTCGAAACCAATAACTACTATAGCCTAGGGCAAAAATACAAATACCGTTGTAATCGGGCGATCTTCTACCTTCAGATGCAACAGGAATTTCTCGAGTTCGTCAATCCGTTCGCGAGATATGGGAGTTTGAAGTTAAGGAATGCTTGAGAAACCATCAAAATTTTCGCTGGTCTGAAACTCGAAACCAATAACTGGAATGGCCTAGGGGAAAAGTACACATACCACTGTAATTGGTAGAGTTTCTGCTTTCAGATGCAACTGGAATTTGTCTAGTTCGTCGATCCGTTCGCGAGATATGGGAGTTTGAAGTTAAGGAATGGTTGAGATACCATCAAAATATTCGCAAGTCTGATACTCGAAACCAATAACTGCTATAGCCTAGGGCAAAAATACACATACCATTGTAATCGGGCGAGATTATGCTTTCAGATGCAACTGGAATTTCTCGAGTTGGTAATCCGTTCGCGAGATATGGGAGTTTGAAGTTACGGAATGGTTGAGAAATCATCAAAATTTTTGCAAGTCTGATACTCGAAACCAAAAACTACTATTGCCTAGGGCAAAAATACACATACCGTTGTAATCGGGCGATCTTCTACCTTCAGATGCAACAGGAATTTCTCGAGTTCGTCAATCCGTTCGCGAGATATGGGAGTTTGAAATTAAGGAATGGTTGAGAAACCATCAAAATTTTCGCAAGTCTGATACTCGAAACCAATAACTACTATTGCCTACGGCAAAAATACACATACCGTTGTAATCGATCAAGCTTCTGCTTTCAGATGCAACAGGAATTTCTCGAGTTCGTCAATCCGTTCGCGAGAAATGGGAGTTTGAAGTTAAGGAATGGTTGAGAAACTATCAAAATTTTAGTATGTCTGATACTCGAAACCAATAACTACTATTGCCTAGGGCAAAAATACAGATACCGTTGTAATTGGGCGAGTTTCTGCTTTCATATGCAGCAGCAACTTCTCGACTTCGTCAATCCGTTCGCGAGATATGGGAGTTTGAAGTTAAGGAATGGTTGAGAAACCATCAAAATTTTCGCAGGTCTGATACTCGAAACCAATAACTGGAATGGCCTAGGGGAAAAGTACACATACCACTGTAATCAGGCGAGTTTCTGCTTTCAGAGGCAACTGGAATTTCTCTAGTTCGTCAATCCGTTCGCGAGATATGGGAGTTTGAACTTAGGGAATGGTTGAAAATCCATCAAAATTTTCGCAAGTCTGATACTCGAAACCTATAACTACAATTGCCTAAGGCAAAAATACACACACCATTGTAATCGGGCGAGTTTCTACTTTCAGATGCAACAGGAACTTCTCGAGTTCGTCAATCCGTTCGCGAGATATGGGAGTTTGAAGTTAAGGAAAGCTTGAGAAACCATCAAAATTTTCGCTGGTCTGAAACTCGAAACCAATAACTGGAATGGCCTAGGGGAAAAGTACACACCCCATTGTAATCGGGCGAGTTTCTACCTTCAGATGCAACAGGAATTTCTCGAGTTCGTCAATCCGTTCGCGAGATATGGGAGTTTGAAGTTAAGGAATGGTTGAGAAACCATCAGAATTTTCGTTGTTCTGATACTCGAAACCAAAAACTACTATTGCCTAGGGCAAAAATACACATACCGATTGTAATCGGGCGAGTTTCTACTTTCAGATGAAACAGGAATTTCTCGAGTTCGTCAATCCGTTCGCGAGATATGGGAGTTTGAAGTTAAGGAATGGTTGAGAAACCATCAAAATTTTCGCAAGTCTGATACTCGAAACCAATAACCACTATTGCCTAGGGCAAAAATACACGTACCGTTGTAATCGATCGAGCTTCTGCTTTCAGATGCAACAGGAATTTCTCGAGTTCGTCAATCCGTTCGCGAGATATGGGAGTTTGAAGTTAAGGAATGGTTCAGAAACTATCAAAATTTTAGTAAGTCTGATACTCGAAACCAATAACTACTAATGCCTAGGGCAAAAATACACATACCGTTGTAATCGGGCGAGTTTCTACTTTCAGATGAAACAGGAATTTCTCGAGTTCGTCAATCCGTTCGCGAGATATGGGAGTTTGAAGTTAAGGAATGGTTGAGAAGCCATCAAAATTTTCGCAAGTCTGATACTCGAAACCAATAACTACTATGGCCTAGGGCAAAAATACACATACCATTGTAATCGGGCGAGTTTCTGCTTTCAGATGCAACTGGAATTTCTCGAGTTCGTCAATCCGTTCGCGAGATATGGGAGTTTGAAGTTTAGGAATGGTTGAGAAATCATCAAAATTTTTGCAAGTCTGATACTCGAAACCAATAACTACTATTGCCTAGGGCAAAAATACAAATACCATTGTAATCGGGCGAGATTATGCTTTCAGATGCAACTGGAATTTCTCGAGTTGGTAATCCGTTCGCTAGATATGGGAGTTTGTAGTTAAGGAATGGTTGAGAAATCATCAAAATTTTCGCAAGTCTGATACTCGAAACCAATAACTACTATTGCCTAGGGCAAAAATACACATACCGTTGTAATCGGGCGAGCTTCTACTTTCAGATGCAGCAGGAATTTCTCGAGTTCGTCAATCCGTTCGCGAGATTTGGCGGTTTGAAGTTAAGGAATGGTTGAGAAACTATCAAAATTTTCGCTGGTCTGATACTCGAAACCAATAACTGGAATGGCCTAGGGGAAAAGTACACATACCATTGTAATCGGACGAGTTTCTACTTTCAGATGCAACAGGAATTTCTCGAGTTCGTCAATCCGTTCGCGAGATATGGGAGCTTGAATTTAAGGAATGGTTGAGAAACCATCAAAATTTTCCCAAGTCTGATGCTCGAAACCAATAACTGCTATGTCCTAGGGCAAAAATACACATACCATTGTAATCGGGCGAGATTATGCTTTTAGTTGCAACTGGAATTTCTCGAGTTGGTAATCCGTTCGCGAGATATGGGAGATTGAAGTTAAGGAATGGTTGAGAAATCATCAAAATTTTCGCAAGTCTGATACTCGAAACCAATATCTACTATTGCCTAGGGCAAAAATACACATACCGTTGTAATCGGGCGAGCTTCTACTTTCAGATGCAGCAGGAATTTCTCGAGTTCGTCAATCCGTTCGCGAGATTTGGCGGTTTGAAGTTAAGGAATGGTTGAGAAACTATCAAAATTTTCGCTGGTCTGGTACTCGAAACCAATAACTGGAATGGACTAGGGGAAAAGTACACATACCATTGTAATCGAACGAGTTTCTACTTTCAGATGCAACAGGAATTTCACGAGCTCGTCAATCCGTTCGCGAGATATGGGAGTTTGAAGTTAAGGAATGCTTGAGAAACCATCAAAATTTTCGCTGGTCTGAAACTCGAAACCAATAACTGGAATGGCCTAGGGGAAAAGTACACATACCACTGTAATTGGTAGAGTTTCTGCTTTCAGATGCAACTGGAATTTGTCTAGGTTCGTCGATCCGTTCGCGAGATATGGGAGTTTGAAGTCAAGGAATGGTTGAGATACCATCAAAATATTCGCAAGTCTGATACTCGAAACCAATAACTGCTATGGCCTAGGGCAAAAATACACATACCATTGTAATCGGGCGAGATTATGCTTTCAGATGCAACTGGAATTTCTCGAGTTGGTAATCCGTTCGCGAGATATGGGAGTTTGAAGTTAAGGAATGGTTGAGAAATCATCAAAATTTTTGCAAGTCTGATACTCGAAACCAAAAACTACTATTGCCTAGGGCAAAAATACACATACCGTTGTAATCGGGCGATCTTCTACCTTCAGATGCAACAGGAATTTCTCGAGTTCGTCAATCCGTTCGCGAGATATGGGAGTTTGAAGTTAAGGAATGGTTGAGAAACCATCAAAATTTTCGCAAGTCTGATACTCGAAACCAATAACTACTATTGCCTACGGCAAAAATACACATACCGTTGTAATCGATCAAGCTTCTGCTTTCAGATGCAACAGGAATTTCTCGAGTTCGTCAATCCGTTCGCGAGAAATGGGAGTTTGAAGTTAAGGAATGGTTGAGAAACTATCAAAATTTTAGTATGTCTGATACTCGAAACCAATAACTACTATTGCCTAGGGCAAAAATACAGATACCGTTGTAATTGGGCGAGTTTCTGCTTTCATATGCAGCAGCAACTTCTCGACTTCGTCAATCCGTTCGCGAGATATGGGAGTTTGAAGTTAAGGAATGGTTGAGAAACCATCAAAATTTTCGCAGGTCTGATACTCGAAACCAATAACTGGAATGGCCTAGGGGAAAAGTACACATACCACTGTAATCAGGCGAGTTTCTGCTTTCAGAGGCAACTGGAATTTCTCTAGTTCGTCAATCCGTTCGCGAGATATGGGAGTTTGAACTTAGGGAATGGTTGAAAAGCCATCAAAATTTTCGCAAGTCTGATACTCGAAACCTATAACTACAATTGCCTAAGGCAAAAATACACACACCATTGTAATCGGGCGAGTTTCTACTTTCAGATGCAACAGGAACTTCTCGAGTTCGTCAATCCGTTCGCGAGATATGGGAGTTTGAAGTTAAGGAAAGCTTGAGAAACCATCAAAATTTTCGCTGGTCTGAAACTCGAAACCAATAACTGGAATGGCCTAGGGGAAAAGTACACACCCCATTGTAATCGGGCGAGTTTCTACTTTCAGATGCAACAGGAATTTCTCGAGTTCGTCAATCCGTTCGCGAGATATGGGAGTTTGAAGTTAAGGAATGGTTGAGAAACCATCAGAATTTTCGTTGTTCTGATACTCGAAACCAAAAACTACTATTGCCTAGGGCAAAAATACACATACCGTTGTAATCGGGCGATCTTCTAACTTCAGATGCAACAGGAATTTCTCGAGTTCGTCAATCCGTTCGCGAGATATGGGAGATTGAAGTTTAGGAATGGTTGAGAAATCATCAAAATTTTCGCTGGTCTGAAACTCGAAACCAATAACTGGAATGGCCTAGGGGAAAAGTACACACCCCATTGTAATCGGGCGAGTTTCTACTTTCAGATGCAACAGGAATTTCTCGAGTTCGTCAATCCGTTCGCGAGATATGGGAGTTTGAAGTTAAGGAATGGTTGAGAAACCATCAAAATTTTTCCAAGTCTGATGCTCGAAACCAATAACTGCTATGTCCTAGGGCAAAAATACACATACCATTGTAATCGGGCGAGATTATGCTTTTAGTTGCAACTGGAATTCCTCGAGTTGGTAATCCGTTCGCGAGATATGGGAGTTTGAAGTTAAGGAATGGTTGAGAAATCATCAAAATTTTCGCAAGTCTGATACTCGAAACCAATAACTACTATTGCCTAGGGCAAAAATACACATACCGTTGTAATCGGGCGATCTTCTACCTTCAGATGCAACAGGAATTTCTCGAGTTCGTCTATCCGTTCGCGAGATATGGGAGTTTGAAGTTAAGGAAAGCTTGAGAAACCATCAAAATTTTCGCTGGTCTGAAACTCGAAACCAATAACTGGAATGGCCTAGGGGAAAAGTACACACCCCATTGTAATCGGGCGAGTTTCTACTTTCAGATGCAACAGGAATTTCCCGAGTTCGTCAATCCGTTCGCGAGATATGGGAGTTTGAAGTTAAGGAATGGTTGAGAAACCATCAGAATTTTCGTCGTTCTGATACTCGAAACCAAAAACTACTATTGCCTAGGGCAAAAATACACATACCGTTGTAATCGGGCGATCTTCTACCTTCAGATGCAACAGGAATTTCTCGAGTTCGTCAATCCGTTCGCGAGATATGGGAGTTTGAGGTTAAGGAATGGTTGAGAAACTATCAAAATTTTAGTAAGTCTGATACTCGAAACCAATAACTACTATGGCCTAGGGCAAAAATACACACACCATTGTAATCGGGCGAGTTTCTGCTTTCAGATGCAACTGGAATTTCTCGAGTTCGTCAATCCGTTCGCGAGATATGGGAGTTTGAAGTTTAGGAAAGCTTGAGAAACCATCAAAATTTTCGCTGGTCTGAAACTCGAAACCAATAACTGGAATGGCCTAGGGGAAAAGTACACACCCCATTGTAATCGGGCGAGTTTCTACTTTCAGATGCAACAGGAATTTCCCGAGTTCGTCAATCCGTTCGCGAGATATGGGAGTTTGAAGTTAAGGAATGGTTGAGAAACCATCAGAATTTTCGTTGTTCTGATACTCGAAACCAAAAACTACTATTGCCTAGGGCAAAAATACAAATACCATTGTAATCGGGCGAGATTATGCTTTCAGATGCAACTGGAATTTCTCGAGTTGGTAATCCGTTCGCGAGATATGGGAGTTTGTAGTTAAGGAATGGTTGAGAAATCATCAAAATTTTCGCAAGTCTGATACTCGAAACCAATAACTACTATTGCCTAGGGCAAAAATACACATACCGTTGTAATCGGGCGAGCTTCTACTTTCAGATGCAGCAGGAATTTCTCGAGTTCGTCAATCCGTTCGCGAGATTTGGCGGTTTGAAGTTAAGGAATGGTTGAGAAACTATCAAAATTTTCGCTGGTCTGATACTCGAAACCAATAACTGGAATGGCCTAGGGGAAAAGTACACATACCATTGTAATCGGACGAGTTTCTACTTTCAGATGCAACTGGAATTTCTCGAGCTCGTCAATCCGTTCGCGAGATATGGGAGTTTGAAGTTAAGGAATGTTTGAGAAACAATCAAAATTTTCGCAAGTCTGATACTCGAAACCAATAACTGGAATGGCCTAGGGGAAAAGTACACACACCATTGTAATCGGGCAAGTTTCTACTTTCAGAGGCAACAGGAACTTCTCGAGTTCGCCAATCCGTTCGCGAGGTATCGGAGTTTGAAGTTAAGGAATGGTTGAGAAACCATCAAAATTTTCGCAAGTCTGCTACTCGAAACCAATAACTACTATGGCCTAGGGCAAAAATACACATACCGTTGTAATCGGACGAGTTTCTGGTTTCAGATGCAACAGGAATTTCTCGAGTTGATCAATCCGTTCGCGAGATATGGGAGTTTGAAGTTAAGGAATGGTTGAGAAACCATCACAATTTTCGCAACTCTGACACTCGAAACCAATAACTACTATTGCCTAGGGCAAAAATACACATACCGTTGTAATCGATCGAGCTTCTGCTTTCAGATGCAACTGGAATTTGTCTAGTTCGTCAATCCGTTCGCGAGATATGGGAGTTTGAAGTTTAGGAATGGTTGAGAAATCATCAAAATTTTTGCAAGTCTGATACTCGAAACCAATAACTACTATTGCCTAGGGCAAAAATACAAATACCATTGTAATCGGGCGAGATTATGCTTTCAGATGCAACTGGAATTTCTCGAGTTGGTAATCCGTTCGC
Organism: Ptiloglossa arizonensis; assembly: GCF_051014685.1. Lineage (NCBI taxonomy): Eukaryota > Metazoa > Arthropoda > Insecta > Hymenoptera > Colletidae > Ptiloglossa > Ptiloglossa arizonensis. The sequence continues at coordinate 483,389 of NW_027478444.1, read as the reverse complement.
GAGATATGGGAGTTTGTAGTTAAGGAATGGTTGAGAAATCATCAAAATTTTCGCAAGTCTGATACTCGAAACCAATAACTACTATTGCCTAGGGCAAAAATACACATACCGTTGTAATCGGACGAGTTTCTGGTTTCAGATGCAACAGGAATTTCTCGAGTTGATCAATCCGTTCGCGAGATATGGGAGTTTGAACTTAGGGAATGGTTGAGAAGCCATCAAAGTTTTCGCAAGTATAATACTCGAAACCTATAACTACAATTGCCTAAGGCAAAAATACACACACCATTGTAATCGGGCGAGATTCTACTTTCAGATGCAACAGGAATTTCTCGTGTTCGTCAATCCGTTCGCGAGATATGGGAGTTTGAAGTTAAGGAATGGTTGGGAAACCATCAAAATTTTCGCAAGTCTGATACTCGAAACCAATAACTACTATTGCCTAGGGCAAAAATACACATACCGTTGTAATCGTTCGAGCTTCTGCTTTCAGATGCAACAGGAATTTCTCGAGTTCGTCAATCCGTTCGCGAGATATGGGAGTTTGTAGTTAAGGAATGGTTGGGAAATCATCAAAATTTTCGCAAGTCTGATACTCGAAACCAATAACTACTATTGCCTAGGGCAAAAATACACATACCGTTGTAATCGGGCGAGCTTCTACTTTCAGATGCAGCAGGAATTTCTCGAGTTCGTCAATCCGTTCGCGAGATTTGGCGGTTTGAAGTTAAGGAATGGTTGAGAAACTATCAAAATTTTCGCTGGTCTGATACTCGAAACCAATAACTGGAATGGCCTAGGGGAAAAGTACACACACCATTGTAATCTGGCAAGTTTCTACTTTCAGAGGCAACAGGAACTTCTCGAGTTCGCCAATCCGTTCGCGAGGTATCGGAGTTTGAAGTTAAGGAATGGTTGAGAAACCATCAAAATTTTCGCAAGTCTGCTACTCGAAACCAATAACTACTATGGCCTAGGGCAAAAATACACATACCGTTGTAATCGGACGAGTTTCTGGTTTCAGATGCAACAGGAATTTCTCGAGTTCGTCAATCCGTTCGCGAGATATGGGAGTTTGAACTTAGGGAATGGTTGAGAAGCCATCAAAGTTTTCGCAAGTCTGATACTCGAAACCTATAACTACAATTGCCTAAGGCAAAAATACACACACCATTGTAATCGGGCGAGATTCTACTTTCAGATGCAACAGGAATTTCTCGTGTTCGTCAATCCGTTCGCGAGATATGGGAGTTTGAAGTTAAGGAATGGTTGAGAAACTATCAAAATTTTAGTATGTCTGATACTCGAAACCAATAACTACTATTGCCTAGGGCAAAAATACAGATACCTTTGTAATTGGGCGAGTTTCTGCTTTCATATGCAGCAGCAACTTCTCGACTTCGTCAACCCGTTCGCGAGATATGGGAGTTTGAAGTTATGGAATGGTTGAGAAGCCATCAAAATTTTCGCAAGTATGATACTCGAAACCTATAACTACAATTGCCTAAGGCAAAAATACACACACCATTGTAATCGGGCGAGATTCTACTTTCAGATGCAACAGGGATTTCTCGTGTTCGTCAATCCGTTCGCGAGATATGGGAGTTTGAAGTTAAGGAATGGTTGGGAAACCATCAAAATTTTCGCAAGTCTGATACTCGAAACCAATAACTACTATTGCCTAGGGCAAAAATACACATACCGTTGTAATCGTTCGAGCTTCTGCTTTCAGATGCAACAGGAATTTCTCGAGTTCGTCAATCCGTTCGCGAGATATGGGAGTTTGTAGTTAAGGAATGGTTGAGAAATCATCAAAATTTTCGCAAGTCTGATACTCGAAACCAATAACTACTATTGCCTAGGGCAAAAATACACATACCGTTGTAATCGGGCGAGCTTCTACTTTCAGATGCAGCAGGAATTTCTCGAGTTCGTCAATCCGTTCGCGAGATTTGGCGGTTTGAAGTTAAGGAATGGTTGAGAAACTATCAAAATTTTCGCTGGTCTGATACTCGAAACCAATAACTGGAATGGCCTCGGGGAAAAGTACACATACCATTGTAATCGGGCAAGTTTCTACTTTCAGAGGCAACAGGAACTTCTCGAGTTCGCCAATCCTTTCGCGAGGTATCGGAGTTTGAAGTTAAGGAATGGTTGAGAAACCATCAAAATTTTCGCAAGTCTGCTACTCGAAACCAATAACTACTATGGCCTAGGGCAAAAACACAAATACCATTGTAATCGGGCGAGTTTCTACTTTCAGATGCAACAGGAATTTCTCGAGTTCGTCAATCCTTTCGCGAGATATGGGAGCTTGAAGTTAAGGAATGGTAGAGAAACCATCAAAATTTTCCCAAGTCTGATGCTCGAAACCAATAACTGCTATGTCCTAGGGCAAAAATACACATACCATTGTAATCGGGCGAGATTATGCTTTTAGTTGCAACTGGAATTTCTCGAGTTGGTAATCCGTTCGCGAGATATGGGAGTTTGAAGTTAAGGAATGGTTGAGAAATCATCAAAATTTTCGCAAGTCTGATACTCGAAACCAATAACTACTATTGCCTAGGGCAAAAATACACATACCGTTGTAATCGGGCGAGCTTCTACTTTCAGATGCAGCAGGAATTTCTCGAGTTCGTCAATCCGTTCGCGAGATTTGGCGGTTTGAAGTTAAGGAATGGTTGAGAAACTATCAAAATTTTCGCTGGTCTGATACTCGAAACCAATAACTGGAATGGCCTAGGGGAAAAGTACACTTACCATTGTAATCGGACGAGTTTCTACTTTCAGATGCAACAGGAATTTCTCGAGCTCGTCAATCCGTTCGCGAGATATGGGAGTTTGAAGTTAAGGAATGTTTGAGAAACAATCAAAATTTTCGCAAGTCTGATACTCGAAACCAATAACTGGAATGGCCTAGGGGAAAAGTACACACACCATTGTAATCGGGCAAGTTTCTACTTTCAGAGGCAACAGGAACTTCTCGAGTTCGCCAATCCGTTCGCGAGGTATCGGAGATTGAAGTTAAGGAATGGTTGAGAAACCATCAAAATTTTCGCAAGTCTGCTAATCGAAACAAATAACTACTATGGCCTAGGGCAAAGATACACATACCGTTGTAATCGGACGAGTTTCTGGTTTCAGATACAACAGGAATTTCTCGAGTTGGTCAATCCGTTCGCGAGATATGGGAGTTTGAAGTTAAGGAATGGTTGAGAGACCATCACAATTTTCGGAAGTCTGATACTCGAAACGAATAACTGGAATGGCCTAGGGGAAAAGTACACAGACCACTGTAATGGGGCGAGTTTCTACTTTCAGATGCAACAGGAATTTCTCGAGTTCGTCAATCCGTTCGTGAGATATGGGAGTTTGAAGTTAAGGAATGCTTGAGAAACCATCAAAATTTTCGCAAGTGTGATACACGAAACCAATAACTGGAATGGCCCAGGGGAAAAGTACACACACCATTGTAATGGGGCGAGTTTCTACTTTCAGATGCAAGAGGAATTCCTCGAGTTCGTCAATCCCTTCGCGAGATATGGGAGTTTGAAGTTAAGGAATGGTTGAGAGACCATCACAATTTTCGGAAGTCTGATACTCGAAACCATAACTACTATGGCCTAGGGGAAAAATACACATACCGTTGTAATCGGGCGAGCTTCTACTTTCAGATGCAACAGGAATTTCTCGAGTTCGTCAATCCGTTCGCGAGATATGGGAGTTTGAAGTTAAGGAATGGTTGAGAAATCATCAAAATTTTCGCAAGTCTGATACTCGAAACCAATAACTACTATTGCCTAGGGCAAAAATACAAATACCGTTGTAATCGGGCGAGTTTCGGCTTTCAGATGCAGCAGGAATTTCTCGAGTTCGTCAATCCGTTCGCGAGATATGGGAGTTTGAAGTTAAGGAATGGTTGAGAAACCATCAAAATTTTCGCAGGTCTGATACTCGAAACCAGTAACTGGAATGGCCTAGGGGAAAAGTACACATACCACTGTAATTGGTAGAGTTTCTGCTTTCAGATGCAACTGGAATTTGTCTAGTTCGTCGATCCGTTCGCGAGATATGGGAGTTTGAAGTTAAGGAATGGTTGAGATACCATCAAAATATTCGCAAGTCTGATACTCGAAACCAAGAACTGCTATGGCCTAGCGCAAAAATACACATACCATTGTAATCGGGCGAGATTATGCTTTCAGATGCAACTGGAATTTCTCGAGTTGGTAATCCGTTCGCGAGATATGGGAGTTTGAGGTTAAGGAATGGTTGAGAAATCATCAAAATTTTTGCAAGTCTGATACTCGAAACCAAAAACTACTATTGCCTAGGGCAAAAACACACATACCGTTGTAATCGGGCGATCTTCTACCTTCAGATGCAACAGGAATTTCTCGAGTTCGTCAATCCGTTCGCGAGATATGGGAGTTTGAAGTTAAGGAATGGTTGAGAAACCATCAAAATTTTCGCAAGTCTGATACTCGAAACCAATAACTACTATTGCCTACGGCAAAAATACACATACCGTTGTAATCGATCAAGCTTCTGCTTTCAGATGCAACAGGAATTTCTCGAGTTCGTCAATCCGTTCGCGAGAAATGGGAGTTTGAAGTTAAGGAATGGTTGAGAAACTATCAAAATTTTAGTATGTCTGATACTCGAAACCAATAACTACTATTACCTAGGGCAAAAATACAGATACCGTTCTAATTGGGCGAGTTTCTGCTTTCATTAGCAGCAGCAACTTCTCGACTTCGTCAATCCGTTCGCGAGATATGGGAGTTTGAAGTTAAGGAATGGTTGAGAAACCATCAAAATTTTCGCAGGTCTGATACTCGAAACCAATAACTGGAATGGCCTAGGGGAAAAGTACACATACCACTGTAATCAGGCGAGTTTCTGCTTTCAGAGGCAACTGGAATTTCTCTAGTTCGTCAATCCGTTCGCGAGATATGGGAGTTTGAACTTAGGGAATGGTTGAGAAGCCATCAAAATTTTCGCAAGTCTGATACTCGAAACCTATAACTACAATTGCCTAAGGCAAAAATACACACACCATTGTAATCGGGCGAGTTTCTACTTTCAGATGCAACAGGAACTTCTCGAGTTCGTCAATCCGTTCGCGAGATATGGGAGTTTGAAGTTAAGGAATGGTTGAGAAACCATCAAAATTTTCGCAGGTCTGATACTCGAAACCAATAACTGGAATGGCCTAGGGGAAAAGTACACATACCACTGTAATTGGTAGAGTTTCTGCTTTCAGATGCAACTGGAATTTGTCTAGTTCGTCGTTCCGTTCGCGAGATATGGGAGTTTGAAGTTAAGGAATGGTTGAGATACCATCAAAATATTCGCAAGTCTGATACTCGAAACCAAGAACTGCTATGGCCTAGCGCAAAAATACACATACCATTGTAATCGGGCGAGATTATGCTTTCAGATGCAACTGGAATTTCTCGAGTTGGTAATCCGTTCGCGAGATATGGGAGTTTGAGGTTAAGGAATGGTTGAGAAATCATCAAAATTTTTGCAAGTCTGATACTCGAAACCAAAAACTACTATTGCCTAGGGCAAAAATACGCATACCGTTGTAATCGGGCGATCTTCTACCTTCAGATGCAACAGGAATTTCTCGAGTTCGTCAATCCGTTCGCGAGATATGGGAGTTTGAAGTTAAGGAATGGTTGAGAAACCATCAAAATTTTCGCAAGTCTGATACTCGAAACCAATAACTACTATTGCCTACGGCAAAAATACACATACCGTTGTAATCGATCAAGCTTCTGCTTTCAGATGCAACAGGAATTTCTCGAGTTCGTCAATCCGTTCGCGAGAAATGGGAGTTTGAAGTTAAGGAATGGTTGAGAAACTATCAAAATTTTAGTATGTCTGATACTCGAAACCAATAACTACTATTACCTAGGGCAAAAATACAGATACCGTTCTAATTGGGCGAGTTTCTGCTTTCATATGCAGCAGCAACTTCTCGACTTCGTCAATCCGTTCGCGAGATATGGGAGTTTGAAGTTAAGGAATGGTTGAGAAACCATCAAAATTTTCGCAGGTCTGATACTCGAAACCAATAACTGGAATGGCCTAGGGGAAAAGTACACATACCACTGTAATCAGGCGAGTTTCTGCTTTCAGGGGCAACTGGAATTTCTCTAGTTCGTCAATCCGTTCGCGAGATATGGGAGTTTGAACTTAGGGAATGGTTGAGAAGCCATCAAAATATTCGCAAGTCTGATACTCGAAACCTATAACTACAATTGCCTAAGGCAAAAATACACACACCATTGTAATCGGGCGAGTTTCTACTTTCAGATGCAACAGGAACTTCTCGAGTTCGTCAATCCGTTCGCGAGATATGGGAGTTTGAAGTTAAGGAATGGTTGAGAAACCATCAAAATTTTCGCAGGTCTGATACTCGAAACCAATAACTGGAATGGCCTAGGGGAAAAGTACACATACCACTGTAATCAGGCGAGTTTCTGCTTTCAGAGGCAACTGGAATTTCTCTAGTTCGTCAATCCGTTCGCGAGATATGGGAGTTTGAAGTTAAGGAATGTTTGAGAAATCATCAAAATTTTCGCAAGTCTGATACTCGAAACCAATAACTACTATTGCCTAGGGCAAAAATACACATACCGTTGTAATCGGGCGAGTTTCGGCTTTCAGATGCAGCAGGAATTTCTCGAGTTCGTCAATCCGTTCGCGAGATATGGGAGTTTGAAGTTAAGAAATGGTTGAGATAGCATCAAAATTTTCGCAAGTCTGATACCCGAAACCAATAACTGCTATGGCCTAGGGCAGAAATACATATACCATTGAAATCGGGCGAGATTATGCTTTTAGTTGCAACTGGAATTTCTCGAGTTGGTAATCCGTTCGCGAGATATGGGAGTTTGAAGTTAAGGAATGGTTGAGAAATCATCAAAATTTTTGCAAGTCTGATATTCGAAACCAATAACTACTATAGCCTAGGGCAAAAATACACATACCATGGTAATCGGGCGAGATTATGCTTTCAGATGCAACTGGAATTTCTCGAGTTGGTAATCCGTTCGCGAGATATGGGAGTTTGAAGTTAAGGAATGGTTGAGGAACCATCAAAATTTTCGCAAGTTTGATACACGAATCCAATAACTGGAATGGCCCAGGGGAAAAGTACACACACCATTGTAATGGGGCGAGTTTCTACTTTCAGATGCAAGAGGAATTCCTCGAGTTCGTCAATCCCTTCGCGAAATATGGGAGTTTGAAGTTAAGGAATGGTTGAGAGACCATCACAATTTTCGGAAGTCTGATACTCGAAACCATAAGTACTATGGCCTAGGGGAAAAATACACATACCTTTGTAATCGGGCGAGTTTCTACCTTCATATGCAACAGGAATTTCTCGAGTACGTCAATCCGTTCGCGAGATATGGGAGTTTGAAGTTAAGGAATGGTTGAGAATCCATCAAAATTTTCGCAATTCTGATGCTAGAAACGAATAACTGGAATGACCTAGGGAAAAAGTACACACACCATTGTAATCGGTCGACTTTCTACTTTCAGATGCAACAGGAAATAATCGAGTTCGTCAATCCGTTCGCGAGATATGGGAGTTTGAAGTTATGGAATGGTTGAGAAACCATCAAAATTTTCGCAAGTCTGATACACGAAACCGATAACTACTATGGCCTAGGGGAAAAATACACATACCGTTGTAATCGGACGAGTTTCTGCTTTCAGATGCAACAGGAATTTCTCGAGTTCGTCAATTCGTTCGCGAGATACGGGAGTTTGAAATTAAGGAACGGTTGAGAAACCATCAAAATTTTCGCAAGTGTGATACTCGAAACCAATAACTGGAATGGCCTCGGGGAAAAGTACACACACCATTGTAATGGGGCGAGTTTCTACTTTCAGATGCAACAGGAATTTCTCGAGTGCGTCAATCCGTTCGCGACATATGGGAGTTTGATGTTAAGGAATGGATGAGAAACCATCAAAATTTTCGCAAGTCTGATACTCGAAACCAATAACTACAAAGGCCTTGGGGAAAAATACACATACCGTTGTAATCGGACGAGTTTCTGCTTTCAGATGCAACAGGAATTTCTCGAGTACGTCAATCCGTTCGCGAGGTATCGGTGTTTGAAGTTAAGGAATGGTGGAGAAACCATCAAAATTTTCGCAAGTGTGATACTCGACCCCCTTCAACGGCAGCAGTCATGCTGACCGTCCCGAGGGGGGGGGCGTCTCCTACGGGGAGGTGATGGCGGCGGCCAAGGAAAAGATATCCTTGGCCGCACTCGCCATCGAGTCGGTCCGCCCGAGATGGGCGGTGACGGGGGCGCTCATGCTGCGCGTGAGCGGCCCCGACAACGCAGCCAGGGCGGACCGACTGGCCGAAAAGCTGGGCGAGGCCTTGGCACCCCGGGGTGTCAGGGTCGCCCGGCCCACAAAGAGCGCGGAGCTGCGCGTTTGTGGGCTGGACGACTCGGTCACCCGGGAGGAGGTGGCCAGGGCGCTGGCCCAGGCCGGTGGCTGCTCTGAGGGGGACATCCGGACCGGGGAGGTCCGGCGGTCCTCCTCCGGCCTGGGAGCGGTGTGGGCACGGTGCCCTCTTCCGGCTGCCCGGAAGTTAGAAGCAGTCGGGAGGATCGTGGTGGGGTGGGTGTCGGCGAGGATCGAGGTCCTCGCCCAACGCCCACTCCAGTGCTACCGCTGCCTGGAGACGGGCCATGTCAGGCAGCGGTGCACCTCCGCGGTGGACCGCAGCGGTGCTTGTTACCGCTGCGGTGCCGAAGGCCACCGCGCGAGCCACTGCGCGGCGGCCCCCAAGTGCCCGCTGTGTGCGGACATGGGGAGACCCGCCGCGCACCGAATGGGGGGGAAGCAATGTACCCCCCCATCCCGACGAGGGCAGAGGAGGGGGGCGCCGGGGCCGCTCCCGGCGCCGGTGAGAGCGGCCCCAGCTGCGAGCGCCGCGGCGCCCGCGGACCTGGCCGCGACCGACGCGACGGCCGCAAGGAAGAGGTCGGAGGCGGCGACGGCGTTGGTGTCTGCGATGGAGGTGGACATCGGCCCCGCCGCCGTCCTCACGGAGGTGCCACCAGGAGGCGGTGAGGAGGCCATCAAATAATGGCTCCCCGCCTCCTCCTGCAGGCCAACCTCAACCACTGCCGTGCAGCGCAGGACCTGATGTGTCAGACGCTGGCGGAGTGGGGGGGTGGTCTGGCAGTCGCCGCCGAGCCGTACCGCGTCCCCGACCATCCGCATTGGATGGGGGATGCGGGCGGCTTGGTGGCGGCTGTGTGGCAGGGCGGTGACGGGTCCCCTCCGTTCTCCTTACTGGAGAACGGGGCGGGATTCGTCGCCGTCCAGTGGGGGGGAGTCGCCGTGGTGGGGTGCTACGTTTCGCCCAACTGCGGCCTTGCTGCCTTCGAGCAGTACTTGGCCGGGGTGGGGGCGTGCCTCACAAGGATTGCGCCCCGGCCGGTGCTGGTCCTGGGGGACTTCAATGCCTGGTCTGTGGCATGGGGGTCCCCCAGGACCAATCGGAGGGGCGAGGCTCTGGGCGACTGGGCGGCGGGCTTCGACCTCCGGTTGATTAACCGGGGGTCGGAGCTGACGTGCGTGCGGCGCGGGGGAGGGTCCATAGTGGATTTGACGTTTGGATCCCCCGGCGCCGCGCGTATGGTGTCCGGGTGGGACGTGGTGGTGGGGGAGGAGACATTATCGGACCACCGGTATATCCGCGTGGTCTTGACCTCCCCCGAGGCCGCCGCGGCCCCGCACCGACACCTCCGCCCGGGAGCGGGTAGCGCCCCACCACCACCACGCAGATGGGCGCTTCGGCGCCTTGACAAGGACGTCCTGGTGGCAGCCGCTCTAGCCGAAACCTGGCCTCGACGGGAGACCAGGCTGCCCGACCTGGAGGAGGCCGTGGCTCGGCTCGGGAGCGCCGTCGCGCGCATTTGCGACGCGGCGATGCCCCGGGCCGGGCCGCGGTCTCCTCGTCGGGCGGTGTACTGGTGGTCGGGCGAAATCGGGGAATTGCGGACAGCATGCGTCCGGGCCCGACGCCAGTACACCCGCGCGCGTCGTCGGGCCGGACGGAACGGCGACGACGGCGCGCGGGCTAGGGCGGCGGAACTGTACGAGTCCTATCGCGCGGGAAAGAGGGCTCTGCAGGTCGCCATCAAACGGGCCAAGGCCCAGAGCTGGAAGGAGCTCCTCGAGACCCTCGAGCGGGATCCATGGGGGCGCCCATACCGGATAGTTCTGAATAAACTCCGGCCATGGGCCCCCCCGATCACCGAGGGTCTCGACCCCCAGCTCTTGAGGGACGTGGTCGACACGCTCTTCCCGATCGTGGGGGAGAGCGGGCCACGTCCCTCTGCGGACCCGACCACCTGGTCCGCGGAGCTGGGGGTCTCGGCTGGGGAGCTAGCCGCGGCCATCCGAAGACTCGGGGCGAAGGATACTGCCCCGGGTCCTTCGGGAGTGCCCGGCCGAGTCTTGGTCTTGGCCGCGGACGTCCTGGGTGACGGCCTCCGGGAGCTATTCGACCGCTGCCTGGAGGCCGGGCGATTCCCCTCCGCATGGAAGGTGGCCCGAATGGTCCTCCTCCGGAAAGAGGGTAGGCCCGCGGACTCTCCGTCCGCGTACCGGCCGATTTGCCTGCTCGACGATGTGGGCAAGCTCCTAGAAAGAGTCGTGGCGGCCCGCATCGTCGGGCACCTGTCGCGGGGTGGGCCCGGGCTGGCGGAGTGTCAGTTCGGGTTCCGGGAGGGCCGGTCGACGATCGACGCGATTCGACGCGTCCGGTCCCTCTCGGCCTCGGCGGTCTCCCGGGGTGGGGTGGCATTGGCGGTGTCCTTGGACATCGCCAATGCGTTTAACACCCTACCCTGGGCGGCGATTAGGCGGGGGCTTGAGGTACATCGAGTCCCCGCCTACCTTAGGGCAGTCGTCGAGGACTACCTCCGCGACAGGTGGATCGAGTATCCGGGCCGGTGCGGGACGGAGAGGAGAGCGGTGTACTCCGGGGTTCCGCAGGGGTCGGTGTTAGGACCCCTGCTGTGGAACCTCGGGTACGACACCGTCCTGCGGGCCGAAGACCTCCCCGACGGCGTCAGTCTGACATGTTATGCGGACGACACCTTGTTGTTGGCCGTCGGGGGGGACTGGAGGGGGGCTGTTCGGGCCGCCGAGGACGGTGTCCGGCGCGTCGTCTCCCGGATCAGGGGGATCGGTTTGGAGGTGGCTCTCCACAAAACCGAGGTACTCGGGATGTATAGACCCCGGGGAGAGCCGCCTCCCCCCCTGATCCGGGTGGGTGAGACAGACGTCGAGGTGAGGTCTCAGATGAAATATCTGGGACTTCACCTCGACAGCCACTGGCGCTTCGAGGGCCATTTCCGGGCCCTGGCCCCGCGGTTGGAGGGGATAGTTGGCGCTTTGGGCCGTATCCTCCCCAACCTGCGGGGCCCGAGTGACCGGGTTCGCCGCCTCTACGCGGGAATGGTCCACTCGGTGGCCCTATACGGGGCCCCCGTTTGGGCGGGCGACCTGGCCGCCTCCCGGCGCAGCCAGGTATTGCTGCGCCGGGTTCAAAGGCGGCTTGCACTGCGGATCGCCCGGGGGTACCGGACCGTTTCGTATGAGGCGGCGAGCGTCCTGTCAGGGCTACTCCCGGCGGACTTGATCGCGGGCGCGCATGCGGCTTTCTACGAGGGCCGCATGCGCGCCCGTGAGGATGGGGTGGTCCTGGCGGGATGCGAGGTGGAGGCCCTGAGGCGCCAGGCCCGGGAGTCCATGCTGCATCTTTGGCAGCAGCGGCTGGCCGAGCCGTTGTTCGGCCAGAGGACTGTCCGGGCTATCCGGCCGGTCCTGTTTGAGTGGCTGGGTAGGCGCTTCGGCTCACTCACCTACCGGTTGGTGCAGGTGCTGTCCGGGCACGGATGCTTCGGTCAGTACCTGTGCCGGATCGGTGTGGAAGAGGCGGCGCGCTGCTGGCACTGTCCAGCGGACGAGGACACGGCGCAACACACCCTCGAGGTGTGTCCGGCCTGGGGGGTGGAGCGCCGTGTCCTCACGGCCGTGATTGGGGCGGACCTATCGCTGCCGGGCGTGGTACAGGCCATGCTCGGCAGCGAGACGAAGTGGCGGGCCGTGGCCTCCTTCTGCGAGGAGGTAATCTCGCAGAAGGAGGCCGCGAGCCGCATTCGCGAGAGCGGGAGACCGCGAGCGAGGCCCCGTCCGAGGCCGGGGGCGGGTGGGCCTCCGGAAGGGCCGGGGAGGCCACCCTGAGAGCGGCGGGCGGGGGTGCGTAGCCCTTGAGGCTCGTGCCACCGCCCGTCGTCTGAGGGGTGGGTAGAGTAAGGGACGGCGACGCTCTCGAGGGCGGAGAAGCCAGAGCCGCCCTCGGGAGCGTACGAGCCGGGGTGCGGCCGCGCCGACGGCACGGTCCCAGGGCCGTGCCCTCGGCGCGGCTATGGGGGCCGTGGGCGGTCGCGAGTGTGGGACTCGCGGCCGCCCTCGGGCGGCCCCCGGGAGTGGGACGTCGGAGCAGTGTGGCCCTGCTCCGACGTCGGGCGCCAGAGCGCCGAGGAGAAAACAGGGAAGGGAGGGTGAAGTACCCCCTCCCTTCCTTGGAACGGGAGGACACGGGCGCGAGAGCCCTGCACGGGGGAGCACCTGATGTTATGATGTCTTCGGTCCCAGGTGCTCCCCCTGCATAGTGCGAGGATGGCCAGCGTGGTGGGTTTTAGTGGGTAGGTCCCGCGCCCGATGGGTTTCCTTCCGGGCGCGGGGAATCCCACACTCCCCCCGCCCCTCCCCAGGCGGCGGGGGGGTCTTTCGAAGATTTCCCCCACGTTAAAAAAAAAAAAAAAAGTGTGATACTCGAAACCAATAACTGGAACGGCCTACGGGAAAAGTACACATACCCTTGCAATCGGGCGAGTTTATACTTTCAGATGCAACAGGAATTTCTCAAGTTCGTCAATCCGTTCGCGAGATATGGGAGTTTGAAGTTAAGGAATGGTTGAGAAACCATCACAATTTTCGCAAGTCTGATACTCGAAACCAATAACTACCATGGCCTAGGGGAAAAATGCACATACCTTTGTAATCGGGCGAGTTTCTACTATCAGATGCAATAGGAATTTCTCGAGTTCGTCAATCCGTTCGCGAGATATGGGAGTTTGAAGTTAAGGAATGGTTGAGAATCCATCAAAATTTTCGCAATTCTGATGCTAGAAACGAATAACCGGAATGACCTAGGGGAAAAGTACACATACCATTGTAATGGGGCGAGTTTCTACTTTCAGATGCAACAGGAATTCCTCGATTTCGTCAAGCCGTTCGCGAGATATGGGAGTTTGAAGTTAAGGAATGGTTGAGAGACCATCACAATTTTCGGAAGTCTGATACTCGAAACCAATATCTATTATGGCCTAGGGCAAAAATACACATAGCGTTGTAATCGGACGAGTTTCTGCTTTCAGATGCAACCGGAATTCTCGAGTTCGTCAATTCGTTCGGGAGATATGGGAGTTTGAAATTAAGGAACGGTTGAGAAAACATCAAAATTTGCGCAAGTCTGATACTCGAAACCAGTAACAGGAATGGCCTAGGGGAAAAGTACACACACCATTGTAATGGGGCGAGTTTCTACTTTCAGATGCAACAGGAATTTCTCGAGTTCGTCAATCCGTTCGCGAGATATGCGAGTTTGAAGTTAAGGAATGGTTGAGAAACCATCAAAATTTTCGCAAGTGTGATGTTCGAAACTAATAACTGGAATGGCCTAGGGGAAAAGTACACACACCATTGTAATGGGGCGAGTTTCTACTTTCAGATGCAACAGGAATTTCTCGAGCTCGTCAATCCGTTCGCGCGATATGGGAGTTTGAAATTAAGGAACGGTTGAGAATCCATCAAAATTTTCGCAAAACTGATACTCGAAACCAATAACTGGAATGGCCTAGGGGAAAAGTACACACACCATAGTAATGGGGCTAGTTTCTACTTTCAGATGCAACAGGAATTTCTCGAGCTCGTCAATCCGTTCGCGAGATATGGGAGTTTGAAGTTAAGGAATGGTTGAGAAACCATCGAAACTTTCGCAAGTCTGATACTCGAAACCAATAACTACTATGGCCTAGGGCAAAAATACAAATACCGTTGTAATCGGGCGAGTTTCTGCTTTCAGATGCAACAGGAATTTCTCGAGTGCGTCAATTCGTTCGCGAGATATGGGAGTTTGAAATTAAGGAACGGTTGAGAAAACATCAAAATTTTCGCTAGTCTGATACTATAAACCAATAACAGGAATGGCCTAGGGGAAAAGTACACACACCATTATAATGGGGCGAGTTTCTACTTTCTGATGCAACAGGAATTCCTCGAGTTCGTCAATCCGTTCGCGAGATATGGGAGTTTGAAGTTAAGGAATGGTTGTGAGACCATCACAATTTTCGGAAGTCTGATACTCGAAACCAATTACTGGAATGGCCCAGGGGAAAGTACACACATCATTGTAATGGGGCGAGGTTCTACTTTCAGATGCAACAGGAATTTCTCGAGTTCGTCAATCCGTTCGCGAGATATGGGAATTTGAAGTTAAGGAATGGTTGAGAAACCATCACAATTTTCGCAAGTGTGATACTCGAAACTAATAACTGGAATGGCCCAGGGGAAAAGTACACACACCATTGTAATGGGGCTAGGTTCTACTTTCAGATGCAACAGGAATTCCTCGAGTTCGGCAATCCGTTCGCGAGGTATGGGAGTTTGAAGTTAAGGAATGGTTGTGAGACCATCACAATTTTCGGAAGTCTGATTCACGAAACCAATAACTACTATGGCCTAGGGGAAAAATACACATACCTTTATTATCGGGCGAGTTTCTACTTTCAGAAGCAACAGGAATTTCTCGAGTTCGCCAATCCGTTCGCGAGATATGGGAGTTTGAAGTTAAGGAATGGTTGAGAAACCATCAAAATTTTCGCAATTCTGAAGCTATAAACGAATAAATGGAATGGCCTAGGGGAAAAATACACATACCTTTGTAATCGGGCGAGTTTCTACTTTCAGATGCAACAGGAATTTCTCGAGCTCGTCAATCCGTTCGCGAGGTATGGGAGTTTGAAGTTAAGGAATGGTTGAGAAACCATCAAAATTTTCGCAAGTCTGATACACGAAATCAATAACTGGAATGGCCTAGGGGAAAATTACACACACCATTCTAACGGGGCGAGTTTCTACTTTCAGATGCAACAGGAATTTCTCGAAGTCGTCAATCCGTTCGGGAGATATGGGAGTTTGAAGTTAGGGAATGGTTGAGAGACCATCACAATTTTCGCAAGTCTGATACTCGAAACCAATAACTGCTATGGCCTAGGGCAAAAATACAAATACCCTTGTAATCGGACGAGTTTCTGCTTTCAGATGCAAAAGGAATTTCTCGTGTTCGTCAATTCGTTCGCGAGATATGGGAGTTTGAAGTTAAGGAACGGTTGAGAAAACATCAAAATTTTCGCAAGTCTGATACTCGAAACCAATAACTGGAATGGCCTAGGGGAAAAATACACATACCTTTGTAATCGGGCGAGTTTCTACTTTCAGATGCAACAGGAATTTCTCGATCTCGTCAATCCGTTCGCGAGATATGGGAGTTTGAAGTTAAGGAATGGTTGAGAATCCATCAAAATTTTCGCAATTCTGATGCTAGAAACGAATAACTGGAATGACCTAGGGAAAAAGTACACACACCCTTGTAATCGGACGAGTTTCTGCTTTCAGATGCAAAAGGAATTTCTCGTGTTCGTCAATTCGTTCGCGAGATATGGGAGTTTGAAGTTAAGGAACGGTTGAGAAAACATCAAAATTTTCGCAAGTCTGATACTCGAAACCAATAACTGGAATGGCCTAGGGGAAAAATACACATACCTTTGTAATCGGTCGACTTTCTACTTTCAGATGCAACAGGAAATAATCGAGTTCGTCAATCCGTTCGCGAGATATGGGAGTTTGAAGTTATGGAATGGTTGAGAAACCATCAAAATTTTCGCAAGTCTGATACACGAAACCGATAACTACTATGGCCTAGGGGAAAAATACACATACCGTTGTAATCGGACGAGTTTCTGCTTTCAGATGCAACAGGAATTTCTCGAGTTCGTCAATTCGTTCGCGAGATACGGGAGTTTGAAATTAAGGAACGGTTGAGAAACCATCAAAATTTTCGCAAGTGTGATACTCGAAACCAATAACTGGAATGGCCTCGGGGAAAAGTACACACACCATTGTAATGGGGCGAGTTTCTACTTTCAGATGCAACAGGAATTTCTCGAGTGCGTCAATCCGTTCGCGACATATGGGAGTTTGATGTTAAGGAATGGATGAGAAACCATCAAAATTTTCGCAAGTCTGATACTCGAAACCAATAACTACAAAGGCCTTGGGGAAAAATACACATACCGTTGTAATCGGACGAGTTTCTGCTTTCAGATGCAACAGGAATTTCTCGAGTACGTCAATCCGTTCGCGAGGTATCGGTGTTTGAAGTTAAGGAATGGTGGAGAAACCATCAAAATTTTGCGCAAGTGTGATACTCGAAACCAATAACTGGAATGGCCTACGGGAAAAGTACACATACCCTTGCAATCGGGCGAGTTTATACTTTCAGATGCAACAGGAATTTCTCAAGTTCGTCAATCCGTTCGCGAGATATGGGAGTTTGAAGTTAAGGAATGGTTGAGAAACCATCACAATTTTCGCAAGTCTGATACTCGAAACCAATAACTACCATGGCCTAGGGGAAAAATGCACATACCTTTGTAATCGGGCGAGTTTCTACTATCAGATGCAATAGGAATTTCTCGAGTTCGTCAATCCGTTCGCGAGATATGGGTGTTTGAAGTTATGGAATGGTTGAGAAACCATCAAAATTTTCGCAATTCTGATGCTAGAAACGAATAACCGGAATGACCTAGGGGAAAAGTACACATACCATTGTAATCGGTAGACTTTCTACTTTCAGATGCAGCAGGAAATAATCGAGTTCGTCAATCCGATCGGGAGATATGGGAGTTTGAAGTTAAGGAATGCTTGAGAAACAATCAAAATTTTCGCAAGTCTGATACTCGAAGCCAATAACTACAAAGCCCTAGAGGAAAAATACACATACCTTTGTAATCGGGCGAGTTTATACTTTCAGAAGCAACAGGAATTTCTCGAGCTCGTCAATTCGTTCGCGAGATATGGGAGTTTGAATTTAAGGAACGGTTGAGAAAACATCAAAATTTTCGCAAGTCTGATACTCGAAACCAATAACTGGAATGGCCTAGGGCAAAAATACAAATACCGTTGTAAGCGGGCGAGTTTCTGCTTTTAGATGCAAGACGAATTTCTCGAGTTCGTCAATCCGTTCGCGAGGTATGGGAGTTTGAAGTTAAGGAATGCTTGAGAAACCATCAAAATTTTCGCAAGTCTGGTACTCGAAACCAATAACAACAAAGCCCTAGGGGAAAAATACACATACCTTTGTAATCGGGCGAGTGTATACTTTCAGATGCAACAGGAATTTCTCGAGCTCGTCAATCCGTTCGCGAGATATGGGAGTTTGAAGTTAAGGAATGGTTGAGAGACCATCACAATTTTCGGAAGACTGATACTCGAAACCAATATCTATTATGGCCTAGGGCAAAAATACACATAGCGTTGTAATCGGACGAGTTTCTGCTTTCAGATGCAACAGGAATTTCTCGAGTTCGTCAATCCGTTCGCGAGATATGCGAGTTTGAAGTTAAGGAATGGTTGAGAGACCATCACAATTTTCGGAAGACTGATACTCGAAACCAATATCTATTATGGCCTAGGGCAAAAATACACATAGCGTTGTAATCGGACGAGTTTCTGCTTTCAGATGCAACAGGAATTCCTCGATTTCGTCAAGCCGTTCGCGAGATATGGGAGTTTGAAGTTAAGGAATGGATGTGAGACCATCACAATCTTCGTAAGTCTTATTCTCGAAACCAATAACTACTATGGCCTTGGGGAAAAATACACATACCTTTGTAATCGGGCGAGTTTATACTTTCAGACGCAACAGGAATTTCTCGAGCTCGTCAATCCGTTCGCGCGATATGGGAGTTTGAAATTAAGGAACGGTTGAGAATCCATCAAAATTTTCGCAAAACTGATACTCGAAACCAATAACTGGAATGGCCTAGGGGAAAAGTACACACACCATAGTAATGGGGCTAGTTTCTACTTTCAGATGCAACAGGAATTTCTCGAGCTCGTCAATCCGTTCGCGAGATATGGGAGTTTGAAGTTAAGGAATGGTTGAGAAACCATCGAAACTTTCGCAAGTCTGATACTCGAAACCAATAACTACTCTGGCCTAGGGCAAAAATACAAATACCGTTGTAATCGGGCGAGTTTCTGCTTTCAGATGCAACAGGAATTTCTCGAGTGCGTCAATTCGTTCGCGAGATATGGGAGTTTGAAATTAAGGAACGGTTGAGAAAACATCAAAATTTTCGCTAGTCTGATACTATAAACCAATAACAGGAATGGCCTAGGGGAAAAGTACACACACCATTATAATGGGGCGAGTTTCTACTTTCTGATGCAACAGGAATTCCTCGAGTTCGTCAATCCGTTCGCGAGATATGGGAGTTTGAAGTTAAGGAATGGTTGTGAGACCATCACAATTTTCGGAAGTCTGATACTCGAAACCAATTACTGGAATGGCCCAGGGGAAAAGTACACACATCATTGTAATGGGGCGAGGTTCTACTTTCAGATGCAACAGGAATTTCTCGAGTTCGTCAATCCGTTCGCGAGATATGGGAATTTGAAGTTAAGGAATGGTTGAGAAACCATCACAATTTTCGCAAGTGTGATACTCGAAACTAATAACTGGAATGGCCCAGGGGAAAAGTGCACACACCATTGTAATGGGGCTAGGTTCTACTTTCAGATGCAACAGGAATTCCTCGAGTTCGGCAATCCGTTCGCGAGGTATGGGAGTTTGAAGTTAAGGAATGGTTGTGAGACCATCACAATTTTCGGAAGTCTGATTCACGAAACCAATAACTACTATGGCCTAGGGGAAAAATACACATACCTTTATTATCGGGCGAGTTTCTACTTTCAGAAGCAACAGGAATTTCTCGAGTTCGCCAATCCGTTCGCGAGATATGGGAGTTTGAAGTTAAGGAATGGTTGAGAAACCATCAAAATTTTCGCAATTCTGAAGCTATAAACGAATAAATGGAATGGCCTAGGGGAAAAATACACATACCTTTGTAATCGGGCGAGTTTCTACTTTCAGATGCAACAGGAATTTCTCGATCTCGCCAAACCGTTCGCGAGGTATCGGAGTTTGAAGTTAAGGAATGGTTGAGAAACCATCAAAATTTTCGCAAGTCTGATACTCGAAACCAATAACTACTATGGCCTAGGGCAAAAATACAAATACCGTTGTAATCGGGCGAGTTTCTGCTTTTAGATGTAACAGGAATTTCTCGAGTTCGTCAATCCGTTCGCGAGATATGGGAGTTTGAAGTTAAGGAATGCTTGAGAAACCATCAAAATTTCCGCAAGTCTGATACTCGAAACCAATAACTACAATGGCCTAGGGCAAAAATACACATACCTTTGTAATCGGACGAGTTTCTGCTTTCAGATGCAACAGGAATTTCTCGAGCTCGTCAATCCGTTCGCGAGATATGGGAGTTTGAAGTTAAGGAATGGTTGAGAAACCATCAAAATTTTCGCAATTCTGATGCAAGAAACGAATAACTGGAATGACCTAGGGAAAAAGTACACACACCATTGTAATCGGTCGACTTTCTACTTTCAGATGCAACAGGAAATAATCGAGTTCCTAAATCCGTTCGCGAGATATTGGAGTTTGAAGTTAAAGAATGCTTGAGAAACCATCAAAATATTCGCAAGTCTGATACTCGAAGCCAATAACTGGAATGGCCTAGGGGAAAAGTACACACACCATTGTATTGGGGCGTGTTTCTACTTTCAGATGCAACAGGTATTTCTCGAAGTCGTCAATCCGTTCAGGAGATATGGGAGTTTGAAGTTAAGGAATGGTTGAGAGACCATCACAATTTTCGCAAGTCTGATACTCGAAACCAATAACTACTATGGCCTAGGGCAAAAATACACATACCCTTGTAATCGGACGAGTTTCTGCTTTCAGATGCAACAGGAATTTCTCGAGTTCGTCAGTTCGTTCGCGAGATATGGGAGTTTGAAATTAAGGAACGGTTGAGAAAACATCAAAATTTTCGCAAGTCTGATACTCGAAACCAATAACTGGAATGGCCTAGGGGAAAAGTACACACACCATTGTAATGGGGCGTGTTTCTACTTTCACATGCAACAGGAACTTCTCGAAGTCGTCAATCCGTTCGGGAGATATGGGAGTTTGAAGTTAAGGAATGGTTGAGAAACCACAAAAATTTTCGCAAGTCTGATACTCGAAACCAATAACTACTATGGCCTAGGGCAAAAATACAAATACCGTTGTAATCGGGCGAGTTTCTGCTTTTAGATGTAACAGGAATTTCTCGAGATCGTCAATCCGTTCGCGAGATATGGGAGTTTGAAGTTAAGGAATGCTGGAGACACCATCAAAATTTTCGCAAGTCTGATACTCGAAAGCAATAACTACTATGGCCTAGGGCAAAAATACAAATACCGTTGTAATCGGGCGAGTTTCTGCTTTTAGATGTAACAAGAATTTCTCGAGTTCGTCAATCCGTTCGCGAGATATGGGAGTTTGAAGTTAAGGAATGCTTGAGAAACCATCAAAATTTTCGCAATTCTGATGCAAGAAACGAATAACTGGAATGACCTAGGGAAAAAGTACACACACCATTGTAATCGGTCGACTTTCTACTTTCAGATGCAACAGGAAATAATCGAGTTCGTCAATCTGTTCGCGAGATATGGGAGTTTGAAGTTAAGGAATGCTTGAGAAACCATCAAAATTTTCGCAAGTCTGATGCAAGAAACCAATAACTGGAACGGCCTAGGGGAAAAGTACACACAACATTGTAATCGGGCCAGTTTCTACTTTCAAGTGCAACAGGAATATCTCGTGTTCGCCAATCCGTTCGCGAGGTATCGGAGTTTGAAGTTAAGGAATGGTTGGGAAACCATCAAAATTTTCGCAAGTCTGATACTCGAAACCAATAACTACTATGGCCTAGGGCAAAAATACACATACCCTTGTAATCGGACGAGTTTCTGCTTTCAGATGCAACAGGAATTTCTCGAGTTCGTCAGTTCGTTCGCGAGATATGGGAGTTTGAAATTAAGGAACGGTTGAGAAAACATCAAAATTTTCGCAAGTCTGATACTCGAAACCAATAACTGGAATGGCCTAGGGGAAAAGTACACACACCATTGTAATGGGGCGTGTTTCTACTTTCACATGCAACAGGAACTTCTCGAAGTCGTCAATCCGTTCGGGAGATATGGGAGTTTGAAGTTAAGGAATGGTTGAGAAACCACAAAAATTTTCGCAAGTCTGATACTCGAAACCAATAACTACTATGGCCTAGGGCAAAAATACAAATACCGTTGTAATCGGGCGAGTTTCTGCTTTTAGATGTAACAGGAATTTCTCGAGATCGTCAATCCGTTCGCGAGATATGGGAGTTTGAAGTTAAGGAATGCTGGAGACACCATCAAAATTTTCGCAAGTCTGATACTCGAAAGCAATAACTACTATGGCCTAGGGCAAAAATACAAATACCGTTGTAATCGGGCGAGTTTCTGCTTTTAGATGTAACAAGAATTTCTCGAGTTCGTCAATCCGTTCGCGAGATATGGGAGTTTGAAGTTAAGGAATGCTTGAGAAACCATCAAAATTTTCGCAATTCTGATGCAAGAAACGAATAACTGGAATGACCTAGGGAAAAAGTACACACACCATTGTAATCGGTCGACTTTCTACTTTCAGATGCAACAGGAAATAATCGAGTTCGTCAATCTGTTCGCGAGATATGGGAGTTTGAAGTTAAGGAATGCTTGAGAAACCATCAAAATTTTCGCAAGTCTGATGCAAGAAACCAATAACTGGAACGGCCTAGGGGAAAAGTACACACAACATTGTAATCGGGCCAGTTTCTACTTTCAAGTGCAACAGGAATATCTCGTGTTCGCCAATCCGTTCGCGAGGTATCGGAGTTTGAAGTTAAGGAATGGTTGGGAAACCATCAAAATTTTCGCAAGTCTGATACTCGAAACCAATAACTACTATGGCCTAGGGCAAAAATACACATACCCTTGTAATCGGACGAGTTTCTGCTTTCAGATGCAACAGGAATTTCTCGAGTTCGTCAGTTCGTTCGCGAGATATGGGAGTTTGAAATTAAGGAACGGTTGAGAAAACATCAAAATTTTCGCAAGTCTGATACTCGAAACCAATAACTGGAATGGCCTAGGGGAAAAGTACACACACCATTGTAATGGGGCGTGTTTCTACTTTCACATGCAACAGGAACTTCTCGAAGTCGTCAATCCGTTCGGGAGATATGGGAGTTTGAAGTTAAGGAATGGTTGAGAAACCACAAAAATTTTCGCAAGTCTGATACTCGAAACCAATAACTACTATGGCCTAGGGCAAAAATACAAATACCGTTGTAATCGGGCGAGTTTCTGCTTTTAGATGTAACAGGAATTTCTCGAGATCGTCAATCCGTTCGCGAGATATGGGAGTTTGAAGTTAAGGAATGCTGGAGACACCATCAAAATTTTCGCAAGTCTGATACTCGAAAGCAATAACTACTATGGCCTAGGGCAAAAATACAAATACCGTTGTAATCGGGCGAGTTTCTGCTTTTAGATGTAACAAGAATTTCTCGAGTTCGTCAATCCGTTCGCGAGATATGGGAGTTTGAAGTTAAGGAATGCTTGAGAAACCATCAAAATTTTCGCAATTCTGATGCAAGAAACGAATAACTGGAATGACCTAGGGAAAAAGTACACACACCATTGTAATCGGTCGACTTTCTACTTTCAGATGCAACAGGAAATAATCGAGTTCGTCAATCTGTTCGCGAGATATGGGAGTTTGAAGTTAAGGAATGCTTGAGAAACCATCAAAATTTTCGCAAGTCTGATGCAAGAAACCAATAACTGGAACGGCCTAGGGGAAAAGTACACACAACATTGTAATCGGGCCAGTTTCTACTTTCAAGTGCAACAGGAATATCTCGTGTTCGCCAATCCGTTCGCGAGGTATCGGAGTTTGAAGTTAAGGAATGGTTGGGAAACCATCAAAATTTTCGCAAGTCTGATACTCGAAACCAATAACTACTATGGCCTAGGGCAAAAATACACATACCCTTGTAATCGGACGAGTTTCTGCTTTCAGATGCAACAGGAATTTCTCGAGTTCGTCAGTTCGTTCGCGAGATATGGGAGTTTGAAATTAAGGAACGGTTGAGAAAACATCAAAATTTTCGCAAGTCTGATACTCGAAACCAATAACTGGAATGGCCTAGGGGAAAAGTACACACACCATTGTAATGGGGCGTGTTTCTACTTTCACATGCAACAGGAACTTCTCGAAGTCGTCAATCCGTTCGGGAGATATGGGAGTTTGAAGTTAAGGAATGGTTGAGAAACCACAAAAATTTTCGCAAGTCTGATACTCGAAACCAATAACTACTATGGCCTAGGGCAAAAATACAAATACCGTTGTAATCGGGCGAGTTTCTGCTTTTAGATGTAACAGGAATTTCTCGAGATCGTCAATCCGTTCGCGAGATATGGGAGTTTGAAGTTAAGGAATGCTGGAGACACCATCAAAATTTTCGCAAGTCTGATACTCGAAAGCAATAACTACTATGGCCTAGGGCAAAAATACAAATACCGTTGTAATCGGGCGAGTTTCTGCTTTTAGATGTAACAAGAATTTCTCGAGTTCGTCAATCCGTTCGCGAGATATGGGAGTTTGAAGTTAAGGAATGCTTGAGAAACCATCAAAATTTTCGCAATTCTGATGCAAGAAACGAATAACTGGAATGACCTAGGGAAAAAGTACACACACCATTGTAATCGGTCGACTTTCTACTTTCAGATGCAACAGGAAATAATCGAGTTCGTCAATCTGTTCGCGAGATATGGGAGTTTGAAGTTAAGGAATGCTTGAGAAACCATCAAAATTTTCGCAAGTCTGATGCAAGAAACCAATAACTGGAACGGCCTAGGGGAAAAGTACACACAACATTGTAATCGGGCCAGTTTCTACTTTCAAGTGCAACAGGAATATCTCGTGTTCGCCAATCCGTTCGCGAGGTATCGGAGTTTGAAGTTAAGGAATGGTTGGGAAACCATCAAAATTTTCGCAAGTCTGATACTCGAAACCAATAACTACTATGGCCTAGGGCAAAAATACAAATACCGTTGTAATCGGGCGAGTTTCTGCTTTTAGATGTAACAGGAATTTCTCGAGATCGTCAATCCGTTCGCGAGATATGGGAGTTTGAAGTTAAGGAATGCTGGAGACACCATCAAAATTTTCGCAAGTCTGATACTCGAAAGCAATAACTACTATGGCCTAGGGCAAAAATACAAATACCGTTGTAATCGGGCGAGTTTCTGCTTTTAGATGTAACAAGAATTTCTCGAGTTCGTCAATCCGTTCGCGAGATATGGGAGTTTGAAGTTAAGGAATGGTTGAGAAACCATCAAAATTTTCGCAAGTCTGATACTCGAAACCAATAACTACTATGGCCTAGGGCAAAAATACAAATACCGTTGTAATCGGGCGAGTTTCTGCTTTTAGATGTAACAGGAATTTCTCGAGTTCGTCAATCCGTTCGCGAGATATGGGAGTTTGAAGTTAAGGAATGCTGGAGACACCATCAAAATTTTCGCAAGTCTGATACTCGAAACCAATAACTACTATGGCCTAGGGCAAAAATACAAATACCGTTGTAATCGGGCGAGTTTCTGCTTTTAGATGTAACAAGAATTTCTCGAGTTCGTCAATCCGTACGCGAGATATGGGAGTGTGAAGTTAAGGAATGCTTGAGAAACCATCAAAATTTTCGCAATTCTGATGCAAGAAACGAATAACTGGAATGACCTAGGGAAAAAGTACACACACCATTGTAATCGGTCGACTTTCTACTTTCAGATGCAACAGGAAATAATCGAGTTCGTCAATCCGTTCGCGAGATATGGGAGTTTGAAGTTAAGGAATGCTTGAGAAACCATCAAAATTTTCGCAAGACTGATGCAAGAAACCAATAACTGGAACGGCCTAGGGGAAAAGTACACACAACATTGTAATCGGGCCAGTTTCTACTTTCAAGTGCAACAGGACTTTCTCGTGTTCGCCAATCCATTCGCGAGGTATCGGAGTTTGAAGTTAAGGAATGGTTGAGAAACCATCAAAATTTTCGCAAGTCTCATACTCGAAACCAATAACCACTATGGCCTAGGGCAAAAATACAAATACCGTTGTAATCGGGCGAGTTTCTGCTTTTAGATGTAACAGGAATTTCTCGAGTTCGCCAATCCGTTCGCGAGATATGGTAGTTTGAAGTTAAGGAATGCGTGAGAAACCATCAAAATTTTCGCAAGTCTGATACTCGAAACCAATAACTACAATGGCCTAGGGCAAACATACACATACCTTTGTAATCGGACGAGTTTCTGCTTTCAGATGCAACAGGAATTTCTCGAGCTCGTCAATCCGTTCGCGAGATACGGGAGTTTGAAGTTAAGGAATGCTTGAGAAACCATCAAAATTTTCGCAAGCCTGACACTCGAAACCAATAACTACAAAGGCTTAGGGGAAAAATGCACATACCGTTGTAATCGGGCGAGTTTATACTTTCAGATGCAAGAGGAAATAATCGAGTTCGTCAATCCGTTCGCGACATATGGGAGTTTGAAGTTAAGGAACGGTTGAGAAACCATCAAAATTTTCGCAAGTCTGATACTCGAAACCAATAACCACTATGGCCTAGGGGAAAAATACACATGCCTTTGTAATCGGGCGAGTTTGTACTTTTAGATGTAACAGGAATTTCTCGAGTTCGTCAATCCGTTCGCGAGATATGGGAGTTTGAAGTTAAGGAATGCTTGAGAAACCATCACAATTTTCGCAAGTCTGATACTCGAAACCAAAAACTACTATGGCCTAGGGCAAAAATACACATACCCTTGTAATCGGACGAGTTTCTGCTTTCAGATGCAACAGGAATTTCTCGAGTTCGTCAGTTCGTTCGCGAGATATGGGAGTTTGAAATTAAGGAACGGTTGAGAAACCATCAAAATTTTCGCAAGTCTGATACTCGAAACCAATAACTACTATGGCCTAGGGCAAAAATACACATACCCTTGTAATCGGACGAGTTTCTGCTTTCAGATGCAACAGGAATTTCTCGAGTTCGTCAGTTCGTTCGCGAGATATGGGAGTTTGAAACTAAGAAATGCTTGAGAAACCATCAAAATTTTCGCTAGTCTGACACTCGAAACCACTAACTACAAAGCCCTAGGGGAAAAATACACATACCTTTGTAATCGGGCGAGTTTATACTTTCAGATGCAACAGGAATTTCACGAGCTCGTTAATCCGTTCGCGAGGTATGGGAGTTTGAAGTTAAGGAATGGTTGAGAAACCACAAAAATTTTCGCAAGTCTGATACTCGAAACCAATAACTGGAACGGCCTGGGGGAAAAGTACACACAACATTGTAATCGGGCCAGTTTCTACTTTCAAGTGCAACAGGAATTTCTCGAGTTCGCCAATCCGTTCGCGAGGTATCGGAGTTTGAAGTTAAGGAATGGTTGAGAAACCATCAAAATTTTCGCAAGTCTGATACTCGAAACCAATAACTACTATGGCCTAGGGCAAAAATACAAATACCGTTGTAATCGGGCGAGTTTCTGCTTTTAGATGTAACAGGAATTTCTCGAGCTCGTCAATCCGTTCGCGAGATATGGGAGTTTGAAGTTAAGGAATGGTTGAGAGACCATCACAATTTTCGGAAGACTGATACTCGAAACCAATATCTATTATGGCCTAGGGCAAAAATACACATAGCGTTGTAATCGGACGAGTTTCTGCTTTCAGATGCAACCGGAATTCTCGAGTTCGTCAATTCGTTCGGGAGATATGGGAGTTTGAAATTAAGGAACGGTTGAGAAAACATCAAAATTTGCGCAAGTCTGATTCTCGAAACCAGTAACAGGAATGGCCTAGGGGAAAAGTACACACACCATTGTAATGGGGCGAGTTTCTACTTTCAGATGCAACAGGAATTTCTCGAGTTCGTCAGTCCGTTCGCGAGATATGCGAGTTTGAAGTTAAGGAATGGTTGAGAAACCATCAAAATTTTCGCAAGTGTGATGTTCGAAACTAATAACTGGAATGGCCTAGGGGAAAAGTACACACACCATTGTAATGGGGCGAGTTTCTACTTTCAGATGCAACAGGAATTCCTCGATTTCGTCAAGCCGTTCGCGAGATATGGGAGTTTGAAGTTAAGGAATGGATGTGAGACCATCACAATCTTCGTAAGTCTTATTCTCGAAACCAATAACTACTATGGCCTTGGGGAAAAATACACATACCTTTGTAATCGGGCGAGTTTATACTTTCAGACGCAACAGGAATTTCTCGAGCTCGTCAATCCGTTCGCGCGATATGGGAGCTTGAAATTAAGGAACGGTTGAGAATCCATCAAAATTTTCGCAAAACTGATACTCGAAACCAATAACTGGAATGGCCTAGGGGAAAAGTACACACACCATAGTAATGGGGCTAGTTTCTACTTTCAGATGCAACAGGAATTTCTCGAGCTCGTCAATCCGTTCGCGAGATATGGGAGTTTGAAGTTAAGGAATGGTTGAGAAACCATCGAAACTTTCGCAAGTCTGATACTCGAAACCAATAACTACTATGGCCTAGGGCAAAAATACAAATACCGTTGTAATCGGGCGAGTTTCTGCTTTCAGATGCAACAGGAATTTCTCGAGTGCGTCAATTCGTTCGCGAGATATGGGAGTTTGAAATTAAGGAACGGTTGAGAAAACATCAAAATTTTCGCTAGTCTGATACTATAAACCAATAACAGGAATGGCCTAGGGGAAAAGTACACACACCATTATAATGGGGCGAGTTTCTACTTTCTGATGCAACAGGAATTCCTCGAGTTCGTCAATCCGTTCGCGAGATATGGGAGTTTGAAGTTAAGGAATGGTTGTGAGGCCATCACAATTTTCGGAAGTCTGATACTCGAAACCAATTACTGGAATGGCCCAGGGGAAAAGTACACACATCATTGTAATGGGGCGAGGTTCTACTTTCAGATGCAACAGGAATTTCTCGAGTTCGTCAATCCGTTCGCGAGATATGGGAATTTGAAGTTAAGGAATGGTTGAGAAACCATCACAATTTTCGCAAGTGTGATACTCGAAACTAATAACTGGAATGGCCCAGGGGAAAAGTACACACACCATTGTAATGGGGCTAGGTTCTACTTTCAGATGCAACAGGAATTCCTCGAGTTCGGCAATCCGTTCGCGAGGTATGGGAGTTTGAAGTTAAGGAATGGTTGTGAGACCATCACAATTTTCGGAAGTCTGATTCACGAAACCAATAACTACTATGGCCTAGGGGAAAAATACACATACCTTTATTATCGGGCGAGTTTCTACTTTCAGAAGCAACAGGAATTTCTCGAGTTCGCCAATCCGTTCGCGAGATATGGGAGTTTGAAGTTAAGGAATGGTTGAGAAACCATCAAAATTTTCGCAATTCTGAAGCTATAAACGAATAAATGGAATGGCCTAGGGGAAAAATACACATACCTTTGTAATCGGGCGAGTTTCTACTTTCAGATGCAACAGGAATTTCTCGATCTCGTCAATCCGTTCGCGAGATATGGGAGTTTGAAGTTAAGGAATGGTTGAGAAACCATCAAAATTTTCGCAAGTGTGATACTCGAAACCAATAACTGGAATGGCCCATGGGAAAAGTACACACACCATTGTAATCGGGCAAGTTTCTACTTTCAAATGCAACAGGAATTTCTCGAGGTCGTCAATCCGTTCGCGAGATATGGGAGTTTGAAGTTAAGGAATGGTTGAGAAACCATCAAAATTTTCGCAATTCTGAAGCTAGAAACGAATAAATGGAATGACCTAGGGAAAAAGTAAACACACCGTTGTAATCGGTGACTTTCTACTTTCAGATGCGATAGGAAATAATCGATTTCGTCAATCCGTCCGCGAGATATGGGAGTTTGAAGTTAAGGAATGCTTGAGAAACCATCAAAATTTTCGCAAGTCTGATACTCGAAACAAATAACTACAAAGCCCTAGTGGAAAAATACACATACCTTTGTAATCGGGTGTTTATACTTTCAGATGCAACAGGAATTTCTCGAAGTCGTCAATCCGTTCGCGAGATATGGGAGTTTGAAATTAAGGAACGGTTGAGAAAATATCAAAATTTTCGCAAGTCGGATACTCAAAACCAATAACTGGAATGGCCTACGGGAAAAGTACACACACCATTGTAATGGGGCGTGTTTCTACTTTCAGATGCAACAGGAATTTCTCGAGTTCGCCAAACCGTTCGCGAGGTATCGGAGTTTGAAGTTAAGGAATGGTTGAGAAACCATCAAAATTTTCGCAAGTCTGATACTCGAAACCAATAACTACTATGGCCTAGGGCAAAAATACAAATACCGTTGTAATCGGGCGAGTTTCTGCTTTTAGATGTAACAGGAATTTCTCGAGTTCGTCAATCCGTTCGCGAGATATGGGAGTTTGAAGTTAAGGAATGCTTGAGAAACCATCAAAATTTCCGCAAGTCTGATACTCGAAACCAATAACTACAATGGCCTAGGGCAAAAATACACATACCTTTGTAATCGGACGAGTTTCTGCTTTCAGATGCAACAGGAATTTCTCGAGCTCGTCAATCCGTTCGCGAGATATGGATGTTTGAAGTTAAGGAATGGTTGAGAAACCATCAAAATTTTCGCAATTCTGATGCAAGAAACGAATAACTGGAATGACCTAGGGAAAAAGTACACACACCATTGTAATCGGTCGACTTTCTACTTTCAGATGCAACAGGAAATAATCGAGTTCCTAAATCCGTTCGCGAGATATTGGAGTTTGAAGTTAAAGAATGCTTGAGAAACCATCAAAATATTCGCAAGTCTGATACTCGAAGCCAATAACTGGAATGGCCTAGGGGAAAAGTACACACACCATTGTATTGGGGCGTGTTTCTACTTTCAGATGCAACAGGTATTTCTCGAAGTCGTCAATCCGTTCAGGAGATATGGGAGTTTGAAGTTAAGGAATGGTTGAGAGACCATCACAATTTTCGCAAGTCTGATACTCGAAACCAATAACTACTATGGCCTAGGGCAAAAATACACATACCCTTGTAATCGGACGAGTTTCTGCTTTCAGATGCAACAGGAATTTCTCGAGTTCGTCAGTTCGTTCGCGAGATATGGGAGTTTGAAATTAAGGAACGGTTGAGAAAACATCAAAATTTTCGCAAGTCTGATACTCGAAACCGATAACTGGAATGGCCTAGGGGAAAAGTACACACACCATTGTAATGGGGCGTGTTTCTACTTTCACATGCAACAGGAACTTCTCGAAGTCGTCAATCCGTTCGGGAGATATGGGAGTTTGAAGTTAAGGAATGGTTGAGAAACCACAAAAATTTTCGCAAGTCTGATACTCGAAACCAATAACTACTATGGCCTAGGGCAAAAATACAAATACCGTTGTAATCGGGCGAGTTTCTGCTTTTAGATGTAACAGGAATTTCTCGAGATCGTCAATCCGTTCGCGAGATATGGGAGTTTGAAGTTAAGGAATGCTGGAGACACCATCAAAATTTTCGCAAGTCTGATACTCGAAAGCAATAACTACTATGGCCTAGGGCAAAAATACAAATACCGTTGTAATCGGGCGAGTTTCTGCTTTTAGATGTAACAAGAATTTCTCGAGTTCGTCAATCCGTTCGCGAGATATGGGAGTTTGAAGTTAAGGAATGCTTGAGAAACCATCAAAATTTTCGCAATTCTGATGCAAGAAACGAATAACTGGAATGACCTAGGGAAAAAGTACACACACCATTGTAATCGGTCGACTTTCTACTTTCAGATGCAACAGGAAATAATCGAGTTCGTCAATCTGTTCGCGAGATATGGGAGTTTGAAGTTAAGGAATGCTTGAGAAACCATCAAAATTTTCGCAAGTCTGATGCAAGAAACCAATAACTGGAACGGCCTAGGGGAAAAGTACACACAACATTGTAATCGGGCCAGTTTCTACTTTCAAGTGCAACAGGAATATCTCGTGTTCGCCAATCCGTTCGCGAGGTATCGGAGTTTGAAGTTAAGGAATGGTTGGGAAACCATCAAAATTTTCGCAAGTCTGATACTCGAAACCAATAACTACTATGGCCTAGGGCAAAAATACACATACCCTTGTAATCGGACGAGTTTCTGCTTTCAGATGCAACAGGAATTTCTCGAGTTCGTCAGTTCGTTCGCGAGATATGGGAGTTTGAAACTAAGAAATGCTTGAGAAACCATCAAAATTTTCGCTAGTCTGACACTCGAAACCACTAACTACAAAGCCCTAGGGGAAAAATACACATACCTTTGTAATCGGGCGAGTTTATACTTTCAGATGCAACAGGAATTTCACGGGCTCGTTAATCCGTTCGCGAGGTATGGGAGTTTGAAGTTAAGGAATGGTTGAGAAACCACAAAAATTTTCGCAAGTCTGATACTCGAAACCAATAACTGGAACGGCCTAGGGGAAAAGTACACACAACATTGTAATCGGGCCAGTTTCTACTTTCAAGTGCAACAGGAATTTCTCGAGTTCGCCAATCCGTTCGCGAGGTATCGGAGTTTGAAGTTAAGGAATGGTTGAGAAACCATCAAAATTTTCGCAAGTCTGATACTCGAAACCAATAACTACTATGGCCTAGGGCAAAAATACAAATACCGTTGTAATCGGGCGAGTTTCTGCTTTTAGATGTAACAGGAATTTCTCGAGTTCGTCAATCCGTTCGCGAGATATGGGAGTTTGAAGTTAAGGAATGCTGGAGACACCATCAAAATTTTCGCAAGTCTGATACTCGAAACCAATAACTACTATGGCCTAGGGCAAAAATACAAATACCGTTGTAATCGGGCGAGTTTCTGCTTTTAGATGTAACAAGAATTTCTCGAGTTCGTCAATCCGTACGCGAGATATGGGAGTTTGAAGTTAAGGAATGCTTGAGAAACCATCAAAATTTTCGCAATTGTGATGCAAGAAACGAATAACTGGAATGACCTAGGGAAAAAGTACACACACCATTGTAATCGGTCGACTTTCTACTTTCAGATGCAACAGGAAATAATCGAGTTCGTCAATCCGTTCGCGAGATATGGGAGTTTGAAGTTAAGGAATGCTTGAGAAACCATCAAAATTTTCGCAAGACTGATGCAAGAAACCAATAACTGGAACGGCCTAGGGAAAAGTACACACAACATTGTAATCGGGCCAGTTTCTACTTTCAAGTGCAACAGGACTTTCTCGTGTTCGCCAATCCATTCGCGAGGTATCGGAGTTTGAAGTTAAGGAATGGTTGAGAAACCATCAAAATTTTCGCAAGTCTCATACTCGAAACCAATAACCACTATGGCCTAGGGCAAAAATACAAATACCGTTGTAATCGGGCGAGTTTCTGCTTTTAGATGTAACAGGAATTTCTCGAGTTCGCCAATCCGTTCGCGAGATATGGTAGTTTGAAGTTAAGGAATGCGTGAGAAACCATCAAAATTTTCGCAAGTCTGATACTCGAAACCAATAACTACAATGGCCTAGGGCAAACATACACATACCTTTGTAATCGGACGAGTTTCTGCTTTCAGATGCAACAGGAATTTCTCGAGCTCGTCAATCCGTTCGCGAGATACGGGAGTTTGAAGTTAAGGAATGCTTGAGAAACCATCAAAATTTTCGCAAGCCTGACACTCGAAACCAATAACTACAAAGGCTTAGGGGAAAAATGCACATACCGTTGTAATCGGGCGAGTTTATACTTTCAGATGCAAGAGGAAATAATCGAGTTCGTCAATCCGTTCGCGACATATGGGAGTTTGAAGTTAAGGAACGGTTGAGAAACCATCAAAATTTTCGCAAGTCTGATACTCGAAACCAATAACCACTATGGCCTAGGGGAAAAATACACATGCCTTTGTAATCGGGCGAGTTTGTACTTTTAGATGTAACAGGAATTTCTCGAGTTCGTCAATCCGTTCGCGAGATATGGGAGTTTGAAGTTAAGGAATGCTTGAGAAACCATCACAATTTTCGCAAGTCTGATACTCGAAACCAAAAACTACTATGGCCTAGGGCAAAAATACACATACCCTTGTAATCGGACGAGTTTCTGCTTTCAGATGCAACAGGAATTTCTCGAGTTCGTCAGTTCGTTCGCGAGATATGGGAGTTTGAAATTAAGGAACGGTTGAGAAACCATCAAAATTTTCGCAAGTCTGATACTCGAAACCAATAACTACTATGGCCTAGGGCAAAAATACACATACCCTTGTAATCG
The DNA here is from genome assembly GCF_051014685.1 of Ptiloglossa arizonensis. Classification (NCBI taxonomy): domain Eukaryota; kingdom Metazoa; phylum Arthropoda; class Insecta; order Hymenoptera; family Colletidae; genus Ptiloglossa; species Ptiloglossa arizonensis. The sequence continues at coordinate 449,725 of NW_027478444.1, read as the reverse complement.
GACGAGTTTCTGCTTTCAGATGCAACAGGAATTTCTCGAGTTCGTCAGTTCGTTCGCGAGATATGGGAGTTTGAAACTAAGAAATGCTTGAGAAACCATCAAAATTTTCGCTAGTCTGTCACTCGAAACCACTAACTACAAAGCCCTAGGGGAAAAATACACATACCTTTGTAATCGGGCGAGTTTATACTTTCAGATGCAACAGGAATTTCACGAGCTCGTTAATCCGTTCGCGAGGTATGGGAGTTTGAAGTTAAGGAATGGTTGAGAAACCACAAAAATTTTCGCAAGTCTGATACTCGAAACCAATAACTGGAACGGCCTGGGGGAAAAGTACACACAACATTGTAATCGGGCCAGTTTCTACTTTCAAGTGCAACAGGAATTTCTCGAGTTCGCCAATCCGTTCGCGAGGTATCGGAGTTTGAAGTTAAGGAATGGTTGAGAAACCATCAAAATTTTCGCAAGTCTGATACTCGAAACCAATAACTACTATGGCCTAGGGCAAAAATACAAATACCGTTGTAATCGGGCGAGTTTCTGCTTTTAGATGTAACAGGAATTTCTCGAGTTCGTCAATCCGTTCGCGAGATATGGGAGTTTGAAGTTAAGGAATGCTGGAGACACCATCAAAATTTTCGCAAGTCTGATACTCGAAACCAATAACTACTATGGCCTAGGGCAAAAATACAAATACCGTTGTAATCGGGCGAGTTTCTGCTTTTAGATGTAACAAGAATTTCTCGAGTTCGTCAATCTGTTCGCGAGATATGGGAGTTTGAAGTTAAGGAATGCTTGAGAAGCCATCAAAATTTTCGCAATTCTGATGCAAGAAACGAATAACTGGAATGACCTAGGGAAAAAGTACACACACCATTGTAATCGGTCGACTTTCTACTTTCAGATGCAACAGGAAATAATCGAGTTCGTCAATCCGTTCGCGAGATATGGGAGTTTGAAGTTAAGGAATGCTTGAGAAACCATCAAAATTTTCGCAAGTCTGATGCAAGAAACCAATAACTGGAACGGCCTAGGGGAAAAGTACACACAACATTGTAATCGGGCCAGTTTCTACTTTCAAGTGCAACAGGAATTTCTCGTGTTCGCCAATCCGTTCGCGAGGTATCGGAGTTTGAAGTTAAGGAATGGTTGAGAAACCATCAAAATTTTCGCAAGTCTGATACTCGAAACCAATAACTACTATGGCCTAGGGCAAAAATACACATACCCTTGTAATCGGACGAGTTTCTGCTTTCAGATGCAACAGGAATTTCTCGAGTTCGTCAGTTCGTTCGCGAGATATGGGAGTTTGAAACTAAGAAATGCTTGAGAAACCATCAAAATTTTCGCTAGTCTGACACTCGAAACCACTAACTACAAAGCCCTAGGGGAAAAATACACATACCTTTGTAATCGGGCGAGTTTATACTTTCAGATGCAACAGGAATTTCACGAGCTCGTTAATCCGTTCGCGAGGTATGGGAGTTTGAAGTTAAGGAATGGTTGAGAAACCACAAAAATTTTCGCAAGTCTGATACTCGAAACCAATAACTGGAACGGCCTGGGGGAAAAGTACACACAACATTGTAATCGGGCCAGTTTCTACTTTCAAGTGCAACAGGAATTTCTCGAGTTCGCCAATCCGTTCGCGAGGTATCGGAGTTTGAAGTTAAGGAATGGTTGAGAAACCATCAAAATTTTCGCAAGTCTGATACTCGAAACCAATAACTACTATGGCCTAGGGCAAAAATACAAATACCGTTGTAATCGGGCGAGTTTCTGCTTTTAGATGTAACAGGAATTTCTCGAGTTCGTCAATCCGTTCGCGAGATATGGGAGTTTGAAGTTAAGGAATGCTGGAGACACCATCAAAATTTTCGCAAGTCTGATACTCGAAACCAATAACTACTATGGCCTAGGGCAAAAATACAAATACCGTTGTAATCGGGCGAGTTTCTGCTTTTAGATGTAACAAGAATTTCTCGAGTTCGTCAATCCGTTCGCGAGATATGGGAGTTTGAAGTTAAGGAATGCTTGAGAAGCCATCAAAATTTTCGCAATTCTGATGCAAGAAACGAATAACTGGAATGACCTAGGGAAAAAGTACACACACCATTGTAATCGGTCGACTTTCTACTTTCAGATGCAACAGGAAATAATCGAGTTCGTCAATCCGTTCGCGAGATATGGGAGTTTGAAGTTAAGGAATGCTTGAGAAACCATCAAAATTTTCGCAAGTCTGATGCAAGAAACCAATAACTGGAACGGCCTAGGGGAAAAGTACACACAACATTGTAATCGGGCCAGTTTCTACTTTCAAGTGCAACAGGAATTTCTCGTGTTCGCCAATCCGTTCGCGAGGTATCGGAGTTTGAAGTTAAGGAATGGTTGAGAAACCATCAAAATTTTCGCAAGTCTGATACTCGAAACCAATAACCACTATGGCCTAGGGCAAAAATACAAATACCGTTGTAATCGGGCGAGTTTCTGCTTTTAGATGTAACAGGAATTTCTCGAGTCCGTCAATCCGTTCGCGAGATATGGGAGTTTGAAGTTAAGGAATGCTTGAGAAACCATCAAAATTTTCGCAATTCTGATGCAAGAAACGAATAACTGGAATGACCTAGGGAAAAAGTACACACACCATTGTAATCGGTCGACTTTCTACTTTCAGATGCAACAGGAAATAATCGAGTTCGTCAATCCGTTCGCGAGATATGGGAGTTTGAAGTTAAGGAATGCTTGAGAAACCATCAAAATTTTCGCAAGTCTGATGCAAGAAACCAATAACTGGAACGGCCTAGGGGAAAAGTACACACAACATTGTAATCGGGCCAGTTTCTACTTTCAAGTGCAACAGGAATTTCTCGAGTTCGCCAATCCGTTCGCGAGGTATCGGAGTTTGAAGTTAAGGAATGGTTGAGAAACCATCAAAATTTTCGCAAGTCTGATACTCGAAACCAATAACTACTATGGCCTAGGGCAAAAATACAAATACCGTTGTAATCGGGCGAGTTTCTGCTTTTAGATGTAACAGGAATTTCTCGAGTTCGCCAATCCGTTCGCGAGATATGGTAGTTTGAAGTTAAGGAATGCGTGAGAAACCATCAAAATTTTCGCAAGTCTGATACTCGAAACCAATAACTACAATGGCCTAGGGCAAACATACACATACCTTTGTAATCGGACGAGTTTCTGCTTTCAGATGCAACAGGAATTTCTCGAGCTCGTCAATCCGTTCGCGAGATACGGGAGTTTGAAGTTAAGGAATGCTTGAGAAACCATCAAAATTTTCGCAAGCCTGACACTCGAAACCAATAACTACAAAGGCTTAGGGGAAAAATGCACATACCGTTGTAATCGGGCGAGTTTATACTTTCAGATGCAACAGGAATTTCTAGAGCTCGTCAATCCGTTCGCGAGATATGGGAGTTTTAAATTAAGGAACGGTTGAGAAACCATCAAAATTTTCGCAAAACTGATACTCGAAACCAATAACTGGAATGGCCTAGGGGAAAAGTACACACATCTTTGTAATGGGGCGAGTTTCTACTATCAGATGCAACAGGAATTCCTCGAGTTCGTCAATCCGTTCGCGAGATATGGGAGTTTGAAGTTAAGGAATGCGTGAGAAACCATCAAAATTTTCGCAAGTCTGATACTCGAAACCAATAACTACAAAGGCCTAGGGGAAAAATACACATACCTTTGTAATCGGGCGAGTTTCTGCTTTCAGATGCAACAGGAAATAATCGAGTTCGTCAATCCGTTCGCGAGATATGGTAGTTTGAAGTTAAGGAATGCTTGAAAAACCATCAAAATTTTCGCAAGTCTGATACTCGAAACCAATAACTACAAAGCCCTAGAGGAAAAATACACATACCTTCGTAATCTGGCGAGTTTATACTTTCAGATGCAACAGGAATTTCTCGAGCTCGTCAATCCGTTCGCGAGATATGGGAGTTTTAAATTAAGGAACGGTTGAGAAACCATCAAAATTTTCGCAAGTCTGATACTCGAAACCAATAACTACAAAGGCCTAGGGGAAAAATACACATACCTTTGTAATCGGGCGACTTTCTGCTTTCAGATGCAACAGGAAATAATCGAGTTCGTCAATCCGTTCGCGAGATATGGTAGTTTGAAGTTAAGGAATGCTTGAAAAACCATCAAAATTTTCGCAATTCTGATACTCGAAACCAATAACTACAAAGCCCTAGAGGAAAAATACACATACCTTTGTAATCTGGCGAGTTTACACTTTCAGATGCAACAGGAATTTCTCGAGCTCGCCAATCCGTTCGCGAGATATGGGAGTTTGAAGTTAAGGAATGCTTGAGAAACCATCAAAATTTTCGCAATTCTGATGCAAGAAACGAATAACTGGAATGACCTAGGGAAAAAGTACACACACCATTGTAATCGGCCGACTTTCTACTTTCAGATGCAACAGGAATTTCTCGAGCTCGTCAATCCGTTCGCGAGATATGGGAGTTTTAAATTAAGGAACGGTTGAGAAACCATCAAAATTTTCGCAAAACTGATACTCGAAACCAATAACTACAAAGGCCTAGGGGAAAAATACACATACCTTTGTAATCTGGCGAGTTTACACTTTCAGATGCAACAGGAATTCCTCGAGTTCGTCAATCCGTTCGCGAGATATGGGAGTTTGAAGTTAAGGAATGGTTGAGAGACCATCACAATTTTCGCAAGTCTGATACTCGAAACAAATAACTACTATGGCCTAGGGCAAAAATACACACACCATTGTAATCGGTCGACTTTCTACTTTCAGATGCAACAGGAAATAATCGAGTTCGTCAATCCGTTCGCGAGATATGGGAGTTTGAAGTTAAGGAATGCTTGAGAAACCATCAAAATTTTCGCAAGTCTGATACTCGAAACCAATAACTACAAAGCCCTAGAGGAAAAACACACATACCTTTGTAATCGGGCGAGTTTATACTTTCAGATGCAACAGGAATTTCTCGAGTTCGTCAATCCGTTCGCGAGATATGGGAGTTTGAAGTTAAGGAATGGTTGAGAAACCATCAAAATTTTCGCAAGTCTGATACTCGAAACAAATAACTGGAACGGCCTAGGGGAAAAGCACAAACACCATTGTAAACGGGCAAGTTTCTACTTTCAAGTGCAACAGGAATTTCTCGAGTTCGTCAATCCGTTCGCGAGATATGGGAGTTTCAAGTTAAGGAATGCTTGAGAAACCATCAAAATTTTCGCAAGTATGACAATCGAAACCAATAACTACAAAGCCCTAGGGGAAAAATACACATACCTTTGTAATCGGGCGAGTTTATACTTTCAGATGCAACAGGAATTTCTCGAGCTCGTCAATCCGTTCGCGAGATATGGGAGTTTTAAATTAAGGAACGGTTGAGAAACCATCAAAATTATCGCAAAACTGATACTCGAAACCAATAACTGGAACGGCCTAGGGAGAAGTACACACACCATTGTAATGGGGCGAGTTCCTACTATCAGATGCAACAGGAATTCCTCGAGTTCGTCAATCCGTTCGCGAGATATGGGAGTTTGAAGTTAAGGAATGGTTGAGAGACTAACACAATTTTCGCAAGTCTGATAATCGAAACCAATAACTACTATGGCCTAGGGCAAAAATACACATACCCTTGTAATCGGACGAGTTTCTGCTTTCAGATGCAACAGGAATTTCTCGAGTTCGTCAGTTCGTTCGCGAGATATGGGAGTTTGAAATTAAGAAATGCTTGAGACACCATCAAAATTTTCGCTAGTCTGACACTCGAAACCAATAACTACAAAGCCCTAGGGGAAAAATACACATACCTTTGTAATCGGGCGAGTTTATACTTTCAGATGCAACAGGAATTTCACAAGCCCGTTAATCCGTTCGCGAGATATGGGAGTTTGAAGTTAAGGAATGGTTGAGAAACCACAAAAATTTTCGCAAGTCTGATACTCGAAACCAATAACTGGAACGGCCTAGGGGAAAAGTACACACAACATTGTAATCGGGCCAGTTTCTACTTTCAAGTGCAACAGGAATTTCCCGAGTTCGCCAATCCGTTCGCGAGGTATCGGAGTTTGAAGTTAAGGAATGGTTGAGAAACCATCAAAATTTTCGCAAGTCTGATACTCGAAACCAATAACTAGTATGGCCTAGGGCAAAAATACAAATACCGTTGTAATCGGGCGAGTTTCTGCTTTTAGATGTAACAGGAATTTCTCGAGTTCGTCAATCCGTTCGCGAGATATGGGAGTTTGAAGTTAAGGAATGCTTGAGAAACCATCAAAATTTTCGCAAGTCTGATACTCGAAACCAATAACTACTATGGCCTAGGGCAAAAATACACATACCTTTGTAATCGGACGGGTTTCTGCTTTCAGATGCAACCGGAATTTCTCGAGCTCGTCAATCCGTTCGCGAGATATGGGAGATTGAAGTTAAGGAATGGTTGAGAAACCATCAAAATTTTCGCAATTCTGATGCAAGAAACGAATAACTGGAATGACCTAGGGAAAAAGTACACACACCATTGTAATCGGTCGACTTTCTACTTTCAGATGCAACAGGAAATAATCGAGTTCGTCAATCCGTTCGCGAGATATGGGAGTTTGAAGTTAAGGAATGCTTGAGCAACCATCAAAATTTTTGCAAGTCTGATGCTCGAAACCAATAACTACAAAGCCCTAGAGGGAAAATACACATACCTTTGTAATCGGGCGAGTTTATACTTTCAGATGCAACAGGAATTTCTCGAGCTCGTCAATCCGTTCGCGAGATATGGGAGTTTGAAGTTAAGGAATTGTTGAGAAACCATCAAAATTTTCGCAAGTCTGATACTCGAAACAAATAACTGGAACGGCCTAGGGGAAAAGCACAAACACCATTGTAATCGGGCAAGATTCTACTTTCAAGTGCAACAGGAATTTCTCGAGTTCGTCAATCCGTTCGCGAGGTATGGGAGTTTGAAGTTAAGGAATGCTTGAGAAACCATCAAAATTTTCGCTAGTCTGACACTCGAAACCAATAACTACAAAGCCCTAGGGGAAAAGTACAAACACCATTGTAATCGGGCAAGTTTCTACTTTCAAGTGCAACAGGAATTTCTCGAGTTCGTCAGTTCGTTCGCGAGATATGGGAGTTTGAAATTAAGGAACGGTTCAGAAAACATCAAAATTTTCGCAAGTCTGATACTCGAAACCAAAACTGGAATGGCCTAGGGGAAAAGTACACACACCATTGTAATGGGGCGTGTTTCTACATTCAGATTCAACAGGAATTTCTCGAAGTCGTCAATCCGTTCGGGAGATATGGGAGTTTGAAGTTAAGGAATGGTTGAGAGACCATCACAATTTTCGCAAGTCTGATACTCGAAACCAATAAGTACTATGGCCTAGGGCAAAAATACACATACCGTTGTAATCGGACGAGTTTCTGCATTCAGATGCAACAGGAATTTCTCGTGTTCGTCAATTCGTTCGCGAGTTATGGGAGTTTGAAATTAAGGAACGGTTGAGAAACCATCAAAATTTTCGCAAGTCTGATACTCGAAACCAATAACTGGAATGGCCTAGGGGAAAATTACACACACCATTCTAACGGGGCGAGTTTCTACTTTCAGATGCAACAGGAATTTCTCGAGCTCGTCAATCCGTTCGCGAGATATGGGAGTTTGAAGTTAAAGAATGGTTGAGAAACCACAAAAATTTTCGCAAGTCTGATACTCGAAACCAATAACTGGAACGGCCTAGGGGAAAAGTACACACAACATTGTAATCGGGCCAGTTTCTACTTTCAAGTGCAACAGGAATTTCTCGAGTTCGCCCATCCGTTCGCGTGGTATCGTAGTTTGAAGTTAAGGAATGGTTGAGAAACCATCAAAATTTTCGCAAGTCTGATACTCGAAACCATTAACTACTATGGCCTAGGGCAAAAATACAAATACCGTTGTAATCGGGCGAGTTTCTGCTTTTAGATGTAACAGGAATTTCTCGAGCTCGTCAATCCGTTCGCGAGATATGGGAGTTTTAAATTAAGGAACGGTTGAGAAACCATCAAAATTTTCGCAAAACTGATACTCGAAACCAATAACTGGAATGGCCTAGGGGAAAAGTACACCCATCTTTGTAATGGGGCGAGTTTCTACTATCAGATGCAACAGGAATTCCTCGAGTTCGTCAATCCGTTCGCGCGATATGGGAGTTTGAAGTTAAGGAATGGTTGAGAGACCATCAGAATTTTCGCAATTCTGATGCTAGAAACGAATAACTGGAATGACCTAGGGAAAAAGTACACACACCATTGTAATCGGTCGACTTTCTACTTTCAGATGCAACAGGAAATAATCGAGTTCGTCAATCCGTTCGCGAGATGTGGGAGTTTGAAGTTAAGGAATGCTTGAGAAACCATCAAAATTGTCGCAAGCCTGATACTCGAAACCAATAACTACAAAGGCCTAGGGCAAAAATACACTTACCTTTGTAATCGGACGAGTTTCTGCTTTCAGATGCAACAGGAATTTCTCGAGCTCGTCAATCCGTTCGCGAGATATGTGAGTTTGAAGTTAAGGAATGCTTGAGAAACCATCAAAATTTTCGCAAGTCTGATACTCGAAACCAATAACTACAAAGGCCTAGGGGAAAAATACACATACCTTTTTAATCGGGCGAGTTTCTGCTTTCAGATGCAACAGGAAATAATCGAGTTCGTCAATCCGTTCGCGAGATATGGTAGTTTGAAGTTAAGGAATGCTTGAAAAACTATCAAAATTTTCGCAAGTCTGATAATCGAAACCAATAACTACAAAGCCCTAGAGGAAAAATACACATACCTTTGTAATCGGGCGGGTCTATACTTTCAGATGCCACAGGAATTTCTCTAGCTCGTTAACCCGTTCGCGAGATATGGGAGTTTGAAGTTAAGGAATGGTTGAGAAACCATCAAAATTTTCGCAAGTCTGATACTCGAAACAAATAACTGGAACGGCCTAGGGGAAAAGTACAAACACCATTGTAATCGGGCAAGTTTCTACTTTCAAGTGCAGCAGGAATTTCTCGAGTTCGTCAATCCGTTCGCGAGATATGGGAGTTTGAAGTTAAGGAATGCTTGGGAAACCATCAAAATTTTCGCAAGTCTGACACTCGAAACCAATAACTACAAAGCCCTAGGGGAAAAATACACATACCTTTGTAATCGGGCGAGTTTATACTTTCAGATGCAACAGGAATTTCTCGAGCTCGTCAATCCGTTCGCGAGATATGGGAGTTTTAAATTAAGGAACGTTTGAGAAACCATCAAAATTTTCGCAAGCCTGACACTCGAAACCAATAACTACAAACGCTTAGGGGAAAAATGCACATACCGTTGTAATCGGGCGAGTTTATACTTTCAGATGCAACAGGAATTTCTCGAGCTCGTCAATCCGTTCGCGAGATATGGGAGTTTTAAATTAAGGAACGGTTGAGAAACCATCAAAATTCTCGCAAGTCTGATACTCGAAACCAACAACAACAAAGGCTTAGGGGAAAAATACACGTACCGTTGTAATCGGGAGAGTTTCTACTTCCAGATTCAACCGGAATTTCTCGAGTTCGTCAATCCGTTCGCGAGATATGGGAGTTTGAAGTTAAGGAATGGTTGAGAAACCATCAAAATTTTCGCAATTCTGACACTAGAAACGAATAACTGGAATGACGGAGGGGAAAAGTACACACACCATTGTAATCGGTCGAGCTTCTACTTTCAGATGCAACAGGAAGCAATCGAGTTCGCCAATCCGTTCACGAGATATGGGAGTTTGAAGTTAAGGAATGGTTGAGAAACTATCACAATTTTCGCAAGTCTGATACTGGAAACCAATAACTACTGTGGCCTAGGGCAAAAATACACATACCATTGTAATCGAGCGAGTTTCTGCTTTCAGATGCAAGAGGAATTTCTCGAGTTCGTCAATCCGTTCGCGAGAATGGGAGTTTGAAGATAAGGAATGATTGGGAAACCATCAAAATTTTCGCAAGTCTGAGGCTCGAAACCAATAACTACAATAGCCTAGGGGAAAAATACACATACCGTTGTAATCGGGAGAGTTTCTACTTTCAGATGCAACAGGAAATAATCGAGTTCGCCAATCCGTTCGCGAGATATGGGAGTTTGAAGTTAAGGAATGGTTGAGAAACCATCAAAATTTTCGCAAGTCTGATACTCGAAACCAACAACTACTATGGCCTAGGGCAAAAATACACATACCGTTGTAATCGGACGAGTTTCTGGTTTCAGATGCAACAGGAATTTCTCGAATTCGTCAATCCGTTCGCGAGATATGGGAGTTTGAAATTAAGGAACGGTTGAGAAACCATCAAAATTTTCGCAAGTCTGATGCTCGAAACCAATAACTACAAAGGCCTAGGGGAAAAGAACACAAACCTTTGTAATCGGGCGAGTTTCTGCTTTCAGATGCAATAGGAAATTCTCGAGTTCGTCAATCCGTTCGCGAGGTATGGGAGTTTGAAGTTAAGGAATGGTTGAGAAACCATCAAAATTTTCGCAAGTCTGATACTCGAAACCAATAACTACTATGCCCTAAGGTAAAAATACACACACCATTCTAATCGGTCAAGTTTCTACTTTCAGATGCAACAGGAAATAATCTAGTTCGTCAATCCGTTCGCGAGATATGGGAGTTAGAAGTTAAGGAATGCTTGAGAAACCATCAAAATTTTCGCAAGTCTGATACTCGAAACCAATAACTACAAAGGCCTAGGGGAAAAATACACATACCTTTTTAATCGGGCGAGTTTCTGCTTTCAGATGCAACAGGAAATAATCGAGTTCGTCAATCCGTTCGCGAGATATGGTAGTTTGAAGTTAAGGAATGCTTGAAAAACCATCAAAATTTTCGCAAGTCTGATACTCGAAACCAATAACTACAAAGCCCTAGAGGAAAAATACACATACCTTTGTAATCGGGCGGGTCTATACTTTCAGATGCAACAGGAATTTCTCTAGCTCGTTAACCCGTTCGCGAGATATGGGAGTTTGAAGTTAAGGAATGGTTGAGAAACCATCAAAATTTTCGCAAGTCTGATACTCGAAACAAATAACTGGAACGGCCTAGGGGAAAAGTACAAACACCATTGTAATCGGTCGAGCTTCTACTTTCAGGTGCAACAGGAAGCAATCGAGTTCGCCAATCCGTTCACGAGATATGGGCGTTTGAAGTTAAGGAATGGTTGAGAAACTATCACAATTTTCGCAAGTCTGATACTGGAAACCAATAACTACTGTGGCCTAGGGCAAAAATACACATACCATTGTAATCGAGCGAGTTTCTGCTTTCAGATGCAAGAGGAATTTCTCGAGTTCGTCAATCCGTTCGCGAGAATGGGAGTTTGAAGGTAAGGAATGATTGGGAAACCATCAAAATTTTCGCAAGTCTGAGGCTCGAAACCAATAACTACAATAGCCTAGGGGAAAAATACACATACCGTTGTAATCGGGAGAGTTTCTACTTTCAGATGCAACAGAAATTTTTCGGATTCGGCAATCCGTTCGCGAGATATGTGAGTTTGAAGTTAAGGAATGCTTGAGTAACCATCAAAATTTTCGCAAGTCTGATACTCGAAACCAATAACTACAAAGGCCTAGGGGAAAAATACACATACCTTTGTAATCGGGCGAGTTTCTGCTTTCAGATGCAACAGGAATTTCTCGAGCTCGTCAATCCGTTCGCGAGATATGGGAGTTTGAAGTTAAGGAATGGTTGAGAAACCATCACAATTTCCGCAAGTCTGATACTCGAAACCAATAACTACAAAGGCTTAGGGGAAAAATGCACATACCGTTGTAATCGGGAGAGTTTCTTCTTCCAGATGCAACCGGAATTTCTAGTGTTCGTCAATCCGTTCGCGAGATATGGGAGTTTGAAGTTAAGGAATGGTTGAGAAACCGTCAAAATTTTCGCAAGTCTGATACTCGAAACCAATAACTGGAATGACCTAGGGGAAAAGTACACACACCATTGTAATCGGTCGAGTTTCTACTTTCAGATGCAACAGGAAATAATCGAGTTCGCCAATCCGTTCGCGAGATATGGGAGTTTGAAGTTAAGGAATGGTTGAGAAACCATCAAAATTTTCGCAAGTCTGATACTCGAAACCAACAACTACTATGGCCTAGGGCAAAAATACACATACCGTTGTAATCGGACGAGTTTCTGGTTTCAGATGCAACAGGAATTTCTCGAATTCGTCAATCCGTTCGCGAGATATGGGAGTTTGAAATTAAGGAACGGTTGAGAAACCATCAAAATTTTCGCAAGTCTGATGTTCGAAACCAATAACTACAAAGGCCTAGGGGAAAAGAACACAAACCTTTGTAATCGGGCGAGTTTCTGCTTTCAGATGCAATAGGAAATTCTCGAGTTCGTCAATCCGTTCGCGAGGTATGGGAGTTTGAAGTTAAGGAATGGTTGAGAAACCATCAAAATTTTCGCAAGTCTGATACTCGAAACCAATAACTACTATGCCCTAAGGTAAAAATACACACACCATTCTAATCGGTCAAGTTTCTACTTTCAGATGCAACAGGAAATAATCTAGTTCGTCAATCCGTTCGCGAGATATGGGAGTTAGAAGTTAAGGAATGCTTGAGAAACCATCAAAATTTTCGCAAGTCTGATACTCGAAGCCAACAACTACTATGGCCTAGGGCAAAAATACACATACCGTTGTAATCGGACGAGTTTCTGCTTTCAGATGCAACAGGAAATAATCGAGTCGTCCATCCGTTCGCGAGATATGGGAGTTTGAAGTTAAGGAATGGTTGAGAAACCATCAATATTTTCGCAATTCTGATGCTAGAAACGAATAACTGGAATGACATGGGGGAAAAGTACACACACCATTGTAATCGGTCGTCTTTCTACTTTCATATGCAACAGGAAATAATCGAGTTCGTCAATACGTTCGCGAGATATGGGAGTTTGAAGTTAAGGAATGCTTGAGAAACCATCAAAATTTTCGCAATTCTGATGCTAGAAACGAATAACTGGAATGACCTAGGGCAAAAATACACATACCGTTGTAATCGGACGAGTTTCTGCTTTCAGATGCAACAGGAAATAATCGAGTCGTCCATCCGTTCGCGAGATATGGGAGTTTGAAGTTAAGGAATGGTTGAGAAACCATCAATATTTTCGCAATTCTGATGCTAGAAACGAATAACTGGAATGACATGGGGGAAAAGTACACACACCATTGTAATCGGTCGTCTTTCTACTTTCATATGCAACAGGAAATAATCGAGTTCGTCAATACGTTCGCGAGATATGGGAGTTTGAAGTTAAGGAATGCTTGAGAAACCATCAAAATTTTCGCAATTCTGATGCTAGAAACGAATAACTGGAATGACCTAGGGGAAAAGTACACACACCATTCTAATCGGTCGAGTTTCTACTTTCAGTTGCAACAGGAAATAATCGAGTTCGTCAATCCGTTCGCGAGATATGGGAGTTAGAATTTAAGGAATGATTGATAAACCATAAAAATTTTCGCAAGTCTGATACTCGAAACCAATAACTACAAAGGCCTAGGGCAAAAAAACACATACCTTTGTAATCGGGCGAGTTTCTATTTTCAGATGCAACAGGAATTTCTCGAGTTCGTCAATCCGTTCGCGAGATATGGGAGTTTGAAGTTAAGGAATGGTTGAGAGACCACAAAAATTTTCGCAAGTCTGATACTCGAAACCAATAACTGCGATGGCCTAGGGGAAAAATACACATACCTTTGTAATCGGGCGAGTTTCTACTTTCAGATGCAACAGGAATTTCTCGAGTTCGTCAATCCGTTCGCGAGATGTGGGAGTTTGAAGTTAAGGAATGATTGAGAAACCATCAAAATTTTCGCAAGTCTGATACTCGAAACCAATAACTACAAAGGCCTAGGGCAAAAAAACACATACCTTTGTAATCGGGCGAGTTTCTATTTTCAGATGCAACAGGAATTTCTCGAGCTCGTCAATCCGTTCGCGAGATATGGGAGTTTGAAGTTAAGGAATGGTTGAGAAACCATCAAAATTTTCGCAAGTCCGATACTCGAAACCAATAACTACTATACCCTAGGGCAAAAATACACATACCGTTGTAATCGGACGAGTTTCTGCTTTCAGATGCACCAGGAATTTCTCGAGTTCGTGAATTCGTTCGCGTGATATGGGAGTTTGAAATTAAGGAACGGTTGAGAAACCATCACAATGTTCGCAAGTCTGATACTCGAAACCGGTAACTACTATGGCCTACGGGAAAAATACACATACCTTTGTAATCGGGCGAGTTTCTACTTTCAGATGCAACAGGAATTTCTCGAGCTCGTCAATCCGTTCGCGAGATATGGGAGTTTGAAGTTAAGGAATGGTTGAGAAACCATCACAATTTCCGCAAGTCTGATACTCGAAACCAATAACTACAAAGGCTTAGGGGAAAAATGCACATACCGTTGTAATCGGGAGAGTTTCTTCTTCCAGATGCAACCGGAATTTCTAGTGTTCGTCAATCCGTTCGCGAGATATGGGAGTTTGAAGTTAAGGAATGGTTGAGAAACCGTCAAAATTTTCGCAAGTCTGATACTCGAAACCAATAACTGGAATGACCTAGGGGAAAAGTACACACACCATTGTAATCGGTCGAGTTTCTACTTTCAGATGCAACAGGAAATAATCGAGTTCGCCAATCCGTTCGCGAGATATGGGAGTTTGAAGTTAAGGAATGGTTGAGAAACCATCAAAATTTTCGCAAGTCTGATACTCGAAACCAACAACTACTATGGCCTAGGGCAAAAATACACATACCGTTGTAATCGGACGAGTTTCTGGTTTCAGATGCAACAGGAATTTCTCGAATTCGTCAATCCGTTCGCGAGATATGGGAGTTTGAAATTAAGGAACGGTTGAGAAACCATCAAAATTTTCGCAAGTCTGATGTTCGAAACCAATAACTACAAAGGCCTAGGGGAAAAGAACACAAACCTTTGTAATCGGGCGAGTTTCTGCTTTCAGATGCAATAGGAAATTCTCGAGTTCGTCAATCCGTTCGCGAGGTATGGGAGTTTGAAGTTAAGGAATGGTTGAGAAACCATCAAAATTTTCGCAAGTCTGATACTCGAAACCAATAACTACTATGCCCTAAGGTAAAAATACACACACCATTCTAATCGGTCAAGTTTCTACTTTCAGATGCAACAGGAAATAATCTAGTTCGTCAATCCGTTCGCGAGATATGGGAGTTAGAAGTTAAGGAATGCTTGAGAAACCATCAAAATTTTCGCAAGTCTGATACTCGAAGCCAACAACTACTATGGCCTAGGGCAAAAATACACATACCGTTGTAATCGGACGAGTTTCTGCTTTCAGATGCAACAGGAAATAATCGAGTCGTCCATCCGTTCGCGAGATATGGGAGTTTGAAGTTAAGGAATGGTTGAGAAACCATCAATATTTTCGCAATTCTGATGCTAGAAACGAATAACTGGAATGACATGGGGGAAAAGTACACACACCATTGTAATCGGTCGTCTTTCTACTTTCATATGCAACAGGAAATAATCGAGTTCGTCAATACGTTCGCGAGATATGGGAGTTTGAAGTTAAGGAATGCTTGAGAAACCATCAAAATTTTCGCAATTCTGATGCTAGAAACGAATAACTGGAATGACCTAGGGCAAAAATACACATACCGTTGTAATCGGACGAGTTTCTGCTTTCAGATGCAACAGGAAATAATCGAGTCGTCCATCCGTTCGCGAGATATGGGAGTTTGAAGTTAAGGAATGGTTGAGAAACCATCAATATTTTCGCAATTCTGATGCTAGAAACGAATAACTGGAATGACATGGGGGAAAAGTACACACACCATTGTAATCGGTCGTCTTTCTACTTTCATATGCAACAGGAAATAATCGAGTTCGTCAATACGTTCGCGAGATATGGGAGTTTGAAGTTAAGGAATGCTTGAGAAACCATCAAAATTTTCGCAATTCTGATGCTAGAAACGAATAACTGGAATGACCTAGGGGAAAAGTACACACACCATTCTAATCGGTCGAGTTTCTACTTTCAGTTGCAACAGGAAATAATCGAGTTCGTCAATCCGTTCGCGAGATATGGGAGTTAGAATTTAAGGAATGATTGATAAACCATAAAAATTTTCGCAAGTCTGATACTCGAAACCAATAACTACAAAGGCCTAGGGCAAAAAAACACATACCTTTGTAATCGGGCGAGTTTCTATTTTCAGATGCAACAGGAATTTCTCGAGTTCGTCAATCCGTTCGCGAGATATGGGAGTTTGAAGTTAAGGAATGGTTGAGAGACCACAAAAATTTTCGCAAGTCTGATACTCGAAACCAATAACTGCGATGGCCTAGGGGAAAAATACACATACCTTTGTAATCGGGCGAGTTTCTACTTTCAGATGCAACAGGAATTTCTCGAGTTCGTCAATCCGTTCGCGAGATGTGGGAGTTTGAAGTTAAGGAATGATTGAGAAACCATCAAAATTTTCGCAAGTCTGATACTCGAAACCAATAACTACAAAGGCCTAGGGCAAAAAAACACATACCTTTGTAATCGGGCGAGTTTCTATTTTCAGATGCAACAGGAATTTCTCGAGCTCGTCAATCCGTTCGCGAGATATGGGAGTTTGAAGTTAAGGAATGGTTGAGAAACCATCAAAATTTTCGCAAGTCCGATACTCGAAACCAATAACTACTATACC
This sequence comes from Ptiloglossa arizonensis, assembly GCF_051014685.1. NCBI lineage: Eukaryota > Metazoa > Arthropoda > Insecta > Hymenoptera > Colletidae > Ptiloglossa > Ptiloglossa arizonensis. Next base: position 432,950 of record NW_027478444.1, on the reverse strand, counting down.
CTAGGGCAAAAATACACATACCGTTGTAATCGGACGAGTTTCTGCTTTCAGATGCACCAGGAATTTCTCGAGTTCGTGAATTCGTTCGCGTGATATGGGAGTTTGAAATTAAGGAACGGTTGAGAAACCATCACAATGTTCGCAAGTCTGATACTCGAAACCGGTAACTACTATGGCCTACGGGAAAAATACACATACCATTGTAATCGGGCGAGTTTCTACTTTCAGATGCAACAGGAATTTCTCGAGTTCGTCAATCCGTTCGCGAGATATGGGAGTTTGAAGTTAAGGAATGGTTGAGAGACCACAAAAATTTTCGCAAGTCTGATACTCGAAACCAATAACTACGATGGCCTAGGGGAAAAATACACATACCTTTGTAATCGGGCGAGTTTCTACTTTCAGGTGCAACAGGAATTTCTCGAGTTCGTCAATCCGTTCGCGAGATATGGGAGTTTGAAGTTAAGGAATGATTGAGAAACCATCAAAATTTTCGCAAGTCCGATACTCGAAACCAATAACTACTATACCCTAGGGCAAAAATACACATACCGTTGTAATCGGACGAGTTTCTGCTTTCAGATGCACCAGGAATTTCTCGAGTTCGTGAATTCGTTCGCGTGATATGGGAGTTTGAAATTAAGGAACGGTTGAGAAACCATCAAAATTTTCGCAAGTCTGATACTCGCGACCAATAACTACTGTGGCCTAGGGAAAAAATACACATACCATTGTAATCGAGCGAGTTTCTGCTTTCAGATGCAGCAGGAATTTCTCGAGTTCGTCAATCCGTTCGCGAGATATGGGAGTTTGAAATTAAGGAACGGTTGAGAAACCATCAAAATTTTCGCAAGTCTGATACTCGAAACCAATAACTGGAATGGCCTAGGGGAAAAGTACACATACCGCTGTAATCGGCCGAGTTTCTGGTTTCAGATGCAACAGGAATTTCTCGAGTTCGTGAATTCGTTCGCGTGATATGGGAGTTTGAAATTAAGGAACGGTTGAGAAACCATCACAATGTTCGCAAGTCTGATACTCGAAACCGGTAACTACTATGGCCTACGGGAAAAATACACATACCTTTGTAATCGGGCGAGTTTCTGCTTTCAGATGCAATAGGAAATTCTCGAGTTCGTCAATCCGTTCGCGAGGTATGGGAGTTTGAAGTTAAGGAATGGTTGAGAAACCATCAAAATTTTCGCAAGTCTGATAATAGAAACCAATAACTGGAATGGCCTAGGGGATAAGTACACACTCCATTGTAATCGGTCGAGTTTCTACTTTCAGATGCAACAGGAAATAATCGAGTTCGTCAATCCGTTCCCGAGATATGGGAGTTTGAAGTTAAGGAATGCTTGAGAAACCATCAAAATTTTCGCAAGTCTGATGCTCGAAACCAATAACTACAAAGGCCTAGGGGAAAAGAACACATACCTTTGTAATCGGGCGAGTTTCTACTTTCAGATACAACAGGAATTTCTCGAGTTCGTCAATCCGTTCGCGAGACATGGGAGTTTCAACTTAAGGAATGGTTGAGAAACCATCAAAATTTTCGCATGTCTGATACTCGGAACCAATAACTACAATGGCCTAGGGGTAAAATACACATACCGTTGAAATCGGGAGAGTTTCTACTTTCAGATGCAACAGGAAATAATCGAGTTCGTCAATCCGTTCGCGAGATATGGGAGTTTGAAGTTAAGGAATGCTTGAGAAACCATCAAAATTTTCGCAAGTCTGATACTCGAAACCAATAACTACAAAGGCCTAGGGGAAAAATACACATACCTTTGTAATCGGGCGAGTTTCTACTTTCAGATGCAACAGGAATTTCTCGAGCTCGTCAATCCGTTCGCGAGATATGGGAGTTTGAAGTTAAGGAATTGTTGAGAAATCATCAAAATTATCGCTAGTGTGATTCTCGAAACCAATAACTACTATGCCCTAGGGCAAAAATACACACACCATTCTAATCGGTCGAGTTTCTACTTTCAGATGCAACAGGAAATATTCGAGTTCGTCAATCCGTTCGCGAGATATGGGAGTTAGAATTAAGGAATGCTTGAGAAACCATCAAAATTTTCGCCAGTCTGATACTCAAAACCTACAACTACTATGGCCTAGGGCAAAAATACACATACCGTTGTAATCGGTCGAGTTTCTACTTTCAGATGCAACAGGAATTTCTTGAGTTCGTCAATCCGTTCGCGAGACATGGGAGTTTCAACTTAAGGAATGGTTGAGAAACCATCAAAATTTTCGCAAGTCTGATACTCGGAACCAATAACTACAATGGCGTAGGGGTAAAATACACATACCGTTGTAATCGGGCGAGTATCTACTTTCAGATGCAACAGGAATTTCTCGAGCTCGTCAATCCGTTCGCGAGATATGGGAGTTTGAAGTTAAGGAATGGTCGAGAAGCCATCAAAATTTTCGCAAGTCTGATACTCGAAACCAATAACTACTGTGCCCTAAGGTAAAAATACACACACCATTCTAATCGGTCGAGTTTCTGCTTTCAGATGCAACAGGAAATAATCTAGTTCGTCAATCCGTTCGCGAGATATGGGAGTTAGAAGTTAAGGAATGCTTGAGAAACCATCAAAATTTTCGCAAGTCTGATACTCGAAGCCAACAACTACTATGGCCTAGGGCAAAAATACACATACCGTTGTAATCGGACGAGTTTCTGCTTTCAGATGCAACAGGAAATAATCGAGTCGTCTATCCGTTCGCGAGATATGGGAGTTAGAAGTTAAGGAATGCTTGAGAAACCATCAAAATTTGCGCAAGTCTGATACTCGAAACCAATAACTACTATGGCCTAGGGCAAAAATACACATACCGTTGTAATTGGACGAGTTTCTGCTTTCAGATGCAACAGGAATTTCTCGAGTTCGTCAATCCGTTCGCGAGATATGGGAGTTTGAAATTAAGGAATGGTTGAGAGACCATCAAAATTTTCGCAATTCTGATGCTAGAAACGAATAACTGGAATGACATGGGGGAAAAGTACACACACCATTGTAATCGTTCGTCTTTCAACTTTCAGTTGCAACAGGAAATAATCGAGTTCGTCAATCCGTTCGCGAGATATGGGAGTTAGAATTTAAGGAATGATTGATAAACCATAAAAATTTTCGCAAGTCTTATACTCGAAACCAATAGCTACTATGGCCTAGGGCAAAAATACACATACCGTTGTAATCGGACGAGTTTCTGCTTTCAGATGCACCAGGAATTTCTCGAGTTCGTCAATCCGTTCGCGAGATATGGGAGTTTGAAGTTAAGGAATGGTTGAGAGACCATCACAATTTTCGCAAGTCTGATAGTCGAAACCAATAACTACGATGGCCTAGGGGAAAAATACACATACCTTTGTAATCGGGCGAGTTTCTACTTTCAGATGCAACAGGAATTTCTCGAGTTCGTCAATCCGTTCGCGAGATATGGGAGTTTGAAGTTAAGGAATGTTTGAGAAACCATCAAAATTTTCGCAAGTCTGATACTCGAAACCAATACCTACAAAGGCCTAGGGCAAAAAAACACATACCTTTGTAATCGGGCGAGTTTCTACTTTCAGATGCAACAGGAATTTCTCGAGCTCGTCAATCCGTTCGCGAGATATGGGAGTTTGAAGTTAAGGAATGGTTGAGAAACCATCAAAATTTTCGCAAGTCTGATACTCGAAACCAATAACTACTATACCCTATGGCAAAAATACACATACCACTGTAATCGGGCGAGTTTCTGCTTTCAGATGCAATAGGGAATTCTCGAGTTCGTCAATCCGCTCGCGAGATATGGGAGTTTGAAGTTAAGGAATGGTTGAGAAACCATCAAAATTCTCGCAAGTGTGATACTCGAAACCAATAACTGGAATGGCCTAGGGGAAAAGTACACACACCATTGTAATCGGTCGACTTTCTACTTTCAGATGCAACAGGAAATAATCGAGTTCGTCAATCCGTTCCCGAGATATGGGAGTTTGAAGTTAAGGAATGCTTGAGAAACCTTCAAAATTTTCGCAAGTCTGATACTCGCAACCAATAACTACTGTGGCCTAGGGAAAAAATACACATACCATTGTAATCGAGCGAGTTTCTGCTTTCAGATGCAACAGGAATTTCTCGAGTTCGTCAATCCGTTCGCGAGATATTGGAGTTTGAAGTTAAGGAATGGTTGGGAAACCATCAAAATTTTCGCAAGTCTGATGCTCGAAACCAATAACTACAAAGGCCTAGGGGAAAAGAACACATACCTTTGTAATCGGGCGAGTTTCTACTTTCAGATGCAACAGGAATTTCTCGAGTTCGTCAATCCGTTCGCGAGACATGGGAGTTTCAACTTAAGGAATGGTTGAGAAACCATCAAAATTTTCGCATGTCTGATACTCGGAACCAATAACTACAATGGCCTAGGGGTAAAATACACATTCCGTTGTAATCGGGAGAGTTTCTACTTTCAGATGCAACAGGAAATAATCGAGTTCGTCAATCCGTTCCCGAGATATGGGAGTTTGAAGTTAAGGAATGCTTGAGAAACCATCAAAATTTTCGCAAGTCTGATACTCGCAACCAATAACTACTGTGGCCTAGGAGAAAAATACACATACCTTTGTAATCGGGCGAGTTTCTACTTTCAGATGCAACAGGAATTTCTCGAGATCGTCAATCCGTTCGCGAGATATGGGAGTTTGAAGTTAAGGAATGGTTGAGAAACCATCAAAATTTTCGCAAGTCTGATACTCGAAACCGATAACAACAAAGGCCTAGGGGAAAAATACACATACCGTTGTAATCGGACGAGTTTCTGGTTTCAGATGCAAAAGTAATTTATCGAGTTCGTAAATCCGTTCGCGAGATATGGGAGTTTGAAGTTAAGGAATGGTTGAGAGACAATCACAATTTTCGCAAGTCTGATACTCGAAACCAATAACTACTATGGCCTAGGGGAAAAATACACATACCGTTGTAATGGGGCGAGTTTCTGCTTTCAGATGCAACAGGAATTTCTCGAGTTCGTCATTCCGTTCGCGAGATATGGGTGTTTGAAGGTAAGGAATGGTTGAGAAACCATCAAAATTTTCGCAAGTCTGATACTCGAAACCGGTAACAACAAAGGCCTAGGGGAGAAATACACATACCTTTGTAATCGGGCGAGTTTCTACTTTCAGATGCAACAGGAATTTCTCGAGCTCGTCAATCCGTTCGCGAGATATGGGAGTTAGAATTAAGGATCGGTTGAGAAACCATCAAAATTTTCGCAAGTCTCACACTCGAAACCAATAACTACAAAGGCATAGGGGAAAAATACACATACCGTTGTAATCGGGAGAGTTTCTTCTTCCAGATGCAACCGGAATTTCTCGTGTTCGTCAATCCGTTCGCGAGATATGGGAGTTTGAAGTTAAGGAATGGTTGAGAAACCATCAATATTTTCGCAAGTCTGATACTCGAAACCAATAACTACTATGGCCTAGGGCAAAAATACACATACCGTTGTAATCGGACGAGTTTCTGGTTTCAGATGCAACAGTAATTTATCGAGTTCGTAAATCCGTTCGCGAGATATTGGAGTTTGAAGTTAAGGAATGGTTGAGAGACCATCACAATTTTCGCAAGTCTGATACTCGAAACCAATAACTACTATGGCCTAGGGGAAAAATACACATACTGTTGTAATCGGACGAGTTTCTGCTTTCAGATGCACCAGGAATTTCTCGAGTTCGTCAATCCGTTCGCGAGATATGGGAGTTAGAATTTAAGGAATGATTGATAAACCATAAAAGTTTTCGCAAGTCTTATACTCGAAACCAATAGCTACTATGGCCTAGGGCAAAAATACACATACCGTTGTAATCGGACGAGTTTCTGCTTTCAGATGCAACAGGAATTTCTCGAGTTCGTCAATCCGTTCGCGAGATATGGGGGTTTGAAGTTAAGGAATGGTTGAGAGACCATCACAATTTTCGCAAGTCTGATACTCGAAACCAATAACTACTATGGCCTAGGGGAAAAATACACACACCATTGTAATGGGGCGCGTTTCTGCTTTCAGATGCAACAGGAATTTCTCGAGTTCGTCATTCCGTTCGCGAGATATGGGTGTTTGAAGGTAAGGAATGGTTAAGAAACCATCAAAATTTTCGCAAGTCTGATACTCGAAACCGATAACAACAAAGGCCTAGGGGAGAAATACACATACCTTTGCAATCGGGCGAGTTTCTACTTCCCGATGCAACAGGAATTTCTCGAGCTCGTCAATCCGTTCGCGAGATATGGGTGTTTGAAATTAAGGAACGGTTGAGAAACCATCAAAATTTTCGCAAGTCTGATACTCGAAACAAATAACTACTATACCCTAGGGCAAAAATACACATACCGTTGTAATCGGACGAGTTTCTGCTTTCAGATGCACCAGGAATTTCTCGAGTTCGTCAATCCGTTCGCGAGATATAGGAGTTAGAATTTAAGGAATGATTGATAAACCATAAAAATTTTCGCAAGTCTTATACTCGAAACCAATAGCTACTATGGCCTAGGGCAAAAATACACATACCGTTGTAATCGGAGGAGTTTCTGCTTTCAGATGCAACAGGAATTTCTCGAGTTCGTCGATCCGTTCGCGAGATATGGGAGTTTGAATTTAAGGAATGGTTGAGAGACCATCACAATTTTCGCAAGTCTGATAGTCGAAACCAATAACTACGATGGCCTAGGGAAAAATACACATACCTTTGTAATCGGGCGAGTTTCTACTTTCAGATGCAACAGGAATTTCTCGAGTTCGTCAATCCGTTCGCGAGATATGGGAGTTTGAAGTTTAGGAATGGTTGAGAAACCATCAAAATTTTCGCAAGTCTGATACTCGAAACCAATAACTACAAAGGCCTAGGGCAAAAAAAAACATACCTTTGTAATCGGGCGAGTTTCTACTTTCAGATGCAACAGGAATTTCTCGAGCTCGTCAATCCGTTCGCGAGATATGGGAGTTTGAAGTTAAGGAATGGTTGAGAAACCATCAAAATTTTCGCAAGTCTGATACTCGAAACCAATAACTACTATACCCTAGGGCAAAAATACACATACCGTTGTAATCGGACGAGTTTCTGCTTTCAGATGCGCCAGGAATTTCTCGAGTTCGTCAATCCGTTCGCGAGATATGGGAGTTTGAAATTAAGGAACGGTTGAGAAACCATCAAAATTTTCGCAAGTCTGATACTCGAAACCAATAACTGGAATGGCCTAGGGGAAAAGTACACATACCGCTGTAATCGGCCGAGTTTCTGGTTTCAGATGCAACAGGAATTACTCGAGTTCGTGAATTCGTTCGCGTGATATGGGAGTTTGAAATTAAGGAACGGTTGAGAAACCATCACAATGTTCGCAAGTCTGATACTCGAAACCGGTAACTACTATGGCCTACGGGAAAAATACACATACCGTTGTAATCGGGAGAGTTTCTTCTTCCAGATGCAACCGGAATTTCTCGTGTTCGTCAATCCGTTCGCGAGATATGGGAGGTTGAAGTTAAGGAATGGTTGAGAAACCATCAAAATTTACGCAAGTCTGATACTCGAAACCAATAACTACTATACCCTATGGCAAAAATACACATACCGTTGTAATCGGAGGAGTTTCTGCTTTCAGATGCAACAGGAATTTCTCGAGTTCGTCGATCCGTTCGCGAGATATGGGAGTTTGAATTTAAGGAATGGTTGAGAGACCATCACAATTTTCGCAAGTCTCATACTCGAAACCAATAACTACAAAGGCTTAGGGGAAAAATACACATACCGTTGTAATCGGGAGAGTTTCTTCTTCCAGATGCAACCGGAATTTCTCGTGTTCGTCAATCCGTTCGCGAGGTATGGGAGTTTGAAGTTAAGGAATGGTTGAGAAACCATCAATATTTTCGCAAGTTCGATACTCGAAACCAATAACTACTATGGCCTAGGGGAAAAATACACATACCGTTGTAATCGAACGAGTTTCTGCTTTCAGATGCAACAGGAATTTCTCGAGTTCGTCAATCCGTTCGCGAGATATGGGAGTTTGAAGTTAAGGAATGGTTGAGAGACCATCACAATTTTCGCAAGTCTGATACTCGAAACCAATTACTACGATGGCCTAGGGGAAAAATATACATACGTTTGTAATCGGGCGAGTTTCCACTTTCAGATGCAACAGGAATTTCTCGAGTTCGTCAATCCGTTCGCGAGATATGGGAGTTTGAAGTTAAGGAATGGTTGAGAAACTATCAAAATTTCCGCAAGTCTGATGCTCGAAACCAATAACTACAAAGGCCTAGGGGAAAAGAACACATACCTTTGTAATCGGGCGAGTTTCTACTTTCAGATGCAACAGGAATTTCTCGAGTTCGTCAATCCGTTCGCGAGACATGGGAGTTTCAACTTAAGGAATGGTTGAGAACCCATCAAAATTTTCGCAAGTCTGATACTCGGAACCAATAACTACAATGGCCTAGGGGTAAAGTACACATACCGTTGTAATCGGGAGAGTTTCTACTTTCAGATGCAACAGGAAATAATCGAGTTCGTCAATCCGTTCCCGAGATATGGGAGTTTGAAGTTAAGGAATGCTTGAGAAACCATCAAAATTTTCGCAAGTCTGATACTCGCAACCAATAACTACTGTGGCCTAGGGCAAAAATACACATACCATTGTAATCGAGCGAGTTTCTGCTTCCAGATGCAACAGGAATTTCTCGAGTTCGTCAATCCGTTCGCGAGATATGGGAGTTTGAAGTTAAGGATTGGTTGGGAAACCATCAAAATTTTCGCAAGTCTGATGCTCGAAACCAATAACTACAAAGGCCTAGGGGAAAAGAACACATACCCTTGTAATCGGGCGAGTTTCTACTTTCAGATGCAACAGGAATTTCTCGAGTTCGTCAATCCGTTCGCGAGACATGGGAGTTTCAACTTAAGGAATGGTTGAGAAACCATCAAAATTTTCGCAAGTCTGATACTCGGAAGCAATAACTACAATGGCCTAGGGGTAAAATACACATACCGTTGTAATCGGGCGAGTTTCTACTTTCAGATGCAACAGGAATTTCTCGAGGTCGTCAATCCGTTCGCGAGATATGGGAGTTTGAAGTTAAGGAATGGTTGAGAAACCATCAAAATTTTCGCAAGTCTGATACTCGAAACCAATAACTACAAAGGCCTAGGGCAAAAAAACACATACCTTTGTAATCGGGCGAGTTTCTACTTTCAGATGCAACAGGAATTTCTCGAGCTCGTCAATCCGTTCGCGAGATATGGGAGTTTGAAGTTAAGGAATGGTTGAGAAACCATCAAAATTTTCGCAAGTCTGATACTCGAAACCAATAACTACTATACCCTAGGGCAAAAATACACATACCGTTGTAATCGGACGAGTTTCTGCTTTCAGATGCACCAGGAATTTCTCGAGTTCGTCAATCCGTTCGCGAGATATGGGAGTTTGAAATTAAGGAACGGTTGAGAAACCATCAAAATTTTCGCAAGTCTGATACTCGAAACCAATAACTGGAATGGCCTAGGGGAAAAGTACACATACCGCTGTAATCGGCCGAGTTTCTGGTTTCAGATGCAACAGGAATTACTCGAGTTCGTGAATTCGTTCGCGTGATATGGGAGTTTGAAATTAAGGAACGGTTGAGAAACCATCACAATGTCCGCAAGTCTGATACTCGAAACCGGTAACTACTATGGCCTACGGGAAAAATACACATACCGTTGTAATCGGGAGAGTTTCTTCTTCCAGATGCAACCGGAATTTCTCGTGTTCGTCAATCCGTTCGCGAGATATGGGAGGTTGAAGTTAAGGAATGGTTGAGAAACCATCAAAATTTACGCAAGTCTGATACTCGAAACCAATAACTACTATACCCTATGGCAAAAATACACATACCGTTGTAATCGGAGGCGTTTCTGCTTTCAGATGCAACAGGAATTTCTCGAGTTCGTCGATCCGTTCGCGAGATATGGGAGTTTGAATTTAAGGAATGGTTGAGAGACCATCACAATTTTCGCAAGTCTCATACTCGAAACCAATAACTACAAAGGCTTAGGGGAAAAATACACATACCGTTGTAATCGGGAGAGTTTCTTCTTCCAGATGCAACCGGAATTTCTCGTGTTCGTCAATCCGTTCGCGAGGTATGGGAGTTTGAAGTTAAGGAATGGTTGAGAAACCATCAATATTTTCGCAAGTTCGATACTCGAAACCAATAACTACTATGGCCTAGGGGAAAAATACACATACCGTTGTAATCGAACGAGTTTCTGCTTTCAGATGCAACAGGAATTTCTCGAGTTCGTCAATCCGTTCGCGAGATATGGGAGTTTGAAGTTAAGGAATGGTTGAGAGACCATCACAATTTTCGCAAGTCTGATACTCGAAACCAATTACTACGATGGCCTAGGGGAAAAATATACATACGTTTGTAATCGGGCGAGTTTCCACTTTCAGATGCAACAGGAATTTCTCGAGTTCGTCAATCCGTTCGCGAGATATGGGAGTTTGAAGTTAAGGAATGGTTGAGAAACTATCAAAATTTCCGCAAGTCTGATGCTCGAAACCAATAACTACAAAGGCCTAGGGGAAAAGAACACATACCTTTGTAATCGGGCGAGTTTCTACTTTCAGATGCAACAGGAATTTCTCGAGTTCGTCAATCCGTTCGCGAGACATGGGAGTTTCAACTTAAGGAATGGTTGAGAACCCATCAAAATTTTCGCAAGTCTGATACTCGGAACCAATAACTACAATGGCCTAGGGGTAAAGTACACATACCGTTGTAATCGGGAGAGTTTCTACTTTCAGATGCAACAGGAAATAATCGAGTTCGTCAATCCGTTCCCGAGATATGGGAGTTTGAAGTTAAGGAATGCTTGAGAAACCATCAAAATTTTCGCAAGTCTGATACTCGCAACCAATAACTACTGTGGCCTAGGGCAAAAATACACATACCATTGTAATCGAGCGAGTTTCTGTTTTCAGATGCAACAGGAATTTCTCGAGTTCGTCAATCCGTTCGCGAGATATGGGAGTTTGAAGTTAAGGATTGGTTGGGAAACCATCAAAATTTTCGCAAGTCTGATGCTCGAAACCAATAACTACAAAGGCCTAGGGGAAAAGAACACATACCCTTGTAATCGGGCGAGTTTCTACTTTCAGATGCAACAGGAATTTCTCGAGTTCGTCAATCCGTTCGCGAGACATGGGAGTTTCAACTTAAGGAATGGTTGAGAAACCATCAAAATTTTCGCAAGTCTGATACTCGGAAGCAATAACTACAATGGCCTAGGGGTAAAATACACATACCGTTGTAATCGGGCGAGTTTCTACTTTCAGATGCAACAGGAATTTCTCGAGGTCGTCAATCCGTTCGCGAGATATGGGAGTTTGAAGTTAAGGAATGGTTGAGAAACCATCAAAATTTTCGCAAGTCTGATACTCGAAACCAATAACTACAAAGGCCTAGGGCAAAAAAACACATACCTTTGTAATCGGGCGAGTTTCTACTTTCAGATGCAACAGGAATTTCTCGAGCTCGTCAATCCGTTCGCGAGATATGGGAGTTTGAAGTTAAGGAATGGTTGAGAAACCATCAAAATTTTCGCAAGTCTGATACTCGAAACCAATAACTACTATACCCTAGGGCAAAAATACACATACCGTTGTAATCGGACGAGTTTCTGCTTTCAGATGCACCAGGAATTTCTCGAGTTCGTCAATCCCTTCGCGAGATATGGGAGTTTGAAATTAAGGAACGGTTGAGAAACCATCAAAATTTTCGCAAGTCTGATACTCGAAACCAATAACTGGAATGGCCTAGGGGAAAAGTACACATACCGCTGTAATCGGCCGAGTTTCTGGTTTCAGATGCAACAGGAATTACTCGAGTTCGTGAATTCGTTCGCGTGATATGGGAGTTTGAAATTAAGGAACGGTTGAGAAACCATCACAATGTTCGCAAGTCTGATACTCGAAACCGGTAACTACTATGGCCTACGGGAAAAATACACATACCGTTGTAATCGGGAGAGTTTCTTCTTCCAGATGCAACCGGAATTTCTCGTGTTCGTCAATCCGTTCGCGAGATATGGGAGGTTGAAGTTAAGGAATGGTTGAGAAACCATCAAAATTTACGCAAGTCTGATACTCGAAACCAATAACTACTATACCCTATGGCAAAAATACACATACCGTTGTAATCGGAGGAGTTTCTGCTTTCAGATGCAACAGGAATTTCTCGAGTTCGTCGATCCGTTCGCGAGATATGGGAGTTTGAATTTAAGGAATGGTTGAGAGACCATCACAATTTTCGCAAGTCTCATACTCGAAACCAATAACTACAAAGGCTTAGGGGAAAAATACACATACCGTTGTAATCGGGAGAGTTTCTTCTTCCAGATGCAACCGGAATTTCTCGTGTTCGTCAATCCGTTCGCGAGGTATGGGAGTTTGAAGTTAAGGAATGGTTGAGAAACCATCAATATTTTCGCAAGTTCGATACTCGAAACCAATAACTACTATGGCCTGGGGGAAAAATACACATACCGTTGTAATCGAACGAGTTTCTGCTTTCAGATGCAACAGGAATTTCTCGAGTTCGTCAATCCGTTCGCGAGATATGGGAGTTTGAAGTTAAGGAATGGTTGAGAGACCATCACAATTTTCGCAAGTTTGATACTCGAAACCAATTACTACGATGGCCTAGGGGAAAAATATACATACGTTTGTAATCGGGCGAGTTTCCACTTTCAGATGCAACAGGAATTTCTCGAGTTCGTCAATCCGTTCGCGAGATATGGGAGTTTGAAGTTAAGGAATGGTTGAGAAACTATCAAAATTTCCGCAAGTCTGATGCTCGAAACCAATAACTACAAAGGCCTAGGGGAAAAGAACACATACCTTTGTAATCGGGCGAGTTTCTACTTTCAGATGCAACAGGAGTTTCTCGAGTTCGTCAATCCGTTCGCGAGACATGGGAGTTTCAACTTAAGGAATGGTTGAGAAACCATCAAAATTTTCGCAAGTCTGATACTCGGAACCAATAACTACAATGGCCTAGGGGTAAAGTACACATACCGTTGTAATCGGGAGAGTTTCTACTTTCAGATGCAACAGGAAATAATCGAGTTCGTCAATCCGTTCCCGAGATATGGGAGTTTGAAGTTAAGGAATGCTTGAGAAACCATCAAAATTTTCGCAAGTCTGATACTCGCAACCAATAACTACTGTGGCCTAGGGCAAAAATACACATACCATTGTAATCGAGCGAGTTTCTGCTTCCAGATGCAACAGGAATTTCTCGAGTTCGTCAATCCGTTCGCGAGATATGGGAGTTTGAAGTTAAGGATTGGTTGGGAAACCATCAAAATTTTCGCAAGTCTGATGCTCGAAACCAATAACTACAAAGGCCTAGGGGAAAAGAACACATACCCTTGTAATCGGGCGAGTTTCTACTTTCAGATGCAACAGGAATTTCTCGAGTTCGTCAATCCGTTCGCGAGACATGGGAGTTTCAACTTAAGGAATGGTTGAGAAACCATCAAAATTTTCGCAAGTCTGATACTCGGAAGCAATAACTACAATGGCCTAGGGGTAAAATACACATACCGTTGTAATCGGTCGAGTTTCTACTTTCAGATGCAACAGGAATTTCTCGAGGTCGTCAATCCGTTCGCGAGATATGGGAGTTTGAATTTAAGGAATGGTTGAGAAACCATCAAAATTTTCGCAAGTCTGATACTCGAAACCAATAACTACTATGCCCTAAGGTAAAAATGCACACACCATTCTAATCGGTCGAGTTTCTACTTTCAGATGCAACAGGAAATAATCTAGTTCGTCAATCCGTTCGCGAGATATGGGAGTTAGAAGTTAAGGAATGGTTGAGAGACCATCACAATTTTGGCAATTCTGATACTTGAAACCAATAACTACGATGGCCTAGGGGAAAAATACACATACCTTTGTAATCGGGCGAGTTTCTACTTTCAGATGCAACAGGAATTTCTCGAGTTCGTCAATCCGTTCGCGAGATATGGGAGTTTGAAGTTAAGGAATGGTTGAGAAACCATCAAAATTTTCGCAATTCTGATGCTAGAAACGAATAACTGGAATGACATGGGGGAAAAGTACACACACCATTGTAATCGGTCGTCTGTCTACTTTCATATGCAACAGGAAATAATCGAGTTCGTCAATACGTTCGCGAGATATGGGAATTTGAAGTTAAGGAATGCTTGAGAAACCATCAAAATTTTCGCAATTCTGATGCTAGAAACGAATAACTGGAATGACCTAGGGGAAAAGTACACACACCATTCTAATCGGTCGAGTTTCTACTTTCAGTTGCAACAGGAAATAAACGAGTTCGTCAATCCGTTTGCGAGATATGGGAGTTAGAATTTAAGGAATGATTGATCAACCATAAAAATTTTCGCAAGTCTGATACTCGGAAGCAATAACTACAATGGCCTAGGGGTAAAATACACATACCGTTGTAATCGGTCGAGTTTCTACTTTCAGATGCAACAGGAATTTCTCGAGCTCGTCAATCCGTTCGCGAGATATGGGAGTTTGAAGTTAAGGAACGGTTGAGAAACCATCAAAATTTTCGCAAGTCTGATACTCGAAACCAATAACTACTATACCCTAGGGCAAAAATGCACATACCGTTGTAATCGGACGAGTTTCTGCTTTCAGATGCACCAGGAATTTCTCGAGTTCGTCAATCCGTTCGCGAGATATGGGAGTTTGAATTTAAGGAACGGTTGAGAAACCATCAAAATTTTCGCAAGTCTGATACTCGAAACCAATAACTGGAATGGCCTAGGGGAAAAGTACACACACCATTGTAATGGGGCGAGTTTCAGCTTTCAGATGCAACAGGAATTTCTCGAGTTCGTCATTCCGTTCGCGAGATATGGGTGTTTGAAGGTAAGGAATGGTTGAGAAACCATCAAAATTTTCGCAAGTCTGATACTCGAAACCGGTAACAACAAAGGCCTAGGGGAGAAATACACATACCTTTGTAATCGGGCGAGTTTCTACTTTCAGATGCAACAGGAATTTCTCGAGCTCGTCAATCCGTTCGCGAGATATGGGAGTTTGAAATTAAGGAACGGTTGAGAAACCATCAAAATTTTCGCAAGTCTCATACTCGAAACCAATAAATACAAAGGCTTAGGGGAAAAATACACATACCGTTGTAATCGGAGAGTTTCTTCTTCCAGATGCAACCGGAATTTCTCGTGTTCGTCAATCCGTTCGCGAGATATGTGAGTTTGAAGTTGAGGAATGGTCGAGAAACCATCACAATTTTCGCAATTCTGATGCTAGAAACGAATAACTGGAATGACCTAGGGGAAAAGTACACACACCATTGTAATCGGTCGAGTTTCTACTTTCAGATGCAACAGGAAATAATCGAGTTCGCCAATCCGTTCGCGAGATATGGGAGTTTGAAGTTAAGGAATGGTTGAGAAACCATCAAAATTTTCGCAAGTCTGATACTCGAAACCAATAACTACAAAGGCCTAGGGGAAAAATACACATACCGTTGTAATCGGGCGAGTTTCTACTTCCACATGCAACAGGAAATTCTCGAGTTCGTCAATCCGTTCGGGAGATATGGGAGTTTGAAATTAAGGAACGGTTGAGAAACCATCAAAATTTTCGCAAGTCTGATACTCGAAACCAATAACTGGAATGGCCTAGGGAAAAAATACACATACCGTTGTAATCGGGAGAGTTTCTACTTTCAGATGCAACAGGAATTTCTCGAGTTCGTCAATCCGTTCGCGAGAGATGGGAGTTTGAAGTGAAGGAAAGTTTGAGAAACCATCAAAATTTTCGCAAGTCTGATACTCGAAACCAATAACTGGAATGGCCCAGGGGAAAAATACACATACCGTGGTAATCGGGAGTGTTTCTACTTTCAGATGCAACAGGAATTTCTCGAGTTCGTCAATCCGTTCGCGAAATATGGGAGTTTGAATTGAAGGAAAGTTTGGGAAACCATCAAAATTTTCGCAAGTCTGATACTCGAAACCAGTAACTACGATGGCCTAGGGGAAAAATACACATACCTTTGTAATCGGGCGAGTTTCCCCTTTCAGATGCAAAAGGAATTTCTCGAGTTCGTCAATCCGTTTGCGAGATATGGGAGTTTGAAGTTAAGGAATGGTTGAGAAACCATCAAAATTATCGCAATTCTGATGCTAGAAACGAATAACTGGAATGACCTGGGGGAAAGTACACACACCATTGTAATCGGTCGACTTTCTACTTTCATATGCAACAGGAAATAATCGAGTTCGTCAATCCGTTCGCGAGATATGGGAGTTTGAAGTTAAGGAATGGTTGAGAGACCATCACAATTTTGGCAAGTCTGATACTCGAAACCAATAACTACTATGCCCTAGGGCAAAAATACACACACCATTCTAATCGGTCGAGTTTCTGCTTTCAGATGCAACAGGAAATAATCGAGTTCGTCAATCCGTTCGCGAGATATGGGAGTTAGAAGTTAAGGAATGCTTGAGAAACCATCAAAATTTTCGCAAGTCTGATACACGAAACCAATAACTACTATGGCCTAGGGCAAAAATACACATACAGTTGTAATCGGACGAGTTTCTGCTTTCAGATGCAACAGGAATTTCTCAAGTTCGTCAATCCGTTCGCGAGATATGGGAGTTTGAAGTTAAGGAATGGTTGAGAGACCATCACAATTTTCGCAAGTCTGATACTCGAAACCATTAACTACGATGGCCTAGGGGAAAAATACACATACCTTTGTAATCGGGCGAGTTTCCCCTTTCAGATGCAACAGGAATTTCTCGAGTTCGTCAATCCGTTCGCGAGATATGGGAGTTTGAAGTTAAGGAATGGTTGAGAAACCATCAAAATTATCGCAATTCTGATGCTAGAAACGAATAACTGGAATGACCTGGGGGAAAGTACACACACCATTGTAATCGGTCTACTTTCTACTTTCATATGCAACAGGAAATAATCGAGTTCGTCAATCCGTTCGCGAGATATGGGAGTTTGAAGTTAAGGAATGGTTGAGAGACCATCACAATTTTGGCAAGTCTGATACTCGAAACCAATAACTACGTTGGCCTAGGGTAAAAATACACATACCTTTGTAATCGGGCGAGTTTCTACTTTCAGATGCAACAGGAATTTCTCGGGTTCGTCAATCCGTTCGCGAGATATGGGAGTTTGAAATTAAGGAACGGTTGAGAAACCATCACAATGTTCGCAAGTCTGATACTCGAAACCGGTAACTACTATGGCCTAGGGGAAAAATACACATACCGTTGCAATCGGGAGAGTTTCTACTTCCAGATGCAACCGGAATTTCTCGTGTTCGTCAATCCGTTCGCGAGATATGGGAGTTTGAAGTTAAGGAATGATTGAGAAACCATCAAAATTTTCGCAAGTCTGACACTCGAAACCAATAACTACTATACCCTATGGCAAAAATACACATACCGCTGTAATCGGGCGAGTTTCTGCTTTCAGATGCAATAGGAAATTCTCGAGTTCGTCAATCCGCTCGCGAGATATGGGATTTTGAAGTTAAGGAATGGTTGAGAAACCATCAAAATTCTCGCAAGTGTGATACTCGAAACCAATAAATGGAATGGCCTAGGGGAAAAGTACACACACCATTGTAATCGGTCGACTTTCTACTTTCAGATGCAACAGGAAATAATCGAGTTCCTCAATCCGTTCGCGAGATATGGGAGTTTGAAGTTAAGGAATGCTTGAGAAACCATCAAAATTTTCGCAAGTCTGATACTCGAAACCAATAACTGGAATGGCCTAGGGGAAAAGTACACACACCATTGTAATCGGTCGACTTTCTACTTTCAGATGCAACAGGAAATAATCGAGTTCGTCAATCCGTTCGCGAGATATGGGAGTTTGAAGTTAAGGAATGGTTGAGAGACCATCACAATTTTGGCAAGTCTGATACTCGAAACCAATAACTACTATGGCCTAGGGCAAAAATACACATACCGTTGTAATCGGACGAGTTTCTGCTTTCAGATGCAACAGGAATTTCTCGAGTTCGTCTATCCGTTCGCGAGATATGGGAGTTTGAAGTTAAGGAATGGTTGAGAGACCATCACAATTTGCGCAAGTCTGACACTCGAAACCAATAACTACTATACCCTATGGCAAAAATACACATACCGCTGTAATCGGGCGAGTTTCTGCTTTCCGATGCAATAGGAAATTCTCGAGTTCGTGAATCCGCTCGCGAGATATGGGAGTTTGAAGTTAAGGAATGGTTGAGAATCCATCAAAATTCTCGCAAGTGTGATACTCGAAACCAATAACTGGAATGGCCTAGGGGAAAAGTACACACACCATTGTAATCGGTCGACTTTCTACTTTCAGATGCAACAGGAAATAATCGAGTCCCTCAATCCGTTCGCGAGATATGGGAGTGTGAAGTTAAGGAATGCTTGAGAAACCATCAAGATTTTCGCAAGTCTGATACTCGAAACCAATAAGTACAAAGGCCTAGGAGAAAAATACACATACCTTTGTAATCGGACGAGTTTCTGCTTTCAGATGCAACAGGAAATAATCGAGTTCGTCAATCCGTTCGCGAGATATGGGAGTTAGAAGTTAAGGAATGCTAGAGAAACCATCAAAATTTTCGCAAGTCTGAAACTCGAAACCAATAACTACTATGGCCTAGGGCAAAAATACACATACCGTTGTAATCGGACGAGTTTCTGCTTTCAGATGCAACAGGAATTTCTCGAGTTCGTCTATCCGTTCGCGAGATATGGGAGTTTGAAATTAAGGAACGGTTGAGAAACCATCAAAATTTTCGCAAGTCTGATACTCGAAACCAATAACTGGAATGGCCTAGGGGGAAAGTACACGTACCGCTGTAATCGGCCGAGCTTCTGGTTTCAGATGTAACAGGAATTTCTCGAGTTCGTGAATCCGCTCGCGAGATATGGGAGTTTGAAATTAAGGAACGGTTGAGAAACCATCACAACGTTCGCAAGTCTGATACTCGAAACCGGTAACTACTATGGCCTAGGGGAAAAATACACATACCGTTGCAATCGGGAGAGTTTCTACTTCCAGATGCAACCGGAATTTCTCGTGTTCGTCAATCCGTTCGCGAGATATGGGAGTTTGAAGTTAAGGAATGGTTGAGAAACCATCAAAATTATCGCAATTCTGATGCTAGAAACGAATAACTGGAATGCCCTGGGGGAAAGTACACACACCATTGTAATCGGTCGACTTTCTACTTTCATATGCAACAGGAAATAATCGAGTTCGTCAATCCGTTCGCGAGATATGGGAGTTTGAAGTTAAGGAATGGTTGAGAGACCATCACAATTTTGGCAAGTCTGATACTCGAAACCAATAACTACTATGCCCTAGGGCAAAAATACACACACCATTCTAATCGGTCGAGTTTCTGCTTTCAGATGTAACAGGAAATAATCGAGTTCGTCAATCCGTTCGCGAGATATGGGAGTTAGAAGTTAAGGAATGCTTGAGAAACCATCAAAATTTTCGCAAGTCTGATACACGAAACCAATAACTACTATGGCCTAGGGCAAAAATACACATACAGTTGTAATCGGACGAGTTTCTGCTTTCAGATGCAACAGGAATTTCTCAAGTTCGTCAATCCGTTCGCGAGATATGGGAGTTTGAAGTTAAGGAATGGTTGAGAGACCATCACAATTTTCGCAAGTCTGATACTCGAAACCATTAACTACGATGGCCTAGGGGAAAAATACACATACCTTTGTAATCGGGCGAGTTTCCCCTTTCAGATGCAACAGGAATTTCTCGAGTTCGTCAATCCGTTCGCGAGATATGGGAGTTTGAAGTTAAGGAATGGTTGAGAAACCATCAAAATTATCGCAATTCTGATGCTAGAAACGAATAACTGGAATGACCTGGGGGAAAGTACACACACCATTGTAATCGGTCGACTTTCTACTTTCATATGCAACAGGAAATAATCGAGTTCGTCAATCCGTTCGCGATATATGGGAGTTTGAAGTTAAGGAATGGTTGAGAGACCATCACAATTTTGGCAAGTCTGATACTCGAAACCAATAACTACGATGGCCTAGGTGAAAAATACGCATACCTTTGTAATCGGGCGAGTTTCTACTTTCAGATGCAACAGGAATTTCTCGAGTTCGTCAATCCGTTCGCGAGATATGGGAGTTTGAAGTTAAGGAATGGTTGAGAAACAAACAAAATTTTCGCAATTCTGATGCTAGAAACGAATAACTGGAATGACATGGGGGAAAAGTACACACACCATTGTAGTCGGTCGTCTTTCTACTTTCATATGCAACAGGAAATAATCGAGTTCGTCAATACGTTCGCGAGATATGGGAGTTTGAAGTTAAGGAATGCTTGAGAAACCATCAAAATTTTCGCAATTCTGATGCTAGAAACGAATAACTGGAATTACCTAGGGGAAAAGTATACACACCATTCTAATCGGTCGAGTTTCTACTTTCAGATGCAACAGGAAATAATCGAGTTCGTCAATCCGTTCGCGAGATATGGGAGTTTGAAATTAAGGAACGGTTGAGAAACCATCAAAATTTTCGCAAGTCTGATACTCGAAACCAATAACTGGAATGGCCTAGGGGGAAAGTACACATACCGCTGTAATCGGCCGAGCTTCTGGTTTCAGATGCAACAGGAATTTCTCGAGTTCGTGAATCCGTTCGCGAGATATGGGAGTTTGAAATTAAGGAACGGTTGAGAAACCATCACAACGTTCGCAAGTCTGATACTCGAAACCGGTAACTACTATGGCCTAGGGGAAAAATACACATACCGTTGCAATCGGGAGAGTTTCTACTTCCAGATGCAACCGGAATTTCTCGTGTTCGTCAATCCGTTCGCGAGATATGGGAGTTTGAAGTTAAGGAATGGTTGAGAAACCATCAAAATTATCGCAAGTCTGATACTCGAAACCAATAAGTACAAAGGCCTAGGAGCAAAATACACATACATTTGTAATCGGACGAGTTTCTGCTTTCAGATGCAACATGAAATAATCGAGTTCGTCAATCCGTTCGCGAGATATGGGAGTTTGAAATTAAGGAACGGTTGAGAAACCATCAAAATTTTCGCAAGTCTGATACTCGAAACCAATAACTGGAATGGCCTAGGGGGAAAGTACACATACCGCTGTAATCGGCCGAGCTTCTGGTTTCAGATGTAACAGGAATTTCTCGAGTTCGTGAATCCGCTCGCGAGATATGGGAGTTTGAAATTAAGGAACGGTTGAGAAACCATCACAACGTTCGCAAGTCTGATACTCGAAACCGGTAACTACTATGGCCTAGGGGAAAAATACACATACCGTTGCAATCGGGAGAGTTTCTACTTCCAGATGCAACCGGAATTTCTCGTGTTCGTCAATCCGTTCGCGAGATATGGGAGTTTGAAGTTAAGGAATGGTTGAGAAACCATCAAAATTATCGCAATTCTGATGCTAGAAACGAATAACTGGAATGCCCTGGGGGAAAGTACACACACCATTGTAATCGGTCGACTTTCTACTTTCATATGCAACAGGAAATAATCGAGTTCGTCAATCCGTTCGCGAGATATGGGAGTTTGAAGTTAAGGAATGGTTGAGAGACCATCACAATTTTGGCAAGTCTGATACTCGAAACCAATAACTACTATGCCCTAGGGCAAAAATACACACACCATTCTAATCGGTCGAGTTTCTGCTTTCAGATGTAACAGGAAATAATCGAGTTCGTCAATCCGTTCGCGAGATATGGGAGTTAGAAGTTAAGGAATGCTTGAGAAACCATCAAAATTTTCGCAAGTCTGATACACGAAACCAATAACTACTATGGCCTAGGGCAAAAATACACATACAGTTGTAATCGGACGAGTTTCTGCTTTCAGATGCAACAGGAATTTCTCAAGTTCGTCAATCCGTTCGCGAGATATGGGAGTTTGAAGTTAAGGAATGGTTGAGAGACCATCACAATTTTCGCAAGTCTGATACTCGAAACCATTAACTACGATGGCCTAGGGGAAAAATACACATACCTTTGTAATCGGGCGAGTTTCCCCTTTCAGATGCAACAGGAATTTCTCGAGTTCGTCAATCCGTTCGCGAGATATGGGAGTTTGAAGTTAAGGAATGGTTGAGAAACCATCAAAATTATCGCAATTCTGATGCTAGAAACGAATAACTGGAATGACCTGGGGGAAACTACACACACCATTGTAATCGGTCGACTTTCTACTTTCATATGCAACAGGAAATAATCGAGTTCGTCAATCCGTTCGCGATATATGGGAGTTTGAAGTTAAGGAATGGTTGAGAGACCATCACAATTTTGGCAAGTCTGATACTCGAAACCAATAACTACGATGGCCTAGGTGAAAAATACGCATACCTTTGTAATCGGGCGAGTTTCTACTTTCAGATGCAACAGGAATTTCTCGAGTTCGTCAATCCGTTCGCGAGATATGGGAGTTTGAAGTTAAGGAATGGTTGAGAAACAAACAAAATTTTCGCAATTCTGATGCTAGAAACGAATAACTGGAATGACATGGGGGAAAAGTACACACACCATTGTAGTCGGTCGTCTTTCTACTTTCATATGCAACAGGAAATAATCGAGTTCGTCAATACGTTCGCGAGATATGGGAGTTTGAAGTTAAGGAATGCTTGAGAAACCATCAAAATTTTCGCAATTCTGATGCTAGAAACGAATAACTGGAATTACCTAGGGGAAAAGTATACACACCATTCTAATCGGTCGAGTTTCTACTTTCAGATGCAACAGGAAATAATCGAGTTCGTCAATCCGTTCGCGAGATATGGGAGTTTGAAATTAAGGAACGGTTGAGAAACCATCAAAATTTTCGCAAGTCTGATACTCGAAACCAATAACTGGAATGGCCTAGGGGGAAAGTACACATACCGCTGTAATCGGCCGAGCTTCTGGTTTCAGATGCAACAGGAATTTCTCGAGTTCGTGAATCCGTTCGCGAGATATGGGAGTTTGAAATTAAGGAACGGTTGAGAAACCATCACAACGTTCGCAAGTCTGATACTCGAAACCGGTAACTACTATGGCCTAGGGGAAAAATACACATACCGTTGCAATCGGGAGAGTTTCTACTTCCAGATGCAACCGGAATTTCTCGTGTTCGTCAATCCGTTCGCGAGATATGGGAGTTTGAAGTTAAGGAATGGTTGAGAAACCATCAAAATTATCGCAAGTCTGATACTCGAAACCAATAAGTACAAAGGCCTAGGAGCAAAATACACATACATTTGTAATCGGACGAGTTTCTGCTTTCAGATGCAACATGAAATAATCGAGTTCGTCAATCCGTTCGCGAGATATGGGAGTTAGAAGTTAAGGAATGGTTGAGAGACCATCACAATTCTGGCAAGTCTGATACTCGAAACCAATAACTACTATGCCCTAGGGCAAAAATACACACACCATTCTAATCGGTCGAGTTTCTGCTTTCAGATGTAACAGGAAATAATCGAGTTCGTCAATCCGTTCGCGAGATATGGGAGTTAGAAGTTAAGGAATGCTTGAGAAACCATCAAACTTTTCGCAAGTCTGATACACGAAACCGGTAACTACTATGGCCTAGGGCAAAAATACACATACCGTTGCAATCGGGAGAGTTTCTACTTCCAGATGCAACAGGAATTTCTCGAGTTCGTCTATCCGTTCGCGAGATATGGGAGTTTGAAGTTAAGGAATGGTTGAGAGACCATCACAATTTGCGCAAGTCTGATACTCGAAACCATTAACTACGATGGCCTAGGGGAAAAATACACATACCGTTGCAATCGGGAGAGTTTCTACTTCCAGATGCAACAGGAATTTCTCGAGTTCGTCTATCCGTTCGCGAGATATGGGAGTTTGAAGTTAAGGAATGGTTGAGAGACCATCACAATTTGCGCAAGTCTGATACTCGAAACCATTAACTACGATGGCCTAGGGGAAAAATACACATACCTTTGTAATCGGACGAGTTTCTGCTTTCAGATGCAACAGGAAATAATCGAGTTCGTCAATCCGTTCGCGAGATATGGGAGTTTGAAGTTAAGGAATGGTTGAGAAACCATCAAAATTAACGCAATTCTGATGCTAGAAACGAATAACTGGAATGACCTGGGGGAAAGTACACACACCATTGTAATCGGTCGACTTTCTACTTTCATATGCAACAGGAAATAATCGAGTTCGTCAATCCGTTCGCGAGATATGGTAGTTTGAAGTTAAGGAATGGTTGAGAGACCATCACAATTTTGGCAAGTCTGATACTCGAAACCAATAACTACGATGGCCTAGGTGAAAAATACGCATACCTTTGTAATCGGGCGAGTTTCTACTTTCAGATGCAACAGGAATTTCTCGAGTTCGTCAATCCGTTCGCGAGATATGGGAGTTTGAAGTTAAGGAATGGTTGAGAAACAATCAAAATTTTCGCAATTCTGATGCTAGAAACGAATAACTGGAATGACATGGGGGAAAAGTACACACACCATTGTAGTCGGTCGTCTTTCTACTTTCATATGCAACAGGAAATAATCGAGTTCGTCAATACGTTCGCGAGATATGGGAGTTTGAAGTTAAGGAATGCTTGAGAAACCATCAAAATTTTCGCAATTCTGATGCTAGAAACGAATAACTGGAATTACCTAGGGGAAAAGTATACACACCATTCTAATCGGTCGAGTTTCTACTTTCAGATGCAACAGGAAATAATCGAGTTCGTCAATCCGTTCGCGAGATATGGGAGTTTGAAATTAAGGAACGGTTGAGAAACCATCAAAATTTTCGCAAGTCTGATACTCGAAACCAATAACTGGAATGGCCTAGGGGGAAAGTACACATACCGCTGTAATCGGCCGAGCTTCTGGTTTCAGATGCAACAGGAATTTCTCGAGTTCGTGAATCCGTTCGCGAGATATGGGAGTTTGAAATTAAGGAACGGTTGAGAAACCATCACAACGTTCGCAAGTCTGATACTCGAAACCGGTAACTACTATGGCCTAGGGGAAAAATACACATACCGTTGCAATCGGGAGAGTTTCTACTTCCAGATGCAACCGGAATTTCTCGTGTTCGTCAATCCGTTCGCGAGATATGGGAGTTTGAAGTTAAGGAATGGTTGAGAAACCATCAAAATTATCGCAATTCTGATGCTAGAAACGAATAACTGGAATGCCCTGGGGGAAAGTACACACACCATTGTAATCGGTCAACTTTCTACTTTCATATGCAACAGGAAATAATCGAGTTCGTCAATCCGTTCGCGAGATATGGGAGTTTGAAGTTAAGGAATGGTTGAGAGACCATCACAATTTTGGCAAGTCTGATACTCGAAACCAATAACTACTATGCCCTAGGGCAAAAATACACACACCATTCTAATCGGTCGAGTTTCTGCTTTCAGATGTAACAGGAAATAATCGAGTTCGTCAATCCGTTCGCGAGATATGGGAGTTAGAAGTTAAGGAATGCTTGAGAAACCATCAAAATTTTCGCAAGTCTGATACACGAAACCAATAACTACTATGGCCTAGGGCAAAAATACACATACAGTTGTAATCGGACGAGTTTCTGCTTTCAGATGCAACAGGAATTTCTCAAGTTCGTCAATCCGTTCGCGAGATATGGGAGTTTTGAAGTTAAGGAATGGTTGAGAGACCATCACAATTTTCGCAAGTCTGATACTCGAAACCATTAACTACGATGGCCTAGGGGAAAAATACACATACCTTTGTAATCGGGCGAGTTTCCCCTTTCAGATGCAACAGGAATTTCTCGAGTTCGTCAATCCGTTCGCGAGATATGGGAGTTTGAAGTTAAGGAATGGTTGAGAAACCATCAAAATTATCGCAATTCTGATGCTAGAAACGAATAACTGGAATGACATGGGGGAAAGTACACACACCATTGTAATCGGTCGACTTTCTACTTTCAGATGCAACAGGAAATAATCGAGTTCCTCAATCCGTTCGCGAGATATGGGAGTTTGAAGTTAAGGAATGCTTGAGAAACCATCAAAATTTTCGCAAGTCTGATACTCGAAACCAATAAGTACAAAGGCCTAGGAGCAAAATACACATACCTTTGTAATCGGACGAGTTTCTTCTTTCAGATGCAACATGAAATAATCGAGTTCGTCAATCCGTTCGCGAGATATGGGAGTTAGAAGTTAAGGAATGCTTGAGAAACCATGAAAATTTTCGCAAGTCTGATACTCGAAACCAATAACTACTATGGCCTAGGGCAAAAATACACATACCGTTGTAATCGGACGAGTTTCTGCTTTCAGATGCAACAGGAATTTCTCGAGTTCGTCAATCCGTTCGCGAGATATGGGAGTTTGAAGTTAAGGAATGGTTGAGAAACCATCAAAATTATCGCAATTCTGATGCTAGAAACGAATAACTGGAATGACCTGGGGGAAAGTACACGCACCATTGTAATCGGTCGACTTTCTACTTTCATATGCAACAGGAAATAATCGAGTTCGTCAATCCGTTCGCGAGATATGGGAGTTTGAAGTTTAGGAATGGTTGAGAGACCATCACAATTTTGGCAAGTCTGATACTCGAAACCAATAACTACGATGGCCTAGGGTAAAAATACACATACCTTTGTAATCGGGCGAGTTTCTACTTTCAGATGCAACAGGAATTTCTCGGGTTCGTCAATCCGTTCGCGAGATATGGGAGTTTGAAGTTAAGGAATGGTTGAGAAACCATCAAAATTATCGCAATTCTGATGCTAGAAACGAATAACTGGAATGACCTGGGGGAAAGTACACACACCATTGTAATCGGTCGACTTTCTACTTTCATATGCAACAGGAAATAATCGAGTTCGTCAATCCGTTCGCGAGATATGGGAGTTTGAAGTTAAGGAATGGTTGAGAGACCATCACAATTTTGGCAAGTCTGATACTCGAAACCAATAACTACGATGGCCTAGGGTAAAAATACACATACCTTTGTAATCGGGCGAGTTTCTACTTTCAGATGCTACAGGAATTTCTCGGGTTCGTCAATCCGTTCGCGAGATATGGGAGTTTGAAATTAAGGAACGGTTGAGAAACCATCACAATGTTCGCAAGTCTGATACTCGAAACCGGTAACTACTATGGCCTAGGGGAAAAATACACATACCGTTGCAATCGGGAGAGTTTCTACTTCCAGATGCAACCGGAATTTCTCGTGTTCGTCAATCCGTTCGCGAGATATGGGAGTTTGAAGTTAAGGAATGGTTGAGAAACCATCAAAATTTTCGCAAGTCTGACACTCGAAACCAATAACTACTATACCCTATGGCAAAAATACACATACCGCTGTAATCGGGCGAGTTTCTGCTTTCAGATGCAATAGGAAATTCTCGAGTTCGTCAATCCGCTCGCGAGATATGAGAGTTTGAAGTTAAGGAATGGTTGAGAAACCATCATAATTCTCGCAAGTGTGATACTCGAAACCAATAACTGGAATGGCCTAGGGGAAAAGTACACACACCATTGTAATCGGTCGACTTTCTACTTTCAGATGCAACAGGAAATAATCGAGTTCCTCAATCCGTTCGCGAGATATGGGAGTGTGAAGTTAAGGAATGCTTGAGAAACCATCAAAATTTTCGCAAGTCTGATACTCGAAACCAATAAGTACAAAGGCCTAGGAGAAAAATACACATACCTTTGTAATCGGACGAGTTTCTGCTTTCAGATGCAACAGGAAATAATCGAGTTCGTCAATCCGTTCGCGAGATATGGGAGTTAGAAGTTAAGGAATGCTTGAGAAACCATCAAAATTTTCGCAAGTCTGATACTCGAAACCAATAACTACGATGGCCTAGGTGAAAAATACGCATACCTTTGTAATCGGGCGAGTTTCTACTTTCAGATGCAACAGGAATTTCTCGAGTTCGTCAATCCGTTCGCGAGATATGGGAGTTTGAAGTTAAGGAATGGTTGAGAAACAATCAAAATTTTCGCAATTCTGATGCTAGAAACGAATAACTGTAATGACATGGGGGAAAAGTACACACACCATTGTAGTCGGTCGTCTTTCTACTTTCATATGCAACAGGAAATAATCGAGTTCGTCAATACGTTCGCGAGATATGGGAGTTTGAAGTTAAGGAATGCTTGAGAAACCATCAAAATTTTCGCAATTCTGAAGCTAGAAACGAATAACTGGAATGACCTAGGGGAAAAGTACACACACCATTCTAATCGGTCGAGTTTCTACTTTCAGATGCAACAGGAAATAATCGAGTTCGTCAATCTGTTCGCGAGATATGGGAGTTTGAAATTAAGGAACGGTTGAGAAACCATCAAAATTTTCGCAAGTCTGATACTCGAAACCAATAACTGGAATGGCCTAGGGGAAAAGTAGACATACCGCTGTAATCGGCCGAGTTTCTGGTTTCAGATGCAACAGGAATTTCTCGAGTTCGTGAATCCGTTCGCGAGATATGGGAGTTTGAAATTAAGGCACGGTTGAGAAACCATCACAACGTTCGCAAGTCTGATACTCGAAACCGGTAACTACTATGGCCTAGGGGAAAAATACACATACCGTTGTAATCGGGAGAGTTTCTACTTCCAGATGCAACCGGAATTTCTCGTGTTCGTCAATCCGTTCGCGAGATATGGGAGTTTGAAGTTAAGGAATGGTTGAGAAACCATCAAAATTTTCGCAAGTCTGATACTCGAAACCAATAACTACTATACCCTATAGCAAAAATACACATACCGCTGTAATCGGGCGAGTTTCTGCTTTCAGATGCAATAGGAAATTCCCGAGTTCGTCAATCCGCTCGCGAGATATGGGAGTTTGAAGTTAAGGAATGGTTGAGAAACCGTCAAAATTCTCGCAAGTGTGATACTCGAAACCAATAACTGGAATGGCCTAGGGGAAAAGTACACACACCATTGTAATCGGTCGACTTTCTACTTTCAGATGCAACAGGAAATAATCGAGTTCCTCAATCCGTTCGCGAGATATGGGAGTTTGAAGTTAAGGAATGCTTGAGAAACCATCAAAATTTTCGCAATTCTGATACTCGAAACCAACAAGTACAAAGGCCTAGGAGAAAAATACACATACCTTTGTAATCGGACGAATTTCTGCTTTCAGATGCAACAGGAAATAATCGAGTTCGTCAATCCGTTCGCGAGATATGGGAGTTAGAAGTTAAGGAATGCTTGAGAAACCATCAAAATTTTCACAAGTCTGATACTCGAAACCAATAACTACTATGGCCTAGGGCAAAAATACACATACCGTTGTAATCGGAAGAGTTTCTGCTTTCAGATGCAACAGGAATTACTCGAGTTCGTCAATCCGTTCGCGAGATATGGGAGTTTGAAGTTAAGGAATGGTTGAGAGACCATCACAATTTTCGCAAGTCTGATACTCGAAACCATTAACTACGATGGCCTAGGGGAAAAATACACATACCTTTGTAATCGGGCGAGTTTCCACTTTCAGATGCAACAGGAATTTCTCGAGTTCGTCAATCCGTTCGCGAGATATGGGAGTTTGAAGTTAAGGAATGGTTGAGAAACCATCAAAATTTTCGCAATTCTGATGCTAGAAACGAATAACTGGAATGACCTAAGGGAAAAGTACACACACCATACTAATCGGTCGAGTTTCTACTTTCAGATGCAACAGGAAATAATCGAGTTCGTCAATCCGTTCGCGAGATATGGGAGTTAGAATTGAAGGAATGGTTGAGAGACCATCACAATTTTCGCAAGTCTGATACTCGAAACCAATAACTACGATGGCCTTGGGGAAAAATACACATACCTTTGTAATCGGGCGAGTTTCAACTTTCAGATGCAACAGGAATTTCTCGAGTTCGTCAATCCGTTCGCGAGATATGGCAGTTTGAAGTTAAGGAATGGTTGAGAAACCATCAAAATTTTCGCAATTCTGATGCTAGAAACGAATAACTGGAATGACATGGGGGAAAAGTACACGCACCATTGTAATCGGTCGTCTTTCTACTTTCATATGCAACAGGAAATAATCGATTTGGTCAATACGTTCGCGAGATATGGGAGTTTGAAGTTAAGGAATGCTTGAGAAACCATCAAAATTTTCGCAATTCTGATGCTAGAAACGAATAACTGGAATGACCTAGGGGAAAAGTACACACACCATTCTAATCGGTCGAGTTTCTACTTTCAGATGCAACAGGAAATAATCGAGTTCGTCAATCCCTTCGCGAGATATGGGAGTTTGAAGTTAAGGAATGGTTGAGAAACCATCAAAATTTTCGCAAGTGTGATACTCGAAACCAATAACTACTATACCCTAGGGCAAAAATACACATACCGTTGTAATCGGACGAGTTTCTGCTTTCAGATGCACCAGGAATTTCTAGAGTTCGTCAATCCGTTCGCGAGATATGGGAGTTTGAAATTAAGGAACGGTTGCGAAACCATCAAAATTTTCGCAAGTCTGATACTCGAAACCAATAAGTACAAAGGCCTAGGAGAAAAATACACATACCTTTGTACTCGGGCGAGTTTCTACTTTCAGATGCAACAGGAATTTCTCGAGTATGTCAATCCGTTCGCGAGATATGGGAGTTTGAAGTTAAGGAATGGTTGAGAAACCATCAAAATTTTCGCAATGCTGATGCTAGAAACGAATAACTGGAATGAACTAGGGGAAAAGTACACACACCATTATAATCGGTCGAGTTTCTACTTTCAGATGCAACAGGAAATAATCGAGTTCGTCAATCCGTTCCCGAGATATGGGAGTTTGAAGTGAAGGAAAGTTTGAGAAACCATCAAAATTTTCGCAAGTCTGATACTCGAAACCAATAACTGGAATGGCCTAGGGGAAAAATACACATACCGTTGTAATCGGGAGAGTTTCTACTTTCAGATGCAACAGGAATTTCTCGAGTTCATCAATCCGTTCGCGAAATATGGGAGTTTGAATTGAAGGAAAGGTTGGGAAACCATCAAAATTTTCGCAAGTCTGATACTCGAAACCAGTAACTACAATAGCCTAGGGGAAAAATACACATTCCGTTGTAATCGGGAGAGTTTCTACTTTCAAATGCAACAGAAATTTTTCGGAGTCGGCAATCCGTTCGCGAGATATGTGAGTTTGAAATTAAAGAATGCTTGAGAAACCATCAAAATTTGCGCAAATCTGATACGCGAAACCAATAACTACAAAGGCCTAGGGGAAAAATACATATACCTTTGTAATCGGGCGAGTTTCTGCTTTCAGATGCAATAGGAAATTCTCGAGTTCGTCAATCCGTTCGCGAGGTATGGGAGTTTGAAGTTAAGGAATGGTAGAGAAACCATCGAAATTTTCGCAATTCTGATGCTAGAAACGAATAACTGGAATGACCTAGGGGAAAAGTACACGCACCATTGTAATCGGACGGCTTTCTACTTTCAGATGCAACGGGAATTTCTCGAGCTCGTCAATCCGTTCGCGAGATATGGGAGTTTGAAATTAAGGAACGGTTGAGAAACCATCACAATTTCCGCAAGTCTGGTACTCGAAACCAATAACTA
Source organism: Ptiloglossa arizonensis (assembly GCF_051014685.1). Classification (NCBI taxonomy): domain Eukaryota; kingdom Metazoa; phylum Arthropoda; class Insecta; order Hymenoptera; family Colletidae; genus Ptiloglossa; species Ptiloglossa arizonensis. The sequence continues at coordinate 401,289 of NW_027478444.1, read as the reverse complement.
CAATGGCCTAGGGCATAAATACACATACCGTTGTAATCGGACGAGTTTCTACTTTCAGATGCAAGAGGACTTTCTCGAGTTCGTCAATCCGTTCGCGAGATATGGGAGTTTGAAGTTAAAGAATGGTTGAGAAACCATCAAAATTCTCGCAATTCAGATGCTAGAAACGAATAACTGGAATGACCTAGGGGAAAAGTACACACACCATTGTAATCGGTCGACTTTCTACTTTCAGATGCAACGGGAAATAATCGAGTTCGTCAATCCGTTCGCGAGATATGGGAGTTTGAAGTTAAGGAATGCTTGAGAAACCATCAAAATATTCGCAAGTCTGATACTCGAAACCAATAACTACAAAGGCCTAGGGGAAAAATACACATACCTTTCAAATCGGGCGAGTTTCTTCTTTCAGATGCAACAGGAATTTCTCGAGCACGTCAATCCGTTCGCGAGATATGGGAGTTTGAAGTTAAGGAATGGTTGAGAAACCATCAAAATTTTCGCAAGTCTGATACTCGAAACCAATAACTACAATGGCCTAGGGCATAAATACACATACCTTTGTACTCGGGCGAGTTTCTACTTTCAGATGCAACAGGAATTTCTCGAGTATGTCAATCCGTACGCGAGATATGGGAGTTTGAAATTAAGGAATGGTTGAGAAACCATCAAAATTTTCGCAATCCTGATGCTAGAAACGAATAACTGGAATGACCTAGGGGAAAAGTACACACACCATTGTAATCGGTCGAGTTTCTGCTTTCAGATGCAATAGGAAATTCTCGAGTTCGTCAATCCGCTCGCGAGATATGGGAGTTTGAAGTTAAGGAATGGTTGAGAAACCATGGAAATTCTCGCAAGTGTTATACTCGAAACCAACAACTGGACTGGCCTAGGGGAAAAGTACACACACCATTTTAATCGGTCGACTTTCTACTTTCAGATGCAACAGGAAATAATCGAATTCGTCAATCCGTACGCGAGATAAAGGAGTTTTGAGTTAAGGAATGCTTGAGAAACCATCAAAATTTTAGCAAGTCTGATACTCGAAACCAATAACTAATATGGCCTAGGGCAAAAAGAGACATACCGTTGTAATCGGACGAGTTTCTGCTTTCAGATGCAACAGGAATTTTTCGAGTTCGTCATTCCGTTCGCGAGATATGGGTGTTTGAAGGTAAGGAATGTTTGAAAAACCATCAAAATTTTCGCAAGTCTGATACTCGAAACCAATAACTACAATGGCCTAGGGGAAAAATGCACATAGCCTTGTAATCGGGAGAGTTTCTATTTTCAGATGCAACAGAAATTTTTCGGATTCGTCAATCCGTTCGCGAAATATGGAGGTTGGAGTTAAGGAATGGTTGAGAAACCATAAAAATTTTCGCAAGTCTGATACTCGAAACCAATAACTACTATGGCCTAGGGCAAAAATACACAAACCGTTGTAATCGGGCGAGTTTCTGCTTTCAGATGCAACAGGAAATTCTCGAGTTCGTCAATCCGCTCGCGAGATATGGGTGTTTGAAGTTAAGGAATGGTTGAGAAACCATCGAAATTCTCGCAAGTGTGATACTCGAAACCAACAACTCGAATGGCCTAGGGGAAAAGTACACACACCATTGTAATCGGTCGACTTTCTACTTTCAGATGCAACAGGAAATAATCGAGTTCGTCAATCCGTTCGCGAGATATGGGAGTTTGAAGTTAAGGAATGGTTGAGAAACCATCAAAATTTTCGCAAGTCTGATACTCGAAACCAATAACTACAATGGCCTAGGGCATAAATACACATACCTTTGTACTCGGGCGAGTTTCTACTTTCAGATGCCACAGGAAAATCTCGAGTATGTCAAACCGTTCGCGAGATATGAGAGTTTGAAGTTAAGGAATGCTTGAGAAACCATCAAAATTTTCGCAAGTCTGATACTCGAAACCAATAACTACAAAGGCCGAGCGAAAAATACACATACCTTTGTAATCGGGCGAGTTTCTACTTTCATATGCAACAGGAATTTCTCGAGCTCGTCAATCCGTTCGCGATATATGGGAGTTTGAAATTAAGGAATGGCTGAGAAACCATCAAAATTTTTGCAAGTCTGATACTCGAAACCAATAACTACAAAGGCCTAGGGGGAAAAATACACACACCTTTGTAATCGGGCGAGTTTCTACTTTCAGATGCAACAGGAATTTCTCGAGCTCGTCAATCCGTTCGCGAGATATGGGAGTTTTAAATTAAGGAACGGTTGAGAAACCATCAAAATTTTCGCAAGTCTGATACTCGAAACCAATAACTACTGTGGCCTAGGGGAAAAATACACATACCTTTGTAATTGGGCGAGTTTCTACTTTCAGATGCCACAGGAAAATCTCGAGTATGTCAATCCGTTCGCGAGATATGAGAGTTTGAAGTTAAGGAATGCTTGAGAAACCATCAAAATTTTCGCAAGTCTGATACTCGAAACCAATAACTACAAAGGCCGAGCGAAAAATACACATACCTTTGTAACCGGGCGAGTTTCTACTTTCATATGCAACAGGAATTTCTCGAGCTCGTCAATCCGTTCGCGATATATGGGAGTTTGAAATTAAGGAACGGTTGAGAAACCATCAAAATTTTAGCAATTCTGATGCTAGAAACGAATAACAGGAATGACCTAGGGGAAAAGTACACACACCATTGTAATCGGGGGAGTTTCTACTTTCAGATAGAACAGGAATTTCTCGAGTTCGTCATTCCGTTCGCGAGATATGGGTGTTTGAAGGTAAGGAATGGTTGAGAAACCATCAAAATTTTCGCAAGTCTGATACTCGAAACCAATAACTACAAAGGCCTAGGGGAAAAATACAGATACCTTTGTAATCGGGCGAGTTTCTTCTTTCAGATGCAACAGGAATTTCTCGAGCACGTCAATCCGTTCGCGAGATATGGGAGTTTGAAGTTAAGGAATGGTTAAGAAACCATCAAAATTTTCGCAATTCTGATGCTAGAAACGAATAACTGGAATGACCTAGCGGAAAAGTACACACACCATTGTAATCGGACGACTTTCTACTTTCAGATGCAACAGGAATTACTCGAGCTCGTCAATCCGATCGCGAGATATGGGATTTTGAAATTAAGGAACGGTTGAGAAACCATCACAATTTCCGCAAGTCTGATACTCGAAACCAGTAACTGGAATGGCCTAGGGGAAAAGCACACACACCATTGTAATGGGGCGAGTTTCTACTTTCAGATGCAACAGGAATTTCTCGAGTTCGTCAATCCGTTCGCGAGATATGGGAGTTTGAAGTTAAGGAATGGTTGACAAACCATCAAAATTTTCGCAAGTGTGATACGCGGAACCAATAACTGGAATGGCCTAGGGGAAAAGTACACACACCGTTGTAATGGGGCGAGTTTCTACTTTCAGATGCAACAGGAATTTCTCGAGTTCGTCAATCCGTTCGCGAGATATGGGAGTTTGAAGTTAAGGAATGGTTGAGAGACCATCACAATTTTCGCAAGTCTGATACTCGAAACCAATAACTACTATGGCCTAGGGGAGAAATACACACACCTTTGTAATCGGGCGAGTTTCTACTTTCAGATGCAACAGGAGTTTCTCGAGTTCGTCAATCCGTTCGCAAGATATGGGAGTTTGAAGTTAAGGAATGGTTGAGAAACCATCAAAATTTTCGCAAGTCTGATACTCGAAACCAATAACTGGAATGGCCTAGGGCACAAATACACATACCTTTGTAATCGGGCGAGTTTCTACCTTCAGATGCAACAGGAATTTCTCGTGTTCGTCAATCCGTTCGCGAGATATGGGAGTTTGAAGTTAAGGAATGGTTGAGAAACCATCAAAACGTTCGCGGGTCTGACACTCGAAACCAATAACTGGATTGGCCTAGGGGAAAAGGACACACACCGTTGTAATCGGGCGACTTTCTGCTTTCAGATGCAACAGGAATTTCTCGAGTTCGTCAATCCGTTCGCGAGATATGGGAGTTTGAAGTTAAGGAATGGTTGAGAAACCATCAAAATTTTCGCTGGTCTGATACTCGAAACCAATAACTACAATGGCCTAGGTGAAAAATACACATACCGTTGTAATCGGGCGACTTTCTGCTTTCCGATGCAACAGGAATATCTCGAGTTCGTCATTCCGTTCGCGAGATATGGGAGTTTGAAGTTAAGGAATGGTTGAGAAACCATCAAAATTTTCGCAAGTCTGATACTCGAAACCAATAACAACTACTGCCTAGGGCAAAAATACACATACCATTGTAATCGGGCGAGTTTCTGCTTTCAGATGCAACAGGAATTTCTCGAATTCGTCAATCCGTTCGCGAGATGTGGGAGTTTGAAGTTAAGGAATGGTTGTCAAAACATCCAAATTTTCGCATATCTGATACTCGAAACCAATAACTACAATGGCCTAGGTGAAAAATACACATACCGTTGTAATCGGGCGACTTTCTGCTTTCAGATGCAGCAGGAATTTCTCGAGTTCGTCAATCCGTTCGCGAGATATGGGAGTTTGACGTTAAGGATTGGTTGAGAAACCATCAAAATTTTCGCAAGGCTGATACTCGAAACCAATAACTGCTTTTGCCTAGGGCAAAAATACACATACCGTTGTAATCGGGCGAGCTTCTGCTTTCAGATGCAACAGGAATATCTCGAGTACGTCAATCCGTTCGCGAGATATGGGAATTTGAAGTTAAGGCATGGTTGAGAAACCATCAAAATTTTCGCAATTCTGATGCTAGAAACGAATAACTGGAACGGCCTAGGGGAAAGATACACACACGATTGTAATCGGTCGAGCTTCTGCTTTCAGATGCAACTGGAATTTCTCGAGTTCGTCAATCCGTTCGCGAGATATGGGAGATTGAAGTTAAGGAATGGTTGTGGAACCATCAAAATTTTCGCAAGTCTGATACTCGAAACCAATAACTACTACTGCCTAGGCCAAAAATACACATACCGTTGTAATCGGGCGAGTTTCTGCTTTCAGATGCAACAGCAATTTCTCGTGTTCGTCAATCCGTTCGCGAGATATGGGAGTTTGAAGTTAAGGAATGGTTGAGAAACATTCAAAATTTTCGCAATTCTGATGCTAGAAACGAATAACTGGAATGGCCTAGGGAAAAGATACACACACCATTGTAATCGCTCCAGTTTCTACTTTCAGATGCAATAGGAATTTCTCGAGTTCGTCAAACCGTTCGCGAGATATGGGAAATTGAAGTTAAGGAATGGTTGAGAAACCATCAAAATTTTCGCAAATCTGATACGCGAAACCAATAACTGGAATGGCCTAGGGAAAAAGAACCCACACCATTGTAATCGGGCGACTTTCTACTTTCAGATGCAACAGGAATTTCTCGAGTTCGTCAATCCGTTCGCGAGATATGGGAGTTTGAAGTTAAGGAATGGTTGAGAAACCATCAAAATTTTCGCAATTATGATGCTAGAAACGAATAACTGGAACGGCCTAGGGGAAAGATACACACACCATTCTAATCGGGCGAGTTTCTGCTTTAAGATGCAATAGGAATTTCTCGAGTTCGTCAAACCGTTCGCGAGATATGGGAAATTGAAGTTAAGGAATGGTTGAGAAACCATCAAAATTTTCGCAAATCTGATACGCGAAACCAATAACTGGAATGGCCTAGGGAAAAAGTACCCACACCATTCTAATCGGTCGACTTTCTACTTTCAGATGCAACAGGAATTTGTCGAGTTCGTCAATCCGTTCGCGAGATATGGGAGTTTGAAGTTAAGGAATGGTTGAGAAACCATCAAAATTTAATCTGTTCTGATACTCGAAACCAATAACAGTAATAGCCGAGGGGAAAGGTACATACACCATTGTAATCGGGCGAGTTTTCTACATTCAGATGCAACAGGAATTTCTCGAGTTCGTCAATCCGTTCGCGATATATGGGAGTTTGAAGCTAAGTAATGGTTTAGAAACCATCAAAATTTTCGCAAGGCTGATACTCGAAACCAATAACTGCTATTGCCTAGGGCAAAAATACACATACCGTTGTAATCGGGCGAGCTTCTGCTTTCAGATGCAACAGGAATATCTCGAGTACGTCAATCCGTTCGCGAGATATGGGAGTTTGAAGTTAAGGAATGGTTGAGAACCCATCAAGATTTTCGCAATTCTGAGGCTAGAAACGAATAACTGGAATGACCTAGGGAAAAAGTACACACACCATTGTAATCGGTCGAGCTTCTGCTTTCAGATGCAACTGGAATTTCTCGAGTTCGTCAATCTGTTCGCGAGATATGGGAGTTTGAAGTTAAGGAACGGTTGTGGAACCATCAGAATTTTCGCAAGTCTGATACTCGAAACCAATAACTACTATTGCCTAGAGCAAAAATACGCATACCGTTGTAATCGGGCAACTTTCTACTTTCAGATGCAACAGGAATATCTCGAGTTCGTCAATCCGTTCGCGAGATATGGGAGTTTGAAGTTAAGGAATGGTTGAGAAACCATCAAAATTTTCGCAATTCTGATGCTAGAAACGAATAACTGGAATGGCCTAGGGGAAAGATACTCACACCATTGTAATCGAGCGAGTTTCTACTTTCATTTGCAACAGGAAATTCTCGAGTTCGTCAATCCGTTCGCGAGATATGGGAGTTTGAAGTTAAGGCATGGTTGAGAAACCATCAAAATTTTCGCAAGTCTGATACTCGAAACCAACAACTGGAATGGCCTAGGGGAAAAGTACTCACACCATTGTAATCGGGCGAGTTTCTGCTTTAAGATGCAATAGGAATTTCTCGAGTTCGTCAAACCGTTCGCGAGATATGGGAAATTGAAGTCAAGTAATGGTTGAGAAACCATCAAAATTTTCGCAAGTCTGATACTCGAAACCAACAACTGGAATGGCCTAGGGGAAAAGTACTCACACCATTGTAATCGGGCGAGTTTCTGCTTTCAGATGCAACAGGAATATCTCGAGTACGTCAATCCGTTCGCGAGATATGGGAGTTTGAAGTTAAGGAATGGTTGAGAACCCATCAAGATTTTCGCAATTCTGAGGCTAGAAACGAATAACTGGAATGACCTAGGGAAAAAGTACACACACCATTGTAATCGGTCGAGCTTCTGCTTTCAGATGCAACTGGAATTTCTCGAGTTCGTCAATCTGTTCGCGAGATATGGGAGTTTGAAGTTAAGGAACGGTTGTGGAACCATCAGAATTTTCGCAAGTCTGATACTCGAAACCAATAACTACTATTGCCTAGAGCAAAAATACGCATACCGTTGTAATCGGGCAACTTTCTACTTTCAGATGCAACAGGAATATCTCGAGTTCGTCAATCCGTTCGCGAGATATGGGAGTTTGAATTTAAGGAATGGTTGAGAAACCATCAAAATTTTCGCTGGTCTGATACTCGAAACCAATAACTGGAATGGCCTAGGCGAAAAGGACACACACCATTGCAATCGGGCGAGTTTCTACTTTCAGATGCAACAGGAATATCTCGAGTTCGTCAATCCGTTCGCGAGATATGGGACTTTGAAGTTAAGGAATGTTTGAGAAACCATCAAAATTTTCGCTCGTCTGATACTCGAAACCAATAACTACAATGGCCTAGGTGAAAAATACACATACCGTTGTAATCGGGCGACTTTCTGCTTTCAGATGCAGCAGGAATTTCTCGAGTTCGTCAATCCGTTCGCGAGATATGGGAGTTTGAAGTTAAGGAATGGTTAAGGAACCAACAAAATTTTCGCAAGTCTGATACTCGAAACCATTAACTGCTATTCCCTAGGGCAAAAATACACATACCGTTGTAATCGGGCGAGCTTCTGCTTTCAGATGCGACAGGAATATCTCGAGTTCGTCAATCCGTTCGCGAGATATGGGAGTTTGAAGTTAAGGAATGGTTGTGGAACCATCAAAATTTTCGCAAGTCTGATACTCGAAACCAATAACTACTACTGCCTAGGGCAAAAATACACATACCGTTGTAATCGGGCGACTTTCTGCTTTCAGATGCAACAGCAATTTCTCGAGTTCGTCAATCCGTTCGCGAGATATGGGAGTTTGAAGTTAAGGAATGGTTGAGAAACCATCAAAATTTTCGCAATTCTGATGCAAGAAACGAATAACTGGAATGGCCTAGGGAAAAGATACACACACCATTGTAATCGCTCCAGTTTCTACTTTCAGATGCAACAAGAATTTCTCGAGTTCGTCAATCCGTTCGCGGGATATGGGAGTTTGAAGTTAAGGAATGGCTGAGAAACCATCAAAATTTTCGCAATTCTGATGCTAGAAACGAATAACTGGAATGGCCTAGGGGAAAGATACTCACACCATTGTAATCGAGCGAGTTTCTACTTTCATTTGCAACAGGAAATTCTCGAGTTCGTCACTCCGTTCGCGAGATATGGGAGTTTGAAGTTAAGTAATGGTTGAGAAACCATCAAAATTTTCGCAATTCTGATGCTAGAAACGAATAACTGGAATGGCCTAGGGAAAAGATACACACACCATTGTAATCGCTCCAGTTTCTACTTTCCGATGCAACAAGAATTTCTCGAGTTCGTCAATCCGTTCGCGATATATGGGAGTATGAAGTTAAGGAATGGTTGAGAGACCATCAAAATTTTCGCAAGTCTGATACTCGAAACCATTAACTACAGTGGCCTAGGGGAAAAATACACATACCCTTGTAATCGGGCGAGCTTCTACTTTCAGATGCAACAGGAATTTCTCAGGTTCGTCAATCCGTTCGCGAGATATGGGAGTCTGAAGTTAAGGAATGGTTGAGAAACCATCAAAATGTTCGCGGGTCTGACACTCGAAACCAATAACTGGATTGGCCTAGGGGAAAAGAACACACACCGTTGTAATCGGGCGACTTTCTGCTTTCAGATGCAACAGGAAATAATCGAGTTCGTCAATCCGTTCGCAAGATATGGGAGTTTGAAGTTAAGGAATGGTTGAGAAACCATCAAAATTTGCGCAAGTCTGATACTCGAAACCAATAACTGGAACGGCCTAGGGGAAAAGTGCACACACCATTGTAATCGGGCAAGTTTCTACTTTCAAATGCAACAGGAATTTCTCGAGTTCGTCAATCCGTTCGCGAGATATGGGAGTTTGAAGTTAAGGAATGGTTGAGAAAACATCAAAATTTTCGCAAGTCTGATACTCGAAACCAATAACTGGAATGGCATAGGGGAAAAGTACACACACCATTGTAATCGGGCAAGTTTCTACTTTCAAATGCAACAGGAATTTCTCGAGTTCGTCAATCCGTTCGCGAGATATGGGAGTTTGAAGTTAAGGAATGGTTGAGAAACCATCAAAATTTTCGCAATTCTGATTCTAGAAACGAATAACTGGAATGACCTAGGGAAAAAGTACACACAGCATTGTATTCGGTCGACTTTCTACTTTCAGATGCAACAGGAAATAATCGATTTCGTCAATCCGTTCGCAAGATATGGGAGTTTGAAATTAAGGAATGGTTGAGAAACCATCAAAATTTGCGCAAGTCTGATACTCGAAACCAATAACTGGAACGGCCTAGGGGAAAAGTGCACACACCATTGTAATCGGGCTAGTTTCTACTTTCAAATGCAACAGGAATTTCTAGAGCTCGTCAATCCGTTCGCGAGATATGGGAGTTTGAAGTTAAGGAACGGTTGAGAAACCATCAAAATTGTCGCAAGCCTGATACTCGAAACCAATTACTACAAAGCCCTAGGGGAAAAATACACATACCTTTGTAATCGGGCGAGTTTACACTTTCAGATGCAACAGGAATATCTCGAGCTCGTCAATCCGTTCGCGAGATATGGGAGTTTGAAGTTAAGGAATGGTTGAGAAACCATCAAAATTTTCGCAAGTCTGATACTCGAAACCAATAACTACAAAGGCCTAGGGGAAAAATACACATACCTTTGTAATCGGGCGAGTTTATACTTTCAGATGCAACAGGAATTTCTAGAGCTCGTCAATCCGTTTGCGAGATATGGGAGTTTGAAGTTAAGGAACGGTTGAGAAACCATCAAAATTTTCGCAAGTCTGATACTCGAAACCAATAACTACAAAGCCCTAGGGGAAAAATACACATACCTTTGTAATCGGGCGAGTTTATACTTTCAGATGCAACAGGAATATCTCGAGCTCGTCAATCCGTTCGCGAGATATGGGAGTTTGAAGTTAAGGAACGGTTGAGAAACCATCAAAATTTTCGCAATTCTGATGCTAGAAACGAATAACTGGAATGACCTAGGGAAAAAGTACACACTGCATTGTATTCGGTCGACTTTCTACTTTCAGATGCAACAGGAAATAATCGAGTTCGTCAATCCGTTCGCAAGATATGGGAGTTTGAAGTTAGGGAATGGTTGAGAAACCATCAAAATTTGCGCAAGTCTGATACTCGAAACCAACAACTACAAAGCCCTAGGGGAAAAATACACATACGTTTGTAATCGGGCGAGTTTATACCTTCAGATACAACAGGAATTTCTAGAGCTCGTCAATCCGTTCGCGAGATATGGGAGTTTGAAGTTAAGGAATGGTTGAGAGACCATCACAATTTTCGCAAGTCTGATACTCGAAACCAATAACTACTATGGCCTAGGGCAAAAATACACATACCGTTGTAATCGGACGAGTTTCTGCTTTCAGATGCAACAGGAATTTCTCGAATTCGTCAATCCGTTCGCGAGATGTGGGAGTTTGAAGTTAAGGAATGGTTGTCAAACCATCCAAATTTTCGCATATCTGATACTCGAAACCAATAACTACAATGGCCTAGGTGAAAAATACACATACCGTTGTAATCGGGCGACTTTCTGCTTTCAGATGCAGCAGGAATTTCACGAGTTCGTCAATCCGTTCGCGAGATATGGGAGTTTGAAGTTAAGGAATGGTTGAGAAACCATCAAAATTTTCGCAATTCTGATGCTAGAAACGAATAACTGGAACGGCCTAGGGGAAAGATACACACACCATTGTAATCGGGCGAGTTTCTGCTTTAAGATGCAATAGGAATTTCTCGAGTTCGTCAAACCGTTCGCGAGATATGGGAAATTGAAGTTAAGGAATGGTTGAGAAACCATCAAAATTTTCGCAAATCTGATACGCGAAACCAATAACTGGAATGGCCTAGGGAAAAAGAACCCACACCATTGTAATCGGGCGACTTTCTACTTTCAGATGCAACAGGAATTTCTCGAGTTCGTCAATCCGTTCGCGAGATATGGGAGTTTGAAGTTAAGGAATGGTTGAGAAACCATCAAAATTTTCGCAATTATGATGCTAGAAACGAATAACTGGAACGGCCTAGGGGAAAGATACACACACCATTCTAATCGGGCGAGTTTCTGCTTTAAGATGCAATAGGAATTTCTCGAGTTCGTCAAACCGTTCGCGAGATATGGGAAATTGAAGTTAAGGAATGGTTGAGAAACCATCAAAATTTTCGCAAATCTGATACGCGAAACCAATAACTGGAATGGCCTAGGGAAAAAGTACCCACACCATTCTAATCGGTCGACTTTCTACTTTCAGATGCAACAGGAATTTGTCGAGTTCGTCAATCCGTTCGCGAGATATGGGAGTTTGAAGTTAAGGAATGGTTGAGAAACCATCAAAATTTAATCTGTTCTGATACTCGAAACCAATAACAGTAATAGCCGAGGGGAAAGGTACATACACCATTGTAATCGGGCGAGTTTTCTACATTCAGATGCAACAGGAATTTCTCGAGTTCGTCAATCCGTTCGCGATATATGGGAGTTTGAAGCTAAGTAATGGTTTAGAAACCATCAAAATTTTCGCAAGGCTGATACTCGAAACCAATAACTGCTATTGCCTAGGGCAAAAATACACATACCGTTGTAATCGGGCGAGCTTCTGCTTTCAGATGCAACAGGAATATCTCGAGTACGTCAATCCGTTCGCGAGATATGGGAATTTGAAGTTAAGGCATGGTTGAGAAACCATCAAAATTTTCGCAAGTCTGATACTCGAAACCAACAACTACAAAGGCCTAGGGGAAAAATACACACACCATTGTAATCGGTCGAGCTTCTGCTTTCAGATGCAACTGGAATTTCTCGAGTTCGTCAATCCGTTCGCGAGATATGGGAGTTTGAAGTTAAGGAATGGTTGTGGAACCATCAAAATTTTCGCAAGTCTGATACTCGAAACCAATAACTACTACTGCCTAGGGCAAAAATACACATACCGTTGTAATCGGGCGACTTTCTGCTTTCAGATGCAACAGCAATTTCTCGAGTTCGTCAATCCGTTCGCGAGATATGGGAGTTTGAAGTTAAGGAATGGTTGAGAAACATTCAAAATTTTCGCAATTCTGATGCTAGAAACGAATAACTGGAATGGCCTAGGGAAAAGATACACACACCATTGTAATCGCTCCAGTTTCTACTTTCAGATGCAACAAGAATTTCTCGAGTTCGTCAATCCGTTCGCGAGATATGGGAGTTTGAAGTTAAGGAATGGTTGAGAAACCATCAAAATTTTCGCAATTCTGATGCTAGAAACGAATAACTGGAATGGCCTAGGGGAAAGATACTCACACCATTGTAATCGAGCGAGTTTCTACTTTCATTTGCAACAGGAAATTCTCGAGTTCGTCAATCCGTTCGCGAGATATGGGAGTTTGAAGTTAAGGCATGGTTGAGAAACCATCAAAATTTTCGCAAGTCTGATACTCGAAACCAACAACTGGAATGGCCTAGGGGAAAAGTACTCACACCATTGTAATCGGGCGAGTTTCTGCTTTAAGATGCAATAGGAATTTCTCGAGTTCGTCAAACCGTTCGCGAGATATGGGAAATTGAAGTCAAGTAATGGTTGAGAAACCATCAAAATTTTCGCAAGTCTGATACTCGAAACCAACAACTGGAATGGCCTAGGGGAAAAGTACTCACACCATTGTAATCGGGCGACTTTCTACTTTCAGATGCAACAGGAATTTCTCGAGTTCGTCAATCCGTTCGCGAGATATGGGAGTTTGAAGTTAAGGAATGGTTGAGAAACCATCAAAATTTTCGCAATTATGATGCTAGAAACGAATAACTGGAACGGCCTAGGGGAAAGATACACACACCATTCTAATCGGGCGAGTTTCTGCTTTAAGATGCAATAGGAATTTCTCGAGTTCGTCAAACCGTTCGCGAGATATGGGAAATTGAAGTTAAGGAATGGTTGAGAAACCATCAAAATTTTCGCAAATCTGATACGCGAAACCAATAACTGGAATGGCCTAGGGAAAAAGTACCCACACCATTCTAATCGGTCGACTTTCTACTTTCAGATGCAACAGGAATTTGTCGAGTTCGTCAATCCGTTCGCGAGATATGGGAGTTTGAAGTTAAGGAATGGTTGAGAAACCATCAAAATTTAATCTGTTCTGATACTCGAAACCAATAACAGTAATAGCCGAGGGGAAAGGTACATACACCATTGTAATCGGGCGAGTTTTCTACATTCAGATGCAACAGGAATTTCTCGAGTTCGTCAATCCGTTCGCGAGATATGGGAGTTTGAAGTTAAGGAATGGTTGTGGAACCATCAAAATTTTCGCAAGTCTGATACTCGAAACCAATAACTACTACTGCCTAGGGCAAAAATACACATACCGTTGTAATCGGGCGACTTTCTGCTTTCAGATGCAACAGCAATTTCTCGAGTTCGTCAATCCGTTCGCGAGATATGGGAGTTTGAAGTTAAGGAATGGTTGAGAAACATTCAAAATTTTCGCAATTCTGATGCTAGAAACGAATAACTGGAATGGCCTAGGGAAAAGATACACACACCATTGTAATCGCTCCAGTTTCTACTTTCAGATGCAACAAGAATTTCTCGAGTTCGTCAATCCGTTCGCGAGATATGGGAGTTTGAAGTTAAGGAATGGTTGAGAAACCATCAAAATTTTCGCAATTCTGATGCTAGAAACGAATAACTGGAATGGCCTAGGGGAAAGATACTCACACCATTGTAATCGAGCGAGTTTCTACTTTCATTTGCAACAGGAAATTCTCGAGTTCGTCAATCCGTTCGCGAGATATGGGAGTTTGAAGTTAAGGCATGGTTGAGAAACCATCAAAATTTTCGCAAGTCTGATACTCGAAACCAACAACTGGAATGGCCTAGGGGAAAAGTACTCACACCATTGTAATCGGGCGAGTTTCTGCTTTAAGATGCAATAGGAATTTCTCGAGTTCGTCAAACCGTTCGCGAGATATGGGAAATTGAAGTCAAGTAATGGTTGAGAAACCATCAAAATATTCGCAAGTCTGATACTCGAAACCAACAACTGGAATGGCCTAGGGGAAAAGTACTCACACCATTGTAATCGGGCGAGTTTCTGCTTTCAGATGCAACAGGAATATCTCGAGTACGTCAATCCGTTCGCGAGATATGGGAGTTTGAAGTTAAGGAATGGTTGAGAACCCATCAAGATTTTCGCAATTCTGAGGCTAGAAACGAATAACTGGAATGACCTAGGGAAAAAGTACACACACCATTGTAATCGGTCGAGCTTCTGCTTTCAGATGCAACTGGAATTTCTCGAGTTCGTCAATCTGTTCGCGAGATATGGGAGTTTGAAGTTAAGGAACGGTTGTGGAACCATCAGAATTTTCGCAAGTCTGATACTCGAAACCAATAACTACTATTGCCTAGAGCAAAAATACGCATACCGTTGTAATCGGGCAACTTTCTACTTTCAGATGCAACAGGAATATCTCGAGTTCGTCAATCCGTTCGCGAGATATGGGAGTTTGAATTTAAGGAATGGTTGAGAAACCATCAAAATTTTCGCTGGTCTGATACTCGAAACCAATAACTGGAATGGCCTAGGCGAAAAGGACACACACCATTGTAATCGGGCGAGTTTCTACTTTCAGATGCAACAGGAATTTCTCGAGTTCGTCAATCCGTTCGCGAGATATGGGACTTTGAAGTTAAGGAATGTTTGAGAAACCATCAAAATTTTCGCTCGTCTGATACTCGAAACCAATAACTACAATGGCCTAGGTGAAAAATACACATACCGTTGTAATCGGGCGACTTTCTGCTTTCAGATGCAGCAGGAATTTCTCGAGTTCGTCAATCCGTTCGCGAGATATGGGAGTTTGAAGTTAAGGAATGGTTAAGGAACCAACAAAATTTTCGCAAGTCTGATACTCGAAACCATTAACTGCTATTCCCTAGGGCAAAAATACACATACCGTTGTAATCGGGCGAGCTTCTGCTTTCAGATGCAACAGGAATTTCTCGAGTTCGTCAATCCGTTCGCGAGATATGGGAGTTTGAATTTAAGGAATGGTTGAGGAACCATCAAAATTTTCGCAAGTCTGATACTCGAAACCAATAACTACAAAGGCCTAGGGGAAAAATGCACATACCTTTGTAATCGGGCGAGTTTCCACTTGCAGATGCAACAGGAATTTCTCGAGTTCGTCAATCCGTTCGCGAGATATGGGAGTTTGAATTTAAGGAATGGTTTAGGAACCATCAAAATTTTCGCAAGTCTGATACTCGAAACCAATAACTACAATGGCCTAGGGGAAAAATACACATACCGTTGTAATCGGGCGAGTTTCCACTTTCAGATGCAACAGGAATTTCTCGATTTCGTAAATCCGTTCGCGAGATATGGGAGTTTGAAGTTAAGGAATGGTTGAGAAACCATCGCAATTTTCGCAATTCTGATGCTCGAAACAAATAACTGGAATGCCCTAGGGGAAAAGTACACACACCATTGTCATCGGGCAAGTTTCTACTTTCAGATACAACAGGAATTTCTCGAGTTCGTCAATCCGTTCGCGAGATATGGGAGTTTGAATTTAAGGAATGGTTGAGGAACCATCAAAATTTTCGCAAGTCTGATACTCGAAACCAATAACTACAAAGGCCTAGGGGAAAAATGCACATACCTTTGTAATCGGGCGAGTTTCTACTTTCAGATGCAACAGAAATTTTTCGGATTCGTCAATCCGTTCGCGAAATATCGGAGTTTGGAATTAAGATATGGTTGAGAAACCATCAAAATTTTCGCAAATCTGATACTCGAAGCCAATAACTCCCATGGCCTAGGGCAAAAGTAGACATACCGTTGTAATCGGGCGAGTTTCTGCTTTCAGATGCAACAGGAATTTGTCGAGATCGTCAATCAGTTCGCGAGATATGGGAGTTTGATGTTAAGGAACGGCCGAGACACCATCAAAATTTTCGCAAGTCTGATATTCGAAACCAATAACTGGAATGGCCTAGGGGAAAAGTACACACACCATTGTAATCGGGCAAGTTTCTACTTTCAGATGCAACAGGAATTTCTCGAGTTCATCAATCCGTTCGCGAGATATGGGAGTTTGAAGATAAGGAATGGTTGAGAAACCATCAAAATTTTTGCAAGTCTGATACTCGAAACCATTAACTGCAATGGCCTAGGGGAAAAATACACATACCGTTGTCATCGGGCGAGTTTCTACTTTCAGATGCAACAGAAAATTTTCGGATGCGTCAATCCGTTCGCGTGATATGGGAGTTTGAAGTTATGGAATGGTTGACAAACAATCAAAATTTTCGGAATCTGATACTCGGAACCATTAACTACTATGGTCTAGGGCAAAAATACACATACCGTGGTAATCGGGCGAGTTTCTGCTTTCAGATGCAACAGGAATTTCTCGAGATCGTCAATCAGTTCGCGAGATATGGGAGTTTGAAGTTAAGGAATGGTTGAGAAACCATCAAAATTTTCGCAAGTCTGACACTCGAAACGAATAACTACATCGGCCAAGGGGGAAAATACACATACCGTTGTAATCGGGAGAGTTTCTACTTTCAGATGCAACAGGAATTTCTCGATTTCATCACTCCGTTCGCGAGATATGGGAATTTGAAGATAAGGAACGGTCGAGAAACCATCAAAATTTTCGCAAGTCTGATATTCGAAACCAATAACTGGAATGGCCTAGGGGAAAAATACACAAACCATTGTAATCGGGCAAGTTTCTACTTTCAGATGCAACAGGAATTTCTCGAGTTCGTCAATCCGTTCGCGAGATATGGGAGTTTGAAGTTAAGGAATGGTTCGGAAACCATCAAAATTTGCGGAATCTGATACTCGAAACAAATAACTACTACGGTCTAGGGCAAAAATACACATACCGTTGTAATCGGGCGAGTTTCTGCTTTCAGATTCAACAGGAATTACTCGAGTTCGTCAATCCTTTCGCTACATATGGGAGTTTTAAGTTAAGGAATGGTTGAGAAACCATCAAAATTTTCGGAATCTGATACTCGAAACCAATAACTACTATGGTCTAGTGCAAAAATACACATACCGTTGTAATCGGGCGAGTTTCTGCTTTCAGATGCAACAGGAATTTCTCGAGTTCGTCAATCCGTTCGCGAGATATGCGAGTTTGAAATTGAGGAATGGTTGAGAAACCATCAAAATTTTCGCAATTCTGATACTCGAAATCAATAACTACTATGGCCTAGGGCAAAAATACACATACCGTTGTATTCGGGCGAGTTTCTACATTCAGATGCAACGGGAATTTCTCGAGTTCGCCAATCCGTTCGTGAGAGATGGGAGTTTGATGATAAGAAATGGTTGAGAAACCATCAAAATTTTTGCAAGTCTGATCCTCGAAACCAATAACTACAATGGCCTAGGGGAAAAATACACATACCGTTGTAATCGGGCGAGTTTCTACTTCCAGATGCAACAGAAATTTTTCGGATGCGTCAATCCGTTCGCGAGATATGGGAGTTTGAAGTTATAGAATGGTTGACAAACAATCAAAATTTTCGCAAATCTGATACTAGAAACCAATAACTGGAATGGCCTCGGGGAAAAGTAGACACACCATTGCATCGGGCGAGTTTCTAGTTTGAGATGCAACAGGAATTTCACGAGTTCGTCTATCCGTTCGCGAGATATGGGAGTTTGACGTTAAGGAATGGTTGAGAAGCCATCAATGTTTTCGCAAGTCTGATACTCGAAACCAATAACTGGAATGGCCTAGGGGAAAAGTACACACACCATTGTAATCGGGCAAGTTTCTACTTTCAGATGCAACAGGAATTTCTCGAGTTCGTCAATCCGTTCGCGAGATATGCGAGTTTGAAATTGAGGAATGGTTGAGAAACCATCAAAATTTTCGCAAGTCTGATACTCGAAATCAATAACTACTATGGCCTAGGGGAAAAGTACACACACCATTGTAATCGGGCGAGTTTCTTCTTTCAGATGCAACAGGAATTTCTCTAGTTCGTCAATCCGTTCGCGAGATATGGGAGTTTGAAGTTAAGGAATGGTTGAGAAACCATAAAAATTTTCGCGAGTCTGATACTCGAAACCAATAACTACAAAGGCCTAGGGGAAAAGTACACACACCATTGTAATCGGGCGAGTTTCTACTTTCAGATGCAACAGGAATTTCTCGAGTTCGTCAATCCGTTCGCGAGATGTGGGAGTTTGAATTTAAGGAATGGTTGAGGAACCATCAAAATTTTTGCAAGTCTGATACTCGAAACCAATAACTACAATGGCCTAGGGGAAAAATACACATACCGTAGTAATCGGGCGAGTTTTCACTTTCAGATGCAACAGGAATTTCTCGATTTCGTAAATCCGTTCGCGAGATATGGGAGTTTGAAGTTAAGGAATGGTTGAGAAACCATCGCAATTTTCGCCATTCTGATGCTCGAAACCAATAACTGGAATGCCCTAGGGGAAAAGTAAACACACCGTTGTAATCGGGCGAGTTTCTGCTTTCAGATGCAACAGGAATTTATCGAGTTCGTCAATCCGTTCGCGAGATATGGGAGTTTGAAGTTAAGGAATGCTTGAGAAACCATCAAAATTTTCGCAAGTCTGATACTAGAAATCAGTAACTACTATAGCCTTGGGCAAAAATACACATACTGTTCTAATCGGGCGAGTTTCTGCTTTCAGATGCAACAGGAATTACCCGAGTTCGTCAATCCGTTCGCGAGATATGGGAGTTTGAAGATAAGGAATGGTTGAGAAACCATCAAAATTTTCGCAAGTCTGATACTCGAAACCAATAACTACAATCGCCTAGGGGAAAAATACACATACCGTTGTAATCGGGAGAGTTTCTACTTTGAGATACAACAGGAATTTCACGATTTCCTCAATCCGTTCACGAGATATAGGAGTTTGAAGTTAAGGAATGGTTGAGAAACCATCAAAATGTTCCCAAGTCTGATACTCGAAACCATTAACTACTATGGCCTAGGGCAAAAATACACATACCGTTGTAATCGGGAGAGTTTCTACTTTCAGATGCAACAGGAATTTCCCGATTTCATCACTCCGTTCGCGAGATATGGGAATTTGAAGATAAGGAACGGTCGAGAAACCATCAAAATTTTCGCAAGTCTGATATTCGAAACCAATAACTGGAATGGCCTAGGGGAAAAGTACACACACCATTGTAATCGGGCAAGTTTCTACTTTCAGATGCAACAGGAATTTCTCGAGTTCGTCAATCCGTTCGCGAGATATGGGAGTTTGAAGTTAAGGAATGGTTCGGAAACCATCAAAATTTGCGGAATCTTATACTCGAAACCAATAACTACTACGGTCTAGGGCAAAAATACACATACCGTTGTAATCGGGCGAGTTTCTGCTTTCAGATTCAACAGGAATTACTCGAGTTCGTCAATCCTTTCGCTACATATGGGAGTTTTAAGTTAAGGAATGGTTGAGAAACCATCAAAATTTTCGGAATCTGATACTCGAAACCAATAACTACTATGGTCTAGTGCAAAAATACACATACTGTTCTAATCGGGCGAGTTTCTACTTTCAGATACAACAGGAATTTCACGATTTCCTCAATCCGTTCACGAGATATAGGAGTTTGAAGTTAAGGAATGTTTGAGAAACCATCAAAATGTTCCCAAGTCTGATACTCGAAAGCATTAACTACTATGGCCTAGGGCAAAAATACACATACCGTTGTAATCGGGAGAGTTTCTACTTTCAGATGCAACAGGAATTTCTCGATTTCATCACTCCGTTCGCGAGATATGGGAATTTGAAGATAAGGAACGGCCGAGACACCATCAAAATTTTCGCAAGTCTGATATTCGAAACCAATAACTGGAATGGCCTAGGGGAAAAGTACACACACCATTGTAATCGGGCAAGTTTCTACTTTCAGATGCAACAGGAATTTCTCGAGTTCGTCAATCCGTTCGCGAGATATGGGAGTTTGAAGATAAGGAATGGTTGAGAAACCATCAAAATTTTTGCAAGTCTGATACTCGAAACCATTAACTACAATGGCCTAGGGGAAAAATACACATACCGTTGTCATCGGGCGAGTTTCTACTTTCAGATGCAACAGAAAATTTTCGGATGCGTCAATCCGTTCGCGTGATATGGGAGTTTGAAGTTATGGAATGGTTGACAAACAATCAAAATTTTCGGAATCTGATACTCGGAACCATTAACTACTATGGTCTATGGCAAAAATACACATACCGTGGTAATCGGGCGAGTTTCTGCTTTCAGATGCAACAGGAGTTTCCCGATTTCGTCAATCCGTTCGCGAGATATGGGAGTTTGAAGTTAAGGTATGGTCGAGAAACCATCAAAATTTTCGCAAGTCTGATACTCGAAACCAATAACTACAATCGCCTAGGGGAAAAATACACATACCGTTGTAATCGGGAGAGTTTCTACTTTCAGATGCAACAGAAATTTTTCGGATTCGTCAATCCGTTCGCGAAATATCGGAGTTTGGAATTAAGAGATGGTTGAGAAACCATCAAAATTTTCGCAAATCTGATACTCGAAGCCAATAACTACCATGGCCTAGGGCAAAAGTAGACATACCGTTGTAATCGGGCGAGTTTCTGCTTTCAGATGCAACAGGAATTTCTCGAGATCGTCAATCAGTTCGCGAGATATGGGAGCTTGAAGTTAAGGAATGGTTGAGAAACCATCAAAATTTTCGCAAGTCTGACACTCGAAACGAATAACTACATCGGCCAAGGGGGAAAATACACATACCGTTGTAATCGGGAGAGTTTCTACTTTCAGATGCAACAGGAATTTCTCGATTTCATCACTCCGTTCGCGAGATATGGGAATTTGAAGATAAGGAACGGTCGAGAAACCATCAAAATTTTCGCAAGTCTGATATTCGAAACCAATAACTGGAATGGCCTAGGGGAAAAATACACAAACCATTGTAATCGGGCAAGTTTCTACTTTCAGATGCAACAGGAATTTCTCGAGTTCGTCAATCCGTTCGCGAGATATGGGAGTTTGAAGTTAAGGAATGGTTCGGAAACCATCAAAATTTGCGGAATCTGATACTCGAAACCAATAACTACTACGGTCTAGGGCAAAAATACACATACCGTTGTAATCGGGCGAGTTTCTGCTTTCAGATTCAACAGGAATTACTCGAGTTCGTCAATCCTTTCGCTACATATGGGAGTTTTAAGTTAAGGAATGGTTGAGAAACCATCAAAATTTTCGGAATCTGATACTCGAAACCAATAACTACTGTGGTCTAGTGCAAAAATACACACACCGTTGTAATCGTGCGAGTTTCTGCTTTCAGATGCAACAGGAATTTCTCGAGTTCGTCAATCCGTTCGCGAGATATGGGAGTTTGAAGTTAAGGAATGCTTGAGAAACCATCAAAATTTCCGCAACTCTGATACTCGAAACCAATAACTACAAAGGCCTAGAGGAAAAATGCACATACCTTTGTAATCGGGCGTGCTGCCACTTTCAGATGTACCAGGAATTTCTCGAGTTCTTCATTCCGTTCGCGAGACATGGGAGTTTGAAGTTAAGGAATGGTTGAGAATCCATCAAAATTTTCGCAAGTCTGATACTCGAAACCAATAACTACAAAGGCCTAGGGGAAAAGTACACACACCATTGTAATCGGGCGAGTTTCTACTTTCAGATGCAACAGGAATTTCTCGAGTTCGTCAATCCGTTCGCGAGATATGGGAGTTTGAATTTAAGGAATGGTTGAGGAACCATCAAAATTTTCGCAAGTCTGATACTCGAAACCAATAACTACAATGGCCTAGGGGAAAAATACACATACCGTAGTAATCGGGCGAGTTTTCACTTTCAGATGCAACAGGAATTTCTCGATTTCGTAAATCCGTTCGCGAGATATGGGAGTTTGAAGTTAAGGAATGGTTGAGAAACCATCGCAATTTTCGCCATTCTGATGCTCGAAACGAATAACTGGAATGCCCTAGGGGAAAAGTAAACACACCGTTGTAATCGGGCGAGTTTCTGCTTTCAGATGCAACAGGAATTTATCGAGTTCGTCAATCCGTTCGCGAGATATGGGAGTTTGAAGTTAAGGAATGCTTGAGAAACCATCAAAATTTTCGCAAGTCTGATACTCGAAACCAATAACTACAAAGGCCTAGGGGAAAAATGCACATACCTTTGTAATCGGGCGAGTTTCCACTTTCAGATGCAACAGGAATTTCTCGAGTTCTTCATTCCGTTCGCGAGACATGGGAGTTTGAAGTTAAGGAATGGTCGAGAAACCATCGCAATTTTCGCAATTCTGATGCTCGAAACAAATAACTGGAATGCCCTAGGGGAAAAGTAAACAAACCGTTGTAATCGGGCGAGTTTCTGCTTTCAGATGCAACAGGAATTTCTCGAGTTCGTCAATCCGTTCGCGAGATATGGGAGTTTGAAGTTAAGGAATGCTTGAGAAACCATCAAAATTTCCGCAACTCTGATACTCGAAACCAATAACTACAAAGGCCTAGGGGAAAAATGCACATACCTTTGTAATCGGGCGTGCTGCCACTTTCAGATGTACCAGGAATTTCTCGAGTTCTTCATTCCGTTCGCGAGACATGGGAGTTTGAAGTTAAGGAATGGTTGAGAAACCATCAAAATTTTCGCAAGTCTGATATTCGAAACCAATAACTGGAATGTCCTAGGGGAAAAGTACACACACCATTGTAATCGGGCAAGTTTCTACTTTCAGATGCAACAGGAATTTCTCGAGTTCGTCATTCTGTTCGCGAGATATGGGAGTTTGAAGTTAAGGCATGGTTGAGAAACCCTCAAAATTTTCTCAAGCCTGATACTCGAATCCAATAACTACTATGATCTAGGGCAAAAATACACATGCCGTTGTAATCGGGCGAGTTTCCACTTTCAGATGCAACAGGAATTTCTCGAGTTCGTCAATCCGTTCGCGAGATATGGGAGTTTGAATTTAAGGAATGGTTGAGGAAACATCTAAATTTTCGCAAGTCTGATACTCGAAACCAATAACTACAATGGCCTAGGGGAAAAACACACATACCGATGTAATCGGGCGAGTTTCCACTTTCAGATGCAACAGGAATTTCTCGATTTCGTATATCCGTTCGCGAGATATGGGAGTTTGAAGTTAAGGAATCGTTGAGAAACCATCACAATTTTCGCAAGTCTGACACTCGAAACCAATAACTACTATGTCCTAGGGGAAAAGTACGCAAACCATTCTAATCGGGCGAGTCTCTACTTTCAGATGCAATAGGAATTTCTCGAGTTCGTCAAACCGTTCGCGAGATATGGGAGTTTGAAGTTAAGGAAGCGTTGAGAAACCATCACAATTTTCGCAAGTCTGATACTCGAAAACAATAACTACAATGGCCTAGGGGGAAAATACACATACCGTTGTAATCGGGCGAGTTTCCACTTTCAGATGCAACAGGAATTTCTCGATTTCGTAAATCCGTTCGCGAGATATGGGAGTTTGAAGTTAAGGAATGGTTGAGAAACCATCAAAATTCTCGCAATTCTGATGCTAGAAACGAATAACGGGAATGGCCTAGGGGAAAAGTACACACACCATTCTAATCGGGCGAGTCTCTACTTTCAGATGCAATAGGAATTTCTCGAGTTCGTCAAACCGTTCGCGAGATATGAGAGTTTGAAGTTAAGGAATGGTTGAGAAACCATCAAAATTTTCGCAAGTCTGATACTCGAAACCAATAACTACAATGGCCTAGGGGAAAAACACACATATCCTTGTAATCGGGCGAGTTTCTACTTTCAGATGCAACAGGAATTTCTCGAGTTCGTCATTCTGTTCGCGAGATATGGGAGTTTGAAGTTAAGGCATGGTTGAGAAACCCTCAAAATTTTCTCAAGCCTGATACTCGAAACCAATAACTACTATGATCTAGGGCAAAAATACACATGCCGTTGTAATCGGGCGAGTTTCCACTTTCAGATGCAACAGGAATTTCTCGATTTCGTATATCCGTTCGCGAGATATGGGAGTTTGAAGTTAAGGAATCGTTGAGAAACCATCACAATTTTCGCAAGTCTGACACTCGAAACCAATAACTACTGTGTCCTAGGGGAAAAGTACGCAAACCATTCTAATCGGGCGAGTCTCTACTTTCAGATGCAATAGGAATTTCTCGAGTTCGTCAAACCGTTCGCGAGATATGGGAGTTTGAAGTTAAGGAAGCGTTGAGAAACCATCACAATTTTCGCAAGTCTGATACTCGAAAACAATAACTACAATGGCCTAGGGGAAAAATACACATACCGTTGTAATCGGGCGAGTTTCCACTTTCAGATGCAACAGGAATTTCTCGATTTCGTAAATCCGTTCGCGAGATATGGGAGTTTGAAGTTAAGGAATGGTTGAGAAACCATCAAAATTCTCGCAATTCTGATGCTAGAAACGAATAACGGGAATGGCCTAGGGGAAAAGTACACACACCATTCTAATCGGGCGAGTCTCTACTTTCAGATGCAATAAGAATTTCTCGTGTTCGTCAAACCGTTCGCGAGATATGGGAGTTTGAAGTTAAGGAATGGTTTAGAAACCATCAAAATTTTCGCAAGTCTGATACTCGAAACCAATAACTACAAAGGCCTAGGGGAAAAATACACACACCTTTGTAATCGGGCGAGTTTCCATTTTCAGATGCAACAGGAATTTCTCGTGTTCGTCAATCCGTTCGCGAGATATGGGAGTTTGAAGTTAAGGAATGGTTGAGAAACCATCAAAATTTTCGCAAGTCTGATACTCGAAACCAATAACTACTATGGCTTAGGGGGATAGTACACACACCATTGTAATCGGGCGAGTTTCTACTTTCAGATGCAACAGGAATTTCTCGAGTTCGTCAATCCGTTCGCGAGATATGGGAGTTTGAATTTAAGGAATGGTTGAGGAACCATCAAAATTTTCGCAAGTCTGATACTCGAAACCAATAACTACAAATGCCTAGGGGAAAAATGCACATACCTTTGTAATCGGGCGAGTTTCCACTTTCAGATTCAACAGGAATTTCTCGAGTTCTTCATTCCGTTCGCGAGACATGGGAGTTTGAAGTTAAGGAATGGTCGAGAAACCATCAAAATTGTCGCAATTCTGATGCTAGAAACGAATAACTACAAAGGCCCAGGGGAAAAATGCACATACCTTTGTAATCGGGCGAGTTTCCACTTTCAGATTCAACAGGAATTTCTCGAGTTCTTCATTCCGTTCGCGAGACATGGGAGTTTGAAGTTAAGGAATGGTCGAGAAACCATCAAAATTGTCGCAATTCTGATGCTAGAAACGAATAACGGGAATGGCCTAGGGGAAAAGTACACTCACCATTCTAATCGGGCGAGTCTCTACTTTCAGATGCATCAGATGCAATAGGAATTTCTCGAGTTCGTCAAACCGTTCGCGAGATATGGGAGTTGGAAGTTAAGGAATGGTTGAGAAACCATCAAAATTTTCGCAAGTCTGATACTCGAAACCAATAACTACAAAGGCCTAGGGGAAAAATGCACATACCTTTGTAATCGGGCGAGTTTCCACTTTCAGATGCAACAGGAATTTCTCGATTTCGTAAATCCGTTCGCGAGATATGGGAGTTTGAAGTTAAGGAATCGTTGAGAAACCATCACAATTTTCGCAAGTCTGATACTCGAAACCAATAACTACTATGGCCTAGGGGAAAAGTACACACACCATTGTAATCGGGCGAGTTTCTGCTTTCAGATGCAACAGGAATTTCTCGAGTTCGTCAATCCGTTCGTGAGATATGGGAGTTTGAAATTAAGGAATGGTTGAGAATCCATCAAAATTTTCGCAAGTCTGATACTCGAAACCAATAACTACAAAGGCCAAGGGGAAGAATGCACATACCTTTGTAATCGGGCGAGTTTCCACTTTCAGATGCAACAGGAATTTCTCGATTTCGTAAATCCGTTCGCGAGATATGGGAGTTTGAAGTTAAGGAATCGTTGAGAAACCATCACAATTTTCGCAAGTCTGATACTCGAAACCAATAACTACTATGTCCTAGGGGAAAAGTACGCAAACCATTCTAATCGGGCGAGTCTCTACTTTCAGATGCAATAGGAATTTCTCGAGTTCGTCAAACCGTTCGCGAGATATGGGAGTTTGAAGTTAAGGAAGCGTTGAGAAACCATCACAATTTTCGCAAGTCTGATACTCGAAAACAATAACTACAATGGCCTAGGGGGAAAATACACATACCGTTGTAATCGGGCGAGTTTCCACTTTCAGATGCAACAGGAATTTCTCGATTTCGTAAATCCGTTCGCGAGATATGGGAGTTTGAAGTTAAGGAATGGTTGAGAAACCATCAAAATTCTCGCAATTCTGATGCTAGAAACGAATAACGGGAATGGCCTAGGGGAAAAGTACACACACCATTCTAATCGGGCGAGTCTCTACTTTCAGATGCAATAGGAATTTCTCGAGTTCGTCAAACCGTTCGCGAGATATGAGAGTTTGAAGTTAAGGAATGGTTGAGAAACCATCAAAATTTTCGCAAGTCTGATACTCGAAACCAATAACTACAATGGCCTAGGGGAAAAACACACATATCCTTGTAATCGGGCGAGTTTCTACTTTCAGATGCAACAGGAATTTCTCGAGTTCGTCATTCTGTTCGCGAGATATGGGAGTTTGAAGTTAAGGCATGGTTGAGAAACCCTCAAAATTTTCTCAAGCCTGATACTCGAAACCAATAACTACTATGATCTAGGGCAAAAATACACATGCCGTTGTAATCGGGCGAGTTTCCACTTTCAGATGCAACAGGAATTTATACGATTTCGTATATCCGTTCGCGAGATATGGGAGTTTGAAGTTAAGGAATCGTTGAGAAACCATCACAATTTTCGCAAGTCTGACACTCGAAACCAATAACTACTGTGTCCTAGGGGAAAAGTACGCAAACCATTCTAATCGGGCGAGTCTCTACTTTCAGATGCAATAGGAATTTCTCGAGTTCGTCAAACCGTTCGCGAGATATGGGAGTTTGAAGTTAAGGAAGCGTTGAGAAACCATCACAATTTTCGCAAGTCTGATACTCGAAAACAATAACTACAATGGCCTAGGGGAAAAATACACATACCGTTGTAATCGGGCGAGTTTCCACTTTCAGATGCAACAGGAATTTCTCGATTTCGTAAATCCGTTCGCGAGATATGGGAGTTTGAAGTTAAGGAATGGTTGAGAAACCATCAAAATTCTCGCAATTCTGATGCTAGAAACGAATAACGGGAATGGCCTAGGGGAAAAGTACACACACCATTCTAATCGGGCGAGTCTCTACTTTCAGATGCAATAAGAATTTCTCGTGTTCGTCAAACCGTTCGCGAGATATGGGAGTTTGAAGTTAAGGAATGGTTTAGAAACCACCAAAATTTTCGCAAGTCTGATACTCGAAACCAATAACTACAAAGGCCTAGGGGAAAAATACACACACCTTTGTAATCGGGCGAGTTTCCATTTTCAGATGCAACAGGAATTTCTCGTGTTCGTCAATCCGTTCGCGAGATATGGGAGTTTGAAGTTAAGGAATGGTTGAGAAACCATCAAAATTTTCGCAAGTCTGATACTCGAAACCAATAACTACTATGGCTTAGGGGGATAGTACACACACCATTGTAATCGGGCGAGTTTCTGCTTTCAGATGCAACAGGAATTTCTCGAGTTCGTCAATCCGTTCGTGAGATATGGGAGTTTGAAATTAAGGAATGGTTGAGAATCCATCAAAATTTTCGCAAGTCTGATACTCGAAACCAATAACTACAAAGGCCTAGGGGAAAAGTACACACACCATTGTAATCGGGCGAGTTTCTACTTTCAGATGCAACAGGAATTTCTCGAGTTCGTCAATCCGTTCGCGAGATATGGGAGTTTGAATTTAAGGAATGGTTGAGGAACCATCAAAATTTTCGCAAGTCTGATACTCGAAACCAATAACTACAAATGCCTAGGGGAAAAATGCACATACCTTTGTAATCGGGCGAGTTTCCACTTTCAGATTCAACAGGAATTTCTCGAGTTCTTCATTCCGTTCGCGAGACATGGGAGTTTGAAGTTAAGGAATGGTCGAGAAACCATCAAAATTGTCGCAATTCTGATGCTAGAAACGAATAACTACAAAGGCCCAGGGGAAAAATGCACATACCTTTGTAATCGGGCGAGTTTCCACTTTCAGATTCAACAGGAATTTCTCGAGTTCTTCATTCCGTTCGCGAGACATGGGAGTTTGAAGTTAAGGAATGGTCGAGAAACCATCAAAATTGTCGCAATTCTGATGCTAGAAACGAATAACGGGAATGGCCTAGGGGAAAAGTACACTCACCATTCTAATCGGGCGAGTCTCTACTTTCAGATGCATCAGATGCAATAGGAATTTCTCGAGTTCGTCAAACCGTTCGCGAGATATGGGAGTTGGAAGTTAAGGAATGGTTGAGAAACCATCAAAATTTTCGCAAGTCTGATACTCGAAACCAATAACTACAAAGGCCTAGGGGAAAAATGCACATACCTTTGTAATCGGGCGAGTTTCCACTTTCAGATGCAACAGGAATTTCTCGATTTCGTAAATCCGTTCGCGAGATATGGGAGTTTGAAGTTAAGGAATCGTTGAGAAACCATCACAATTTTCGCAAGTCTGATACTCGAAACCAATAACTACTATGGCCTAGGGGAAAAGTACACACACCATTGTAATCGGGCGAGTTTCTGCTTTCAGATGCAACAGGAATTTCTCGAGTTCGTCAATCCGTTCGTGAGATATGGGAGTTTGAAATTAAGGAATGGTTGAGAATCCATCAAAATTTTCGCAAGTCTGATACTCGAAACCAATAACTACAAAGGCCAAGGGGAAGAATGCACATACCTTTGTAATCGGGCGAGTTTCCACTTTCAGATGCAACAGGAATTTCTCGATTTCGTAAATCCGTTCGCGAGATATGGGAGTTTGAAGTTAAGGAATCGTTGAGAAACCATCACAATTTTCGCAAGTCTGATACTCGAAACCAATAACTACTATGGCCTAGGGGAAAAGTACACACACCATTGTAATCGGACGAGTTTCTACTTTCAGATGCAACAGGAATTTCTCGAGTTCGTCAATCCGTTCGCGAGATATGGGAGTTTGAATTTAAGGAATGGTTGAGGAACCATCAAAACTTTCGCAAGTCTGATACTCGAAACCAATAACTACAATGGCCTAGGGGAAAAATACACATATCGTTGTAATCGGGCGAGTTTCCACTTTCAGATGCAACAGGAATTTCTCGATTTCGTAAATCCGTTCGCGAGATATGGGAGTTTGAAGTTAAGGAATCGTTGAGAAACCATCACAATTTTCGCAAGTCTGATACTCGAAACCAATAACTACTATGGCCTAGGGGAAAAGTACACACACCATTGTAATCGGGCGAGTTTCTGCTTTCAGATGCAACAGGAATTTCTCGAGTTCGTCAACCCGTTCGCGAGATATGGGAGTTTGAAGTTAAGGAATGCTTGAGAAACCATCAAAATTTTCGCAAGTCTGATACTCGAAACCAATAACTACTATGGCCTAGGGGAATAGTACACACACCGTTGTAATCGGGCGAGTTTCTGCTTTCAGATGCAACAGGAATTTCTCGAGTTCGTCAATCCGTTCGTGAGATATGGGAGTTTGAAATTAAGGAATGGTTGAGAATCCATCAAAATTTTCGCAAGTCTGATACTCGAAACCAATAACTACAAAGGCCTAGGGGAAAAGTACACACACCATTGTAATCGGGCGAGTTTCTACTTTCAGATGCAACAGGAATTTCTCGAGTTCGTCAATCCGTTCGCGAGATATGGGAGTTTGAATTTAAGGAATGGTTGAGGAACCATCAAAATTTTCGCAAGTCTGATACTCGAAACCAATAACTACAAATGCCTAGGGGAAAAATGCACATACCTTTGTAATCGGGCGAGTTTCCACTTTCAGATTCAACAGGAATTTCTCGAGTTCTTCATTCCGTTCGCGAGACATGGGAGTTTGAAGTTAAGGAATGGTCGAGAAACCATCAAAATTGTCGCAATTCTGATGCTAGAAACGAATAACTACAAAGGCCCAGGGGAAAAAATGCACATACCTTTGTAATCGGGCGAGTTTCCACTTTCAGATTCAACAGGAATTTCTCGAGTTCTTCATTCCGTTCGCGAGACATGGGAGTTTGAAGTTAAGGAATGGTCGAGAAACCATCAAAATTGTCGCAATTCTGATGCTAGAAACGAATAACGGGAATGGCCTAGGGGAAAAGTACACTCACCATTCTAATCGGGCGAGTCTCTACTTTCAGATGCATCAGATGCAATAGGAATTTCTCGAGTTCGTCAAACCGTTCGCGAGATATGGGAGTTGGAACTTAAGGAATGGTTGAGAAACCATCAAAATTTTCGCAAGTCTGATACTCGAAACCAATAACTACAAAGGCCTAGGGGAAAAATGCACATACCTTTGTAATCGGGCGAGTTTCCACTTTCAGATGCAACAGGAATTTCTCGATTTCGTAAATCCGTTCGCGAGATATGGGAGTTTGAAGTTAAGGAATCGTTGAGAAACCATCACAATTTTCGCAAGTCTGATACTCGAAACCAATAACTACTATGGCCTAGGGGAAAAGTACACACACCATTGTAATCGGGCGAGTTTCTGCTTTCAGATGCAACAGGAATTTCTCGAGTTCGTCAATCCGTTCGTGAGATATGGGAGTTTGAAATTAAGGAATGGTTGAGAATCCATCAAAATTTTCGCAAGTCTGATACTCGAAACCAATAACTACAAAGGCCAAGGGGAAAAATGCACATACCTTTGTAATCGGGCGAGTTTCCACTTTCGGATGCAACAGGAATTTCTCGATTTCGTAAATCCGTTCGCGAGATATGGGAGTTTGAAGTTAAGGAATCGTTGAGAAACCATCACAATTTTCGCAAGTCTGATACTCGAAACCAATAACTACTATGGCCTAGGGGAAAAGTACACACACCATTGTAATCGGACGAGTTTCTACTTTCAGATGCAACAGGAATTTCTCGAGTTCGTCAATCCGTTCGCGAGATATGGGAGTTTGAATTTAAGGAATGGTTGAGGAACCATCAAAACTTTCGCAAGTCTGATACTCGAAACCAATAACTACAATGGCCTAGGGGAAAAATACACATACCGTTGTAATCGGGCGAGTTTCCACTTTCAGATGCAACAGGAATTTCTCGATTTCGTAAATCCGTTCGCGAGATATGGGAGTTTGAAGTTAAGGAATCGTTGAGAAACCATCACAATTTTCGCAAGTCTGATACTCGAAACCAATAACTACTATGGCCTAGGGGAAAAGTACACACACCATTGTAATCGGGCGAGTTTCTGCTTTCAGATGCAACAGGAATTTCTCGAGTTCGTCAATCCGTTCGTGAGATATGGGAGTTTGAAATTAAGGAATGGTTGAGAATCCATCAAAATTTTCGCAAGTCTGATACTCGAAACCAATAACTACAAAGGCCAAGGGGAAAAATGCACATACCTTTGTAATCGGGCGAGTTTCCACTTTCGGATGCAACAGGAATTTCTCGATTTCGTAAATCCGTTCGCGAGATATGGGAGTTTGAAGTTAAGGAATCGTTGAGAAACCATCACAATTTTCGCAAGTCTGATACTCGAAACCAATAACTACTATGGCCTAGGGGAAAAGTACACACACCATTGTAATCGGACGAGTTTCTACTTTCAGATGCAACAGGAATTTCTCGAGTTCGTCAATCCGTTCGCGAGATATGGGAGTTTGAATTTAAGGAATGGTTGAGGAACCATCAAAACTTTCGCAAGTCTGATACTCGAAACCAATAACTACAATGGCCTAGGGGAAAAATACACATACCGTTGTAATCGGGCGAGTTTCCACTTTCAGATGCAACAGGAATTTCTCGATTTCGTAAATCCGTTCGCGAGATATGGGAGTTTGAAGTTAAGGAATCGTTGAGAAACCATCACAATTTTCGCAAGTCTGATACTCGAAACCAATAACTACTATGGCCTAGGGGAAAAGTACACACACCATTGTAATCGGGCGAGTTTCTGCTTTCAGATGCAACAGGAATTTCTCGAGTTCGTCAATCCGTTCGCGAGATATGGGAGTTTGAAGTTAAGGAATGCTTGAGAAACCATCAAAATTTTCGCAAGTCTGATACTCGAAACCAATAACTACTATGGCCTAGGGGAAAAGCACACACACCATTGTAATCGGGCGAGTTTCTGCTTTCAGATGCAACAGGAATTTCTCGAGTTCGTCAGTCCGTTCGTGAGATATGGGAGTTTGAAATTAAGGAATGGTTGAGAATCCATCAAAATTTTCGCAAGTCTGATACTCGAAACCAATAACTACAAAGGCCTAGGGGAAAAGTACACACACCATTGTAATCGGGCGAGTTTCTACTTTCAGATGCAACAGGAATTTCTCGAGTTCGTCAATCCGTTCGCGAGATATGGGAGTTTGAATTTAAGGAATGGTTGAGGAACCATCAAAATTTTCGCAAGTCTGATACTCGAAACCAATAACTACAAATGCCTAGGGGAAAAATGCACATACCTTTGTAATCGGGCGAGTTTCCACTTTCAGATTCAACAGGAATTTCTCGAGTTCTTCATTCCGTTCGCGAGACATGGGAGTTTGAAGTTAAGGAATGGTCGAGAAACCATCAAAATTGTCGCAATTCTGATGCTAGAAACGAATAACTACAAAGGCCCAGGGGAAAAAATGCACATACCTTTGTAATCGGGCGAGTTTCCACTTTCAGATTCAACAGGAATTTCTCGAGTTCTTCATTCCGTTCGCGAGACATGGGAGTTTGAAGTTAAGGAATGGTCGAGAAACCATCAAAATTGTCGCAATTCTGATGCTAGAAACGAATAACGGGAATGGCCTAGGGGAAAAGTACACTCACCATTCTAATCGGGCGAGTCTCTACTTTCAGATGCATCAGATGCAATAGGAATTTCTCGAGTTCGTCAAACCGTTCGCGAGATATGGGAGTTGGAAGTTAAGGAATGGTTGAGAAACCATCAAAATTTTCGCAAGTCTGATACTCGAAACCAATAACTACTATGGCCTAGGGGAAAAATACACATACCGTTGTAATCGGGCGAGTTTCCACTTTCAGATGCAACAGGAATTTCTCGATTTCGTAAATCCGTTCGCGAGATATGGGAGTTTGAAGTTAAGGAATCGTTGAGAAACCATCACAATTTTCGCAAGTCTGATACTCGAAACCAATAACTACTATGGCCTAGGGGAAAAGTACACACACCATTGTAATCGGGCGAGTTTCTGCTTTCAGATGCAACAGGAATTTCTCGAGTTCGTCAATCCGTTCGCGAGATATGGGAGTTTGAAGTTAAGGAATGCTTGAGAAACCATCAAAATTTTCGCAAGTCTGATACTCGAAACCAATAACTACTATGGCCTAGGGGAATAGTACACACACCATTGTAATCGGGCGAGTTTCTGCTTTCAGATGCAACAGGAATTTCTCGAGTTCGTCAATCCGTTCGTGAGATATGGGAGTTTGAAATTAAGGAATGGTTGAGAATCCATCAAAATTTTCGCAAGTCTGATACTCGAAACCAATAACTACAAAGGCCTAGGGGAAAAGTACACACACCATTGTAATCGGGCGAGTTTCTACTTTCAGATGCAACAGGAATTTCTCGAGTTCGTCAATCCGTTCGCGAGATATGGGAGTTTGAATTTAAGGAATGGTTGAGGAACCATCAAAATTTTCGCAAGTCTGATACTCGAAACCAATAACTACAAATGCCTAGGGGAAAAATGCACATACCTTTGTAATCGGGCGAGTTTCCACTTTCAGATTCAACAGGAATTTCTCGAGTTCTTCATTCCGTTCGCGAGACATGGGAGTTTGAAGTTAAGGAATGGTCGAGAAACCATCAAAATTGTCGCAATTCTGATGCTAGAAACGAATAACTACAAAGGCCCAGGGGAAAAAATGCACATACCTTTGTAATCGGGCGAGTTTCCACTTTCAGATTCAACAGGAATTTCTCGAGTTCTTCATTCCGTTCGCGAGACATGGGAGTTTGAAGTTAAGGAATGGTCGAGAAACCATCAAAATTGTCGCAATTCTGATGCTAGAAACGAATAACGGGAATGGCCTAGGGGAAAAGTACACTCACCATTCTAATCGGGCGAGTCTCCACTTTCAGATGCATCAGATGCAATAGGAATTTCTCGAGTTCGTCAAACCGTTCGCGAGATATGGGAGTTGGAAGTTAAGGAATGGTTGAGAAACCATCAAAATTTTCGCAAGTCTGATACTCGAAACCAATAACTACTATGGCCTAGGGGAAAAATACACATACCGTTGTAATCGGGCGAGTTTCCACTTTCAGATGCAACAGGAATTTCTCGATTTCGTAAATCCGTTCGCGAGATATGGGAGTTTGAAGTTAAGGAATCGTTGAGAAACCATCACAATTTTCGCAAGTCTGATACTCGAAACCAATAACTACTATGGCCTAGGGGAAAAGTACACACACCATTGTAATCGGGCGAGTTTCTGCTTTCAGATGCAACAGGAATTTCTCGAGTTCGTCAATCCGTTCGCGAGATATGGGAGTTTGAAGTTAAGGAATGCTTGAGAAACCATCAAAATTTTCGCAAGTCTGATACTCGAAACCAATAACTACTATGGCCTAGGGGAATAGTACACACACCATTGTAATCGGGCGAGTTTCTGCTTTCAGATGCAACAGGAATTTCTCGAGTTCGTCAATCCGTTCGTGAGATATGGGAGTTTGAAATTAAGGAATGGTTGAGAATCCATCAAAATTTTCGCAAGTCTGATACTCGAAACCAATAACTACAAAGGCCTAGGGGAAAAGTACACACACCATTGTAATCGGGCGAGTTTCTACTTTGAGATGCAACAGGAATTTCTCGAGTTCGTCAATCCGTTCGCGAGATATGGGAGTTTGAATTTAAGGAATGGTTGAGGAACCATCAAAATTTTCGCAAGTCTGATACTCGAAACCAATAACTACAAATGCCTAGGGGAAAAATGGACATACCTTTGTAATCGGGCGAGTTTCCACTTTCAGATTCAACAGGAATTTCTCGAGTTCTTCATTCCGTTCGCGAGACATGGGAGTTTGAAGTTAAGGAATGGTCGAGAAACCATCAAAATTGTCGCAATTCTGATGCTAGAAACGAATAACTACAAAGGCCCAGGGGAAAAATGCACATACCTTTGTAATCGGGCGAGTTTCCACTTTCAGATTCAACAGGAATTTCTCGAGTTCTTCATTCCGTTCGCGAGACATGGGAGTTTGAAGTTAAGGAATGGTCGAGAAACCATCAAAATTGTCGCAATTCTGATGCTAGAAACGAATAACGGGAATGGCCTAGGGGAAAAGTACACTCACCATTCTAATCGGGCGAGTCTCTACTTTCAGATGCATCAGATGCAATAGGAATTTCTCGAGATCGTCAAACCGTTCGCGAGATATGGGAGTTGGAAGTTAAGGAATCGTTGAGAAACCATCACAATTTTCGCAAGTCTGATACTCGAAACCAATAACTACTATGGCCTAGGGGAAAAGTACACACACCATTGTAATCGGGCGAGTTTCTGCTTTCAGATGCAACAGGAATTTCTCGAGTTCGTCAATCCGTTCGTGAGATATGGGAGTTTGAAATTAAGGAATGGTTGAGAATCCATCAAAATTTTCGCAAGTCTGATACTCGAAACCAATAACTACAAAGGCCTAGGGGAAAAATGCACATACCTTTGTAATCGGGCGAGTTTCCACTTTCAGATGCAACAGGAATTTCTCGATTTCGTAAATCCGTTCGCGAGATATGGGAGTTTGAAGTTAAGGAATCGTTGAGAAACCATCACAATTTTCGCAAGTCTGATACTCGAAACCAATAACTACTATGGCCTAGGGGAAAAGTACACACACCATTGTAATCGGACGAGTTTCTACTTTCAGATGCAACAGGAATTTCTCGAGTTCGTCAATCCGTTCGCGAGATATGGGAGTTTGAATTTAAGGAATGGTTGAGGAACCATCAAAACTTTCGCAAGTCTGATACTCGAAACCAATAACTACAATGGCCTAGGGGAAAAATACACATACCGTTGTAATCGGGCGAGTTTCCACTTTCAGATGCAACAGGAATTTCTCGATTTCGTAAATCCGTTCGCGAGATATGGGAGTTTGAAGTTAAGGAATGCTTGAGAAACCATCAAAATTTTCGCAAGTCTGATACTCGAAACCAATAACTACTATGGCCTAGGGGAATAGTACACACACCATTGTAATCGGGCGAGCTTCTGCTTTCAGATGCAACAGGAATTTCTCGAGTTCGTCAATCCGTTCGCGAGATATGGGAGTTTGAATTTAAGGAATGGTTGAGGAACCATCAAAATTTTCGCAAGTCTGATACTCGAAACCAATAACTACAAATGCCTAGGGGAAAAATGCACATACCTTTGTAATCGGGCGAGTTTCCACTTTCAGATTCAACAGGAATTTCTCGAGTTCTTCATTCCGTTCGCGAGACATGGGAGTTTGAAGTTAAGGAATGGTCGAGAAACCATCAAAATTGTCGCAATTCTGATGCTAGAAACGAATAACTACAAAGGCCCAGGGGAAAAATGCACATACCTTTGTAATCGGGCGAGTTTCCACTTTCAGATTCAACAGGAATTTCTCGAGTTCTTCATTCCGTTCGCGAGACATGGGAGTTTGAAGTTAAGGAATGGTCGAGAAACCATCAAAATTGTCGCAATTCTGATGCTAGAAACGAATAACGGGAATGGCCTAGGGGAAAAGTACACTCACCATTCTAATCGGGCGAGTCTCTACTTTCAGATGCATCAGATGCAATAGGAATTTCTCGAGTTCGTCAAACCGTTCGCGAGATATGGGAGTTGGAAGTTAAGGAATGGTTGAGAAACCATCAAAATTTTCGCAAGTCTGATACTCGAAACCAATAACTACAAAGGCCTAGGGGAAAAATGCACATACCTTTGTAATCGGGCGAGTTTCCACTTTCAGATGCAACAGGAATTTCTCGATTTCGTAAATCCGTTCGCGAGATATGGGAGTTTGAAGTTAAGGAATCGTTGAGAAACCATCACAATTTTCGCAAGTCTGATACTCGAAACCAATAACTACTATGGCCTAGGGGAAAAGTAAACAAACCGTTGTAATCGGGCGAGTTTCTGCTTTCAGATGCAACAGGAATTTCTCGAGTTCGTCAATCCGTTCGTGAGATATGGGAGTTTGAAATTAAGGAATGGTTGAGAATCCATCAAAATTTTCGCAAGTCTGATACCCGAAACCAATAACTACAAAGGCCTAGGGGAAAAATGCACATACCTTTGTAATCGGGCGAGTTTCCACTTTCAGATGCAACAGGAATTTCTCGATTTCGTAAATCCGTTCGCGAGATATGGGAGTTTGAAGTTAAGGAATCGTTGAGAAACCATCACAATTTTCGCAAGTCTGATACTCGAAACCAATAACTACAAAGGCCTAGGGGAAAAATGCACATACCTTTGTAATCGGGCGAGTTTCCACTTTCAGATGCAACAGGAATTTCTCGATTTCGTAAATCCGTTCGCGAGATATGGGAGTTTGAAGTTAAGGAATCGTTGAGAAACCATCACAATTTTCGCAAGTCTGATACTCGAAACCAATAACTACTATGGCCTAGGGGAAAAGTACACACACCATTGTAATCGGACGAGTTTCTACTTTCAGATGCAACAGGAATTTCTCGAGTTCGTCAAACCGTTCGCGAGATATGGGAGTTTGAATTTAAGGAATCGTTGAGAAACCATCACAATTTTCGCAAGTCTGATACTCGAAACCAATAACTACTATGGCCTAGGGGAAAAGTACACACACCATTGTAATCGGGCGAGTTTCTGCTTTCAGATGCAACAGGAATTTCTCGAGTTCGTCAATCCGTTCGTGAGATATGGGAGTTTGAAATTAAGGAATGGTTGAGAATCCATCAAAATTTTCGCAAGTCTGATACTCGAAACCAATAACTACAAAGGCCTAGGGGAAAAATGCACATACCTTTGTAATCGGGCGAGTTTCCACTTTCAGATGCAACAGGAATTTCTCGATTTCGTAAATCCGTTCGCGAGATATGGGAGTTTGAAGTTAAGGAATCGTTGAGAAACCATCACAATTTTCGCAAGTCTGATACTCGAAACCAATAACTACTATGGCCTAGGGGAAAAGTACACACACCATTGTAATCGGACGAGTTTCTACTTTCAGATGCAACAGGAATTTCTCGAGTTCGTAAATCCGTTCGCGAGATATGGGAGTTTGAAGTTAAGGAATGCTTGAGAAACCATCAAAATTTTCGCAAGTCTGATACTCGAAACCAATAACTACTATGGCCTAGGGGAATAGTACACACACCATTGTAATCGGGCGAGCTTCTGCTTTCAGATGCAACAGGAATTTCTCGAGTTCGTCAATCCGTTCGCGAGATATGGGAGTTTGAATTTAAGGAATGGTTGAGGAACCATCAAAATTTTCGCAAGTCTGATACTCGAAACCAATAACTACAAATGCCTAGGGGAAAAATGCACATACCTTTGTAATCGGGCGAGTTTCCACTTTCAGATTCAACAGGAATTTCTCGAGTTCTTCATTCCGTTCGCGAGACATGGGAGTTTGAAGTTAAGGAATGGTCGAGAAACCATCAAAATTGTCGCAATTCTGATGCTAGAAACGAATAACTACAAAGGCCCAGGGGAAAAATGCACATACCTTTGTAATCGGGCGAGTTTCCACTTTCAGATTCAACAGGAATTTCTCGAGTTCTTCATTCCGTTCGCGAGACATGGGAGTTTGAAGTTAAGGAATGGTCGAGAAACCATCAAAATTGTCGCAATTCTGATGCTAGAAACGAATAACGGGAATGGCCTAGGGGAAAAGTACACTCACCATTCTAATCGGGCGAGTCTCTACTTTCAGATGCATCAGATGCAATAGGAATTTCTCGAGTTCGTCAAACCGTTCGCGAGATATGGGAGTTGGAAGTTAAGGAATGGTTGAGAAACCATCAAAATTTTCGCAAGTCTGATACTCGAAACCAATAACTACAAAGGCCTAGGGGAAAAATGCACATACCTTTGTAATCGGGCGAGTTTCCACTTTCAGATGCAACAGGAATTTCTCGATTTCGTAAATCCGTTCGCGAGATATGGGAGTTTGAAGTTAAGGAATCGTTGAGAAACCATCACAATTTTCGCAAGTCTGATACTCGAAACCAATAACTACTATGGCCTAGGGGAAAAGTACACACACCATTGTAATCGGGCGAGTTTCTGCTTTCAGATGCAACAGGAATTTCTCGAGTTCGTCAATCCGTTCGTGAGATATGGGAGCTTGAAATTAAGGAATGGTTGAGAATCCATCAAAATTTTCGCAAGTCTGATACCCGAAACCAATAACTACAAAGGCCTAGGGGAAAAATGCACATACCTTTGTAATCGGGCGAGTTTCCACTTTCAGATGCAACAGGAATTTCTCGATTTCGTAAATCCGTTCGCGAGATATGGGAGTTTGAAGTTAAGGAATCGTTGAGAAACCATCACAATTTTCGCAAGTCTGATACTCGAAACCAATAACTACTATGGCCTAGGGGAAAAGTACACACACCATTGTAATCGGACGAGTTTCTACATTCAGATGCAACAGGAATTTCTCGAGTTCGTCAATCCGTTCGCGAGATATGGGAGTTTGAATTTAAGGAATGGTTGAGGAACCATCAAAACTTTCGCAAGTCTGATACTCGAAACCAATAACTACAATGGCCTAGGGGAAAAATACACATACCGTTGTAATCGGGCGAGTTTCCACTTTCAGATGCAACAGGAATTTCTCGATTTCGTAAATCCGTTCGCGAGATATGGGAGTTTGAAGTTAAGGAATCGTTGAGAAACCATCACAATTTTCGCAATTCTGATGCTCGAAACGAATAACTGGAATGCCCTTGGGGAAAAGTAAACACAACGATGTAATCGGGCGAGTTTCTGTTTTAGATGCAACAGGAATTTCTCGAGTTCGTCAATCCGTTCGCGAGATATGGGGGTTTGAAGTTAACGAATGGTTGAGAAACCATCAAAATTTTCGCAAGTCTGATACTCGAAACCAATAACTACAATGGCCTAGGGGAAAAACACACATATCCTTGTAATCGGGCGAGTTTCTACTTTCAGATGCAACAGGAATTTCTCGAGTTCATCGGTCCGTTCGCGAGATGTGGGAGTTTGAAGTTAAGGAATGGTTGAGAAACCCTCAAAATTTTCGCAAGTCTGATACTCGAAACCAATAACTACAAAGGCCTAGGGGAAAAATGCACATACCTTTGTAATCGGGCGAGTTTCCACTTTTAGATGCAACAGGAATTTCTCGAGTTCGTCATTCCGTTCGCGAGATATGGGAGTTTGAAGTTAAGGAATGGTTAAGAAACCATCAAAATTTTCGCAATTCTGATGCTAGAAACGAATAACGGGAATGGCCTAGGGGAAAAGTACACACACCATTGTAATCGGGCGAGTTTCTACTTTCAGATGCAACAGGAATTTCTCGAGTTCGTCATTCCGTTCGCGAGACATGGGAGTTTGAAGTTAAGGAATGGTCGAGAAACCATCAAAATTGTCGCAATTCTGATGCTAGAAACGAATAACTACAAAGGCCTTGGGGAAAAATGCACATACCTTTGTAATCGGGCGAGTTTCCACTTTCAGATTCAACAGGAATTTCTCGAGTTCTTCATTCCGTTCGCGAGACATGGGAGTTTGAAGTTAAGGAATGGTCGAGAAACCATCAAAATTTTCGCAAGTTTGATTCCCGAAACCAATAACTACAAAGGCCTAGGGTAAAAATACACATACCGTTCAAATCGGGCGAGTTTCTGCTGTCAGATGCAATAGGAATTCCTCGTGTTCGTCAATCCGTTCGCGAGATATGGGAGTTTGAAGTTAAGGAATGTTTGAGAAACAATCAAAATTTTTGGAAGTCTGATTCCCGAAACCAATAACTACAAAGGCCAAGGGGAAAAGTACACATACCGTTGAAATCGGGCGAGTTTCCACTTTTAGATGCAACAGGAATTTCTCGAGTTCGTCATTCCGTTCGCGAGATATGGGAGTTTGAAGTTAAGGAATGGTTGAGAAACCATCAAAATTTTCGCAATTCTGATGCTAGAAACGAATAACGGGAATGGCCTAGGGGAAAAGTACACACACCATTGTAATCGGGCGAGTTTCTACTTTCAGATGCAACAGGAATTTCTCGTGTTCGTCAATCCGTTCGCGAGATATGGGAGTTTGAAGTTAAGGAATGGTTGAGATACCATCAAAATATTCGCATGTCTGATACTCGGAACCAATAACTACTATGGCGTAGGGCAAAAATACACATACCGTTGTAATCGGGCGACTTTCTGCTTTCAGATGCAACAGGAATTTCTCGAGTTCGTCAATTCGTTCGCGAGGTATGGGAGTTTGAAATTAAGAAATGGTTGAGCAACCATCAAAATTTTCGCAAGTCTGATACTCGGAACCAATAACTACTATGGCGTAGGGCAAAAATACACATACCGTTGTAATCGGGCGACTTTCCACTTTTAGATGCAACAGGAATTTCTCGAGTTCGTCATTCTGTTCGCGAGATATGGGAGTTTGAAGTTAAGGAATGGTTGAGATACCATCAAAATATTCGCATGTCTGATACTCGGAACCAATAACTACTATGGCGTAGGGCAAAAATACACATACCGTTGTAATCGGGCGACTTTCTGCTTTCAGATGCAACAGGAATTTCTCGAGTTCGTCAATTCGTTCGCGAGGTATGGGAGTTTGAAATTAAGAAATGGTTGAGCAACCATCAAAATTTTCGCAAGTCTGATTCCCGAAACCAATAACTACAAAGGCCTAGGGGAAAAATACACATACCGTTGTAATCGGGCGAGTTTCTGCTTTCA
Source organism: Ptiloglossa arizonensis (assembly GCF_051014685.1). Classification (NCBI taxonomy): domain Eukaryota; kingdom Metazoa; phylum Arthropoda; class Insecta; order Hymenoptera; family Colletidae; genus Ptiloglossa; species Ptiloglossa arizonensis. Next base: position 358,862 of record NW_027478444.1, on the reverse strand, counting down.
GATGAAACAAGAATTTCTCGAGTTCGTCAATTCCTTCCCGAGATATGGGGGTTTGAAGTTAAGGAATGGTTGAGCAACCATCAAAATTTTCGCAATTCTGATTCCCGAAACCAATAACTACAAAGGCCTAGGGGAAAAATACACATACCGTTGTAATCGGGCGAGATTCTACTGTCAGATGCAACAGGAATTTCTCGAGTTCGTCAATCCGTTCGCGAGATATGGGTGTTTGAAGTTAAGGAATGGTTGAGAAAACATCAAAATTTTCGCTGGTCTGATACTCGAAACCAATAACTGGAATGGCCTAGGGGAAAAGTATACACACCATTGTAATGGGGCGAGTTTCTACTTTCAGATGCAATAGGAATTTCTCGAGTTCGTCAATCCGTTCGCGAGGTATGGGAGTATGAAGTTAAGGAATGGTTGAGAAACCATCAAAATTTTCCCAAGTCTGATACTCGAAACCAATAACTACTATGGCCTAGTGCAAAAATACACACACCGCTGTAATCGGGCGAGCTTCTGCATTCAGATGCAAGAAGAATTTGTCGAGTTCGTCAATTCGTGCGCGAGATATGGGAATTTGAAGTTAAGGAATGGTTGTGCAACACATCAAAATTTACGCAAGTCTGATTCCTGAAACCAATAACTACAAAGTCCTAGGGGAAAAATACACATACCCTTGTAATCGGGCGAGTTTCTACTTTCAGATGCAACAAGAATTTCTCGAGTTCGTCAATCCGTTCGCGAGATATGGGAGTTCGAAGTTAAGGAATGGTTGAGAAACGATCAAAATTTTCGCAAGTGTGATACCCGAAACCAATAACTACTATGGCCTAGGGCAAAAATACACATACCGTTGTAATCGGGCGAGTTTCTGGTTTCAGATGCAATAGGAATATCTCGAGTTCGTCAATTCGTTCGCGAGGTATGGGAGTTTGAAGTTAAGGAATGGTTGAGCAACCATCAAAATTTTCGCAAGTCTGATTCCCGAAACCAATAACTACAGAGGCCTAGGGGAAAAATACACATACCGTTGTAATCGGGCGAGTTTCTACTTTCAGATGAAACAGGAATTTCTCGAGTTCGTCAATCCGTTCGCGAGATATGGGAGTTTGAAGTTAAGGAATGGTTGAGAAACCATCAAAAATTTCGCAAGTCTGATACCCGAAACCAATAACTACAAAAGCCTAGGGGAAAAATATACATACCGTTGTAATCGGGCGAGTTTCTACTTTCAGATGCAACAGGAATTTCTCGAGTTCGCAATCCGTTCGCGAGATATGGGAGTTTGAAGTTAAGGAATGGGTGAGAAAACATCTTAATTTTGGCAAGTCTGATACTCGAAAACAATAACTACTATGGCCTAGGGGAAAAGTACACACACCATTGTAATCGGGCGAGTTTCTACTTTCAGATGCAACAGGAATTTCTCGAGTTCGTCAATCCGTTCGCGAGATATGGGAGTTTGAAGTTAAGGAATGGGTGAGAAAACATCATAATTTTGGCAAGTCTGATACTCGAAAACAATAACTACTATGGCCTAGGGGAAAAGTACACACACCATTGTAATAGGGCGAGTTTCTGCTTTCAGATGCAATGGGAATTTCTCGAGTTCGTCAATCCGTTCGCGAGATATGGGAGTTTGAAGTTAAGGAATGGTAGAGAAACCACCAAAATTTTCGCTGGTCTGATACTCGAAACCAATAACTGGAATGGCCTAGGGAAAAAGCACACACACCATTGTAATCGGGCGAGTTTCTACTTTCAGATGCAACAGGAATTTCTCGAGTTCGTCAATCCGTTCCCGAGAAATGGGATTTTGAAGTTAAGGAATGTTGGAGAAACCATCAAAATTTTCGCAAGTCTGATACTCGAAACCCATAACTACTATGGCCTAGGGGAAAAGTACACAAACCATTGTAATCGGGCGAGTTTCTACTTTCAGATGCAACAGGAATTTCTCGAGTTCGTCAATCCGTTCGCGAGATACGGGAGTTTGAAGTTAAGGAATGGGTGAGAAAACATCATAATCTTGGCAAGTCTGATACTCGAAAACAATAACTACTATGGCCTAGGGGAAAAGTACACACACCATTGTAATAGGGCGAGTTTCTGCTTTCAGATGCATCAGGAATTTCTCGAGTTCGTCAATTCTTTCGCGAGATATGGGAGTTTGAAGTTAAGGAATGGGTGAGAAACCATCATAATTTTCGCAAGTCTGATACTCGAAACCAATAACTGGAATGGTCTAGGGGAAAATACAGATACCATTGTAATCGGGCGAGTCTCTGCTTTCAGATGCAACAGGAATTTCTCGAGTTCGTCAATCCGTTCGCGAGATATGGGAGTTTGAAGTTAAGGAATGGTAGTGAAACCACCAAAATTTTAGCTGATTTGATACTCGAAACCAATAACTGGATTGGTCTAGGGGAAAAGTACACATACCGTTGAAATCGGGCGAGTTTCTGCTTTCAGATGCAATGGGAATTTCTCGAGTTCGTCAATCCGTTCGCGAGATATGGGAGTTTGATGTTAAGGAATGGTTGAGAAACCATCAAAATTTTCGCAAGTCTGATTCCCGCAACCAATAACTACAATGGCCTAGGGGAAAAATACACATACCGTTGTAATCGGGCGAGTTTCTACTTTCAGATGAAACAGGAATTTCTCGAGTTCGTCAATCCGTTCGCGAGATATGGGAGTTTGAAGTTAAGGAATGGTTGACAAACCATCAAAATTTTCGCAAGTCTGATACTCGAAACCAATAACTACAAAGGCCTAGGGCAAAAATACACATACCGTTGTAATCGGGCGAGTTTCTGCTTTCAGATGCAATGGGAATTTCTCGAGTTCGTCAATCCGTTCGCGAGATATGGGAGTTTGATGTTAAGGAATGGTTGAGAAACCATCAAAATTTTCGCAAGTCTGATTCCCGCAACCAATAACTACAATGGCCTAGGGGAAAAATACACATACCGTTGTAATCGGGCGAGTTTCTACTTTCAGATGAAACAGGAATTTCTCGAGTTCGTCAATCCGTTCGCGATATATGGGAGTTTGAAGTTAAGGAATGGTTGAGAAACCATCAAAATTTTCGCAAGTCTGATTCCCGCAACCAATAACTACAATGGCCTAGGGGAAAAATACACATACCGTTGTAATCGGGCGAGTTTCTACTTTCAGATGAAACAGGAATTTCTCGAGTTCGTCAATCCGTTCGCGATATATGGGAGTTTGAAGTTAAGGAATGGTTGAGAAACCATCAAAAATTTCGCAAGTCTGATACCCGAAACGAATAACTACAAAGGCCTAGGGGAAAAATACACATACCGTTGTAATCGGGCGAGTTTCTACTTTCAGATGCAACAGGAATTTCTCGAGTTCGCAATCCGTTCGCGAGATATGGGAGTTTGAAGTTAAGGAATGGGTGAGAAAACATCATAATTTTGGCAAGTCTGATACTCGAAACCCATAACTACTATGGCCTAGGGCAAAAATACACGTACCCTTGTAATCGGGCGAGTTTCTACTTTCAGATGCAACAGGAATTTCTCGAGTTCGCAATCCGTTCGCGAGATATGGGAGTTTGAAGTTAAGGAATGGGTGAGAAAACATCTTAATTTTGGCAAGTCTGATACTCGAAAACAATAACTACTATGGCCTAGGGGAAAAGTACACACACCATTGTAATAGGGCGAGTTTCTGCTTTCAGATGCATCAGGAATTTCTCGAGTTCGTCAATTCTTTCGCGAGATATGGGAGTTTGAAGTTAAGGAATGGTTGACAAACCATCAAAATTTTCGCAAGTCTGATACTCGAAACCAATAACTACAAAGGCCTAGGGCAAAAATACACATACCGTTGTAATCGGGCGAGTTTCTCCTTTCAGATGAAACAGGAATTTCTCGAATTCGTCAATCCGTTCGCGAGATATGGGAGTTTGAAGTTAAGGAATGGTTGAGAAACCATCAAAAATTTCGCTGGTCTGATACTCGAAACCAATAACTGGAATGGCCTAGGGGAAAAGTACACACACCATTGTAATGGGGCGAGTTTCAACTTTCAGATGCAACAGGAATTTCTCGAGTTTGTCAATGCGTTCGCGAGATATGGGAGTTTGAAATTAGGGAATGGTTGAGAAGCCATCAAAATTTTCGCAAGTCTGATACTCGAAACCAATAACTACTATGGCCTAGGGCAAAAATACACTTACCGCTGTAATCCGGCGAATTTCTGCTTTCAGATGCAACAAGAATTTCTCGAGTTCGTCAATTCGTTCGCGAGATATGGGAGTTTGAAGTTAAGGAATCGTTGAGAAACCATCAAAATTTTCGCATGTCTGATACTCGAAACCAATAACTACTATGGCCTAGGGCAAAAATACACGTACCCTTGTAATCGGGCGAGTTTCTGCTTTCAGATGCAATAGGAATTTCTCGTGGTCGTCAATCCGTTCGCGAGATATGGGAGTTTGAAGTTAAGGAATGATTGAGAAACCATCAAAATTTTCGCATGTCTGATACTCGAAACAAATAACTACAAAGGCCTAGGGGAGAAATACACATACCGTTGTAATCGGGCGAGTTTCTGCTTTCAGATGCAACAAGAATTTCTCGAGTTCGTCAATTCGTTCGCGAGATATGGGAGTTTGAAGTTGAGGAATGGTTGAGCAACCATAAAAATTTTCGCAAGTCTGATACTCGAAACCAATAACTACAATGGCCTAGGTGAAAAATACACATACCGTTGTAATCGGGCGAATTTCTACTTTCAGATGAAACAGGAATTTCTCGAGTTCGTCCATCCGTTCGCGAGATATGGGAGTTTGAAGATAAGGAATGGTTGAGAAACCATAAAAAATTTCGCAAGTCTGATACACGAAACCAATAACTGGAATGGCCTAGGGGAAAAGTACACACACCATTGTAACGGGGCGAGTTTCTGCTTTCAGATGCAATAGGAATTTCTCGAGTTCGTCAATTCGTTCTCGAGATATGGGAGTTTGAAGTTAAGGAATGGTTGAGCAACCATCAAAATTTTCGCAAGTCTGATTCCCGAAACCAATAACTACAGAGGCCTAGGGGAAAAATACACATACCGTTGTAATCGGGAGAGTTTCTACTTTCAGATGAAACAGGAATTTCTCGAGTTCGTCAATCCGTTCGCGAGATATGGGAGTTTGAAGTTAAGGAATGGTTGAGAAACCATCAAAAATTTCGCTGGTCTGATACTCGAAACCAATAACTGGAATGGTCTAGGGGAAAATACAGATACCATTGTAATCGGGCGAGTCTCTGCTTTCAGATGCAACAGGAATTTCTCGAGTTCGTCAATCCGTTCGCGAGATATGGGAGTTTGAAGTTAAGGAATGGTAGTGAAACCACCAAAATTTTCGCTGATTTGATACTCGAAACCAATAACTGGAATGGTCTAGGGGAAAAGTACACATACCGTTGAAATCAGGCGAGTTTCTGCTTTCAGATGCAATGGGAATTTCTCGAGTTCGTCAATCCGTTCGCGAGATATGGGAGTTTGATGTTAAGGAATGGTTGAGAAACCATCAAAATTTTCGCAAGTCTGATTCCCGCAACCAATAACTACAATGGCCTAGGGGAAAAATACACATACCGTTGTAATCGGGCGAGCTTCTACTTTCAGATGAAACAGGAATTTCTCGAGTTCGTCAATCCGTTCGCGAGATATGGGAGTTTGAAGTTAAGGAATGGTTGAGAAACCATCAAAAATTTCGCAAGTCTGATACCCGAAACCAATAACTAGAAAGGCCTAGGGGAAAAATACACATACCGTTGTAATCGGGCGAGTTTCTACTTTCAGATGCAACAGGAATTTCTCGAGTTCGCAATCCGTTCGCGAGATATGGGAGTTTGAAGTTAAGGAATGGGTGAGAAAACATCATAATTTTGGCAAGTCTGATACTCGAAACCCATAACTACTATGGCCTAGGGCAAAAATACACGTACCCTTGTAATCGGGCGAGTTTCTACTTTCAGATGCAACAGGAATTTCTCGAGTTCGCAATCCGTTCGCGAGATATGGGAGTTTGAAGTTAAGGAATGGGTGAGAAAACATCATACTTTTGGCAAGTCTGATACTCGAAAACAATAACTACTATGGCCTAGGGGAAAAGTACACACACCATTGTAATAGGGCGAGTTTCTGCTTTCAGATGCATCAGGAATTTCTCGAGTTCGTCAATTCTTTCGCGAGATATGGGAGTTTGAAGTTAAGGAATGGTTGACAAACCATCAAAATTTTCGCAAGTCTGATACTCGAAACCAATAACTACAAAGGCCTAGGGCAAAAATACACATACCGTTGTAATCGGGCGAGTTTCTGCTTTCAGATGCAATAGGAATTTCTCGAGTTCGTCAATTCGTTCTCGAGATATGGGAGTTTGAAGTTAAGGAATGGTTGAGCAACCATCAAAATTTTCGCAAGTCTGATTCCCGAAACCAATAACTACAGAGGCCTAGGGGAAAAATACACATACCGTTGTAATCGGGAGAGTTTCTACTTTCAGATGAAACAGGAATTTCTCGTGTTCGTCAATCCGTTCGCGAGATATGGGAGTTTGAAGTTAAGGAATGGTTGAGAAACCATCAAAAATTTCGCTGGTCTGATACTCGAAACCAATAACTGGAATGGCCTAGGGGAAAAGTACACACACCATTGTAATGGGGCGAGTTTCAACTTTCAGATGCAACAGGAATTTCTCGAGTTTGTCAATGCGTTCGCGAGATATGGCAGATTGAAATTAAGGAATGGTTGAGAAACCATCAAAATTTTCGCAAGTCTGATACTCGAAACCAATAACTACTATGGCCTAGGGCAAAAATACACATACCGCTGTAATCCGGCGAATTTCTGCTTTCAGATGCAACAAGAATTTCTCGAGTTCGTCAATTCGTTCGCGAGATATGGGAGTTTGAAGTTAAGGAATGGTTGAGAAACCATAAAAAATTTCGCAAGTCTGATACTGGAAACGAATAACTGGAATGGCCTAGGGGAAAAGTACACACACCATTGTAATGGGGCGAGTTTCTACTTTCAGCAGCAACAGGAACTTCGCGAGTTCGTCAATCCGTTCGCGAGATATGGGAGTTTGAAGTTAGGGAATGGTTGAGAAACCATCAAAATTTTCGCTGGTCTGATACTCGAAAGCAATAACTGGAATGGCCTAGGGGAAAAGTACACATACCGTTGAAATCGGGCGAGTTTCTGCTGTTAGATGCAATAGGAATTTCTCGTGTTCGTCAATCCGTTCGCGAGATATGGGAGTTTGAAGTTAAGGAATGGTTGAGAAACCATCAAAATTTTCGCAAGTCTGATACTCGAAACCAATAACCACTATGGCCTAGGGCAAAAATACATATACCGATGTAATCGGGCGAGTTTCTGCTTTCAGATGCAATAGGAATTTCTCGAGTTCGTCAATCCGTTCGCATAAAATGGGAGTTTGAAGTTAAGGAATGGTTGAGAAACGATCAAAATTTTCGAATGTCTGATTTTCGAAACCAATAACTACAATGGCCTAGGGGAAAAATACACATACCGTTGTAATCGGGCGAGTTTCTCCTTTCAGATGAAACAGGAATTTCTCGAATTCGTCAATCCGTTCGCGAGATATGGGAGTTTGAAGTTAAGGAATGGTTGAGAAACCATCAAAATTTTCGCAAGTCTGATACTCGAAACCAATAACTACAATGGCCTAGGGGAAAAATACACATACCGTTGTAATCGGGCGAGTTTCTCCTTTCAGATGAAACAGGAATTTCTCGAATTCGTCAATCCGTTCGCGAGATATGGGAGTTTGAAGTTAAGGAATGGTTGAGAAACCATCAAAAATTTCGCTGGTCTGATACTCGAAACCAATAACTGGAATGGCCTAGGGGAAAAGTACACACACCATTGTAATGGGGCGAGTTTCAACTTTCAGATGCAACAGGAATTTCTCGAGTTTGTCAATGCGTTCGCGAGATATGGGAGTTTGAAATTAGGGAATGGTTGAGAAGCCATCAAAATTTTCGCAATTCTGATACTCGAAACCAATAACTACTATGGCCTAGGGCAAAAATACACTTACCGCTGTAATCCGGCGAATTTCTGCTTTCAGATGCAACTAGAATTTCTCGAGTTCGTCAATTCGTTCGCGAGATATGGGAGTTTGAAGTTAAGGAATGGTTGAGAAGCCATCAAAATTTTCGCAATTCTGATACTCGAAACCAATAACTACTATGGCCTAGGGCAAAAATACACGTACCCTTGTAATCGGGCGAGTTTCTGCTTTCAGATGCAATAGGAATTTCTCGTGGTCGTCAATCCGTTCGCGAGATATGGGAGTTTGAAGTTAAGGAATGATTGAGAAACCATCAAAATTTTCGCATGTCTGATACTCGAAACAAATAACTACAAAGGCCTAGGGGAAAAATACACATACCGTTGTAATCGGGCGAGTTTCTGCTTTCAGATGCAACAAGAATTTCTCGAGTTCGTCAATTCGTTCGCGAGATATGGGAGTTTGAAGTTGAGGAATGGTTGAGCAACCATCAAAATTTTCGCAAGTCTGATACTCGAAACCAATAACTACAATGGCCTAGGTGAAAAATACACATACCGTTGTAATCGGGCGAATTTCTACTTTCAGATGAAACAGGAATTTCTCGAGTTCGTCCATCCGTTCGCGAGATATGGGAGTTTGAAGATAAGGAATGGTTGAGAAACCATAAAAAATTTCGCAAGTCTGATACACGAAACCAATAACTGGAATGGCCTAGGGGAAAAGTACACACACCATTGTAACGGGGCGAGTTTCAACTTTCAGATGGAACAGGAATCTCTCGAGTTTGTCAATCCGTTCGCGAGATATGGGAGTTTGAAGTTAAGGAATGGTTGACAAACCATCAAAATTTTCGCAAGTCTGATACTCGAAACCAATAACTACAAAGGCCTAGGGCAAAAATACACATACCGTTGTAATCGGGCGAGTTTCTACTTTCAGATGAAACAGGAATTTCTCGAGTTCGTCATTCCGTTCGCGAGATATGGGAGTTTGAAGTTTAGGAATGTTTGAGAAACCATCAAAAATTTCGCTGGTCTGATACTCGAAACCAATAACTGGAATGGCCTAGTGGAAAAGTACACACACCATTGTAATGGGGCGAGTTTCTACTTTCAGATGCAACAGGAATTTCTCGAGTTCGTCAATCCGATCGCGAGATATGGGAGTTTGAAATTAAGGAATGGTTGAGAAACCATCAAAATTTTCGCAAGTCTGATACTCGAAACCAATAACTACTATGGCCTAGGGGAAAAATACACACACCGCAGTAATCGGGCGAGTTTCTTCTTTCAGATGCAAGAAGAATTTGTCGAGTTCGTCAATTCGTTCGCGAGATATGGGAGTTTGAAGTTAAGGAATGGTTGTGCAACTATCAAAATTTTCGCAAGTCTGATTCCCGAAACCAATAACTACAAAGTCCTAGGGGAAAAATACACATACCCTTGTAATCGGGCGAGTTTCTACTTTCAGATGCAACAGGAATTTCTCGAGTTCGTCAATCCGTTCGCGAGATATGGGAGTTTGAAATTAAGGAATGGTTGTGCAACCATCAAAATTTTCGCAAGTCTGATACTCGAAACCAATAACTACAATGGCCTAGGGGAAAAATACATATACCGTTGTAATCGGGCGAGTTTTTGCTTTCAGATGCAATAGGAGTTTCTCGAGTTCGTCTATCCGTTCGCGAGATATGGGAGTTTGAAATTAAGGAATGGTTGTGCAACCATCAAAATTTTCGCAAGTCTGATACTCGAAACCAATAACTACAATGGTCTAGGGGAAAAATACATATACCGTTGTAATCGGGCGAGTTTTTGCTTTCAGATGCAATAGGAATTTCTCGAGTTCGTCTATCCGTTCGCGAGATATGGGAGTTTGAATTTAAGGAACGGGTGAGAAACCATCAAAATTTTCGCAAGTCTGATACTCGAAACCAATAACTACAGAAGCCTAGGGCAAAAATACACATACCGTTGTAATCGGGCGAGTTTTTGCTTTCAGATGCAATAGGAATTTCTCGAGTTCGTCTATCCGTTCGCGAGATATGGGAGTTTGAAGTTAAGGAATGGTTGAGAAAACATCAAAAATTTCGCTGGTCTGATACTCGAAACCAATAACTGGAATGGCCTAGGGGAAAAGTACACACACCATTGAAATCGGGCGATTTTCTACTTTCAGATGCAACAGGAATTTCTCGAGTTCGTCAAACCGTTCGCGAGATATGGGAATTTGAATTTAAGGAACGGTTGAGAAACCATCAAAATTTTCGCTGGTCTGATACTCGAAACCAATAACTGTAATGGCCTAGGGGAAAATTACAAACACCACTGTAATCGGGCGTGTTTCTACTTTCAGATGCAATAGGTATTTCTCGAGATCGTCAATCCGTTCCTGAGATATGGGAGTTTGAAATTAAGGAATGGTTGAGAAACCATCAAAATTTTCGCAACTCTGATACTCGAAACCAATAACTACTATGGCCTAGGGCTAAAATACACATACCGCTGTAATCGGGCGAGCTTCTACTTTCAGATGCAACAGGAATTTCTCGAGTTCGTCAATCCGTTCGCGAGATATGGGAGTTTGAAGTTAAGGAATCGTTGAGAAACCATCAAAATTTTCGCTGGTCGGATACTCGAAACCAATAACTGGAATGGCCTAGGGGAAAAGTACACATACCGCCGTAATCGGGCGAGTTTCTACTTTCAGATGCAACAGGAATTTCTCGAGTTCGTCAATCCGTTCGCGAGATATGGGAGTTTGAAGTTAAGGAATGGTTGAGAAACCATCAAAAATTTCGCTGGTCTGATACTCGAAACCAATAACTGGAATGGCCTAGGGGAGAAGTACACATACCACTGTAATCGGGCGAGTTTTTACTTTCAGATGCAACAGGAATTTCTTGAGATCGTTAATCCGTTCGCGAGATATGTGTGTTAGAAGTTAAGGAATGGTTGAGAAACCATCAAAATTTTCGCAAGTCAGATTCCCAAAACCAATAACTACAAAGGCCTAGGGGAAAAATACACATGCCGTTGTAATTGTGCGAGTTTCTACTTTCAGATGCAACAGGAATCTCTCGAGTTCGTCAATCCGTTCGCGAGATATGGGAGTTTGAAGTAAAGGAATGGTTGAGAAACCATCAAAATTTTCGCAAGTCTGATACTCGAAACCCATAACTACTATGGGTTAGGGGAAAAGTACACACACCATTGTAATGGGGCGAGTTTCTACTTTCTGAAGCAACAGGAACTTCGCGAGTTCGTCAATCCGTTCGCGAGATATGGGAGTTTGAAATTACGGAATGGTTGAGAAACCATCAAAATTTTCGCAAGTCTGATACTCGAAACCAATAACTACAATGGCCTAGGGGAAAAATACATATACCGTTGTAATCGGGCGAATTTCTACTTTCAGATGAAACAGGAATTTCTCGAGTTCGTCTATCCGTTCGCAAGATATGGGAGTTTGAAGTTAAGGAATGGTTGAGAAACCATCAAAATTTTCGCAAGTCTGATACTCGAAACCAATAACTACAATGGCCCAGGGGAAAAATACACATACCGTTGTAATCGGGCGAGTTTCTGCTTTCAGATGCAATAGGAATTTCTCGAGTTCGTCTATCCGTTCGCGAGATATGGGAGTTTGAATTTAAGGAATGGTTGAGAAACCATAAAAATGTCACAAGTCTGATACTGGAAACGAATAACTGGAATGGGCTAGGGGAAAAGTACACACACCATTGTAATGGGGCGAGTTTCTACTTTCAGAAGCAACAGGAACTTCGCGAGTTTGTCAATCCGTTCGCGAGATATGGGAGTATGAAATTAAGGAATGGTTGAGAAACCATCAAAATTTTCGCAATTCTGATACTCGAAACTAATAACTGGAATGGCCTAGGGCAAAAATACACATACCGTTGTAATCGGGCGAGTTTCTGCTTTCAGATGCAATAGGAATTTCTCGAGTTCGTCTATCCGTTCGCGAGATATGGGAGTTTGAAGTTAAGGAATGGTTGAGAAACCATCAAAAATTTCGCTGGTCTGATACTCGAAACCAATAACTGGAATGGCCTAGGTGAGAAGTACACATACCACTGTAATCGGGCGTGTTTCTACTTTCAGATGCAACAGGAATTTCTCGAGATCGTCAATCCGTTCGCTAGATATGGGAGTCAGAAGTTAAGGAATGGTTGAGAAACCACAAAAGTTTTCGCAAATCTGATTCCCGAAACCAATAACTACAAAGGCCTAGGGGAAAAATACACATGCCGTTGCAGTCGTGTGAGTTTCTAGTTTCAGATGCAACAGGAATTTCTCGAGTTCGTCAATCCGTTCGCGAGATATGGGAGTTTGAAGTTAAGGAATGGTTGAGAAACCATCAAAATTTTCGCTAGTCTGATTCCCGAAACAATTAACTACAAAGGCCTAGGGGAGAAATACACATGCAGTTGTAATCGTGCGTGTTTCTACTTTCGGATGCAACAGGAATTTCTCGAGTTCGTGAATCCGTTCGCGAGATATGGTAGTTCGATGTTAAGGAATGGTTGAGAAACCATCAAAAATTTCGTTTGTCTGATACTCGAAACCAATAACTGGAATGGCCTAGGGGAAAAGTACACACACCATTGTAATCGGGCGAGTTTCTACTTTCAGATGCAACAGGAATTTCTCGAGTTCGTCAAACCGTTCGCGAGATATGGGAGTTTGAAGTTAAGGAATGGTTGAGAAACCATCAAAAATTTCGCTGGTCTGATACTCGAAACCAATAACTGGAATGGCCTAGGGGAAAAGTACACTTACCGCTGTATTCGGGCGAGTTTCTACTTTCAGATGAGACAGGAATTTCTCGAGTTCGTCAATCCGTTCGCGAGATATGGGAGTTTGAAGTTAAGAAACGCTTGAGCAACCATCAAAATTTTCGCAAGTCTGATACTCGAAACCAATAACTACAAAGGCCTAGGGGAGAAATACACATGCAGTTGTAATCGTGCGAGTTTCTACTTTCGGATGCAACAGGAATTTCTCGAGTTCGTGAATCCGTTCGCGAGATATGGGAGTCTGAAGTTAAGGAATGGTTGAGAAACCATCAAAATTTTCGCTGGTCTGATAATCGAAACCAATAACTGTAATGGCCTAGGGGAAAAGTACACACACCACTATAATCGGGCGTGTTTCTACTTTCAGATGCAACAGGAATTTCTCGAGATCGTCAATCCGTTCCTGAGATATGGGAGTTTGAAATTAAGGAATGGTTGAGAAACCATCAAAATTTTCGCAACTCTGATACTCGAAACCAATAACTGGAATGGCCTAGGGGAAAAGTACACTTACCGCTGTAATCGGGCGAGCTTCTACTTTCAGATGCAACATGAATATCTCGAGTTCGTCAATCCGTTCGCGAGATATCGGACTTTGAAGTTAAGGAATGGTTGAGAAACCATCAAAATTATCGCTGGTCCGATACTCGAAACCAATAACTGGAGTGGCCTAGGGGAAAAGTACACACACCATTGTAATCGGGCGAGTTTCTACTTTCAGATGAAACAGGAATTTCTCGAGTTCGTCAATCCGTTCGCGAGATATGGGAGTTATAATTTAAGGAATGGTTGAGAAACCATCAAAATTTTCGCAAGTCTGATTCCCGAAACCAATAACTACAAAGGCCTAGGGGAAAAATACGCATACCGTTGTAATCGTGCGAGTTTCTACTTTCAAATGCAACAGGAATTTCTCGAGTTCGTCAATCCATTCGCGAGATATGGGAGTTTGAAGTTAAGGAATGGTTGAGAAACCATCAAAATTTTCGCTAGTCTGATACTCGAAACCAATAACTGGAATGGCGTAGTGGAAAAGTACACACACCAATGTAATCGGGCGTGTTTCTACTTTCAGATGCAACAGGAATTTGTCGAGATCGTCAATCCGTTCCCCAGATATAGGAGTTAGAAGTGGAGGAATGGTTGAGAAACCATCAAAATTTTCGCAAGTCTGATTCCCGAAACAATTAACTACAAAGGCCTAGGGGAGAAATACACATGCAGTTGTAATCGTGCGTGTTTCTACTTTCGGATGCAACAGGAATTTCTCGAGTTCCTGAATCCGTTCGCGAGATATGGTAGTTCGATGTTAAGGAATGGTTGAGAAACCATCAAAAATTTCGTTTGTCTGATACTCGAAACCAATAACTGGAATGGCCTAGGGGAAAAGTACACACACCATTGTAATCGGGCGAGTTTCTACTTTCAGATGCAACAGGAATTTCTCGAGTTCGTCAAACCGTTCGCGAGATATGGGAGTTTGAAGTTAAGGAATGGTTGAGAAACCATCAAAAATTTCGCTGGTCTGATACTCGAAACCAATAACTGGAATGGCCTAGGGGAAAAGTACACTTACCGCTGTATTCGGGCGAGTTTCTACTTTCAGATGCAACAGGAATTTCTCGAGATCGTCAATCCGTTCGCGAGATATGAGAGTTTGAAGTTAAGGAATGGTTGAGAAACCGTCAAAATTTTCGCTGGTCTGATACTCGAAACCAATAACTGTAATGGCCTTGGGGAAAAGTACACACACCACTGTAATCGGGCGTGTTTCTACTTTCAGATGCAACAGGAGTTTCTCGAGATCGTCAATCCGTTCCTGAGATATGGGAGTTTGAAATTAAGGAACGGTTGAGAAACCATCAAAATTTTCGCAACTCTGATGCTCGAAACCAATAACTACTATAGCCTAGGGATAAAATACACATACCGCTGTAATCGGGCGAGCTTCTACTTTCAGATGGAACAGGAATTTCTCGAGTTCGTCAATCCGTTCGCGAGATATGGGACTTTGAAGTTAAGGAATGTTTGAGAAACCATCAAAAATTTCGCTGGTCTGATACTCGAAACCAATAACTGGAATGGCCTAGGGGAAAAGTACACTTACCGCTGTATTCGGGCGAGTTTCTACTTTCAGATGCAACAGGAATTTCTCGAGATCGTCAATCCGTTCGCGAGATATGGGAGTTTGAAGTTAAGGAATGGTTGAGAAACCATCAAAATTTTCGCAACTCTGATACTCGAAACCAATAACTACTATAGCCTAGGGATAAAATACACATACCGCTGTAATCGGGCGAGTTTCTACTTTCAGATGTAACAGGAATTTCTCGAGTTCGTAAATCCGTTCGCGAGATATGGGAGTTCGAAGTTAAGGAACGCTTGAGCAACCATCAAAATTTTCGCAAGTCTGATACTCGAAACCAATAACTGGAATGGCCTAGGGGAAAAGTACACACACCATTGTAATGGGGCGAGTTTCTACTTTCCGATGCAACAGGAATTTCTCGAGCTCGTCAATTCGTTCGCGAGATATGGGAGTTTGAAATTAAGGAATGGTTGAGAAACCATCAAAATTCTCGCTAGTCTGATACTCGAAACCAATAACTACTATGGCCTAGGGCAAAAATACACACACCGCTGCAATCGGGCGAGTTTCTGCTTTCAGATGCAACAACAATTTCTCGAGTTCGTCAGTTCGTTCGCGAGATATGGGAGCTTGAAGTTAAGGAATGGTTGAGAAACCATCAAATTTTCGCTGGTCTGATACTCGAAACCAATAACTGGAATGGCCTAGGGGAAAAGTACACACATCATTGTAATCGGGCGAGTTTCTACTTTCAGATGCAACAGGAATTTCTCGAGTTCGTCATTCCGTTCGCGAGATATGGGAGTTAGAATTTAAGGAATGGTTGAGAAACCATCAAAATTTTCGCAAGTCTGATTCCCGAAACCAATAACTACAAAGGCCTAGGGGAAAAATACACATACCGTTGTATTCGTGCGAGCTTCTACTTTCAGATGCAACAGGAATTTCTCGAGTTCGTCAATCCGTTCGCGAGATATGGGAGTTTGAAGTTAAGGAATGGTTGAGAAACCATCAAAATTTTCGCTGGTCTGATACTCGAAACCAATAACTGGAATGGCCTAGGGGAAAAGTACACACACCACTGTAATCGGGCGTGTTTCTACTTTGAGATGCAACAGGAATTTCTCGAGATCGTCAATCCGTTCGCCAGATATGGGAGTTAGAGGTGAAGGAATGGTTGAGAAACCATCAAAATTTTCGCAAGTCTGATAATCGAAACCAATAACTACTATGGCCTAGGGGAAGAGTACACTTACCGCTGTATTCGGCCGAGTTTCTACTTTCAGATGCAACAGGAATTTCTCGAGTTCGTCAATCCGTTCGCGAGATATGGGAGTTTGAAGTTAGGGAATGGTTGAGAAACCATCAAAATTTTCGCTGGTCTGATACTGGAAACCAATAACTACTATGGCCTAGGGGAAAAGTACGCACACCATTGTAATCGGGCGAGTTTCTACTTTCAGATGCAACAGGAATTTCTCGAGTTCGTCAATCCATTCGCGAGATATGGGAGTTTGAAGTTAAGGAACGTTTGAGAAACCATCAAAATTTTCGCAAGTCTGATACTCGAAACCAGTAACTACTATGGCCTAGGGGTAAAGAACACACACCATTGTAATCGTGCGTGTTTCTACTTTCAGATGCAACAGGAATTTCTCGAGATCGTCAATCCGTTCCCGAGATATGGGAGTTTGAATTTAAGGAATGGTTGAGAAACCATCAAAATATTCGCATGTCCGATTCCCGAAACCAATAACTACAAAGGCCTAGGGGATAAACACACATGCCGTGGTAATCGTGCGAGTTTCTACTTTCAGATGCAACAGGAATTTCTCGAGTTCGTGAATCCGTTCGCGAGATATGGGAGTTCGAAGTTAAGGAATGGTTGAGAAACCATCAAAATTTTCACAAGTCTGATAATCGAAACCAATAACTACTATGGCCTAGGGGAAGAGTACACTTACCGCTGTATTCGGCCGAGTTTCTACTTTCAGATGCAACAGGAATTTCTCGAGTTCGTCAATCCGTTCGCGAGATATGGGAGTTTGAAGTTAGGGAATGGTTGAGAAACCATCAAAATTTTCGCTGGTCTGATACTGGAAACCAATAACTACTATGGCCTAGGGGAAAAGTACACACACCATTGTAAACGGGCGAGTTTCTACTTTCAGATGCAACAGGAATTTCTCGAGTTCGTCAATCCATTCGCGAGATATGGGAGTTTGCAATTAAGGAATGGTTGAGAAACCATCAAAATTCTCGCAAGTCTGATACTCGAAACCAATAACTACTATGGCCTAGGGCAAAAATGCACACACCGCTGTAATCGGGCGAGTTTCTGCTTTCAGATGCAACAGGAATTTCTCGAGATCGTCAATCCGTTCGCGAGATATGGGAGTTTGAAATTAAGGAATGGTTGAGAAACCATCAAAATTTTCGCAAGTCTGATTCTCGAAACCAATAACTACAAAGGCCTAGGGGAAAAATACACATGCCGTTGTAATCGTGCGAGTTTCTACTTTCGGATGTAACAGGAATTTCTCGAGTTCGTGAATCCATTCGCGAGATATGGGAGTTTGAAGTTAAGGAATGGTTGAG
Organism: Ptiloglossa arizonensis; assembly: GCF_051014685.1. Lineage (NCBI taxonomy): Eukaryota > Metazoa > Arthropoda > Insecta > Hymenoptera > Colletidae > Ptiloglossa > Ptiloglossa arizonensis. The sequence continues at coordinate 341,273 of NW_027478444.1, read as the reverse complement.
AAACCATCAAAATTTTCGCTGGTTGATACTCGAAACCTATAACTGGAATGGCCTAGGGGAAAAGTACACACACCACTGTAATCGGGCGTGTTTCTACTTTCAGATGCAACAGGAATTTCTCGAGATCGTCAATCCGTTCGCGAGATATGGGAGGGTGAAATTAAGGAATGGTTGAGAAACCATCAAAATTTTCGCAACTCTGATACTCGAAACCATTAACTACTATGGCCTAGGGGAAAAATACACATGCCGTTGTAGTTGTGCGAGTTTATAGTTTCAGATGCAACAGGAATTTCTCGAGTTCGTGAATCCGTTCGCGAGATATGGTAGTTCGATGTTAAGGAATGGTTGAGAAACCATCAAAATTTTCGCTGGTCTGATACTCGAAACCAATAACTGTAATGGCCTAGGGGAAAAGTACACACACCACTGTAATCGGGCGTGTTTCTACTTTCAGATGCAACAGGAATTTCTCGAGATCGTCAATCCGTTCCTGAGATATGGGAATTTGAAATTAAGGAACGGTTGAGAAACCATCAAAATTTTCGCAACTCTGATACTCGAAACCAATAACTACTATAGCCTAGGGATAAAATACACATACCGCTGTAATCGGGCTAGCTTCTACTTTCAGATGCAACAGGAATTTCTCGAGTTCGTCAAACCGTTCGCGAGATATGGGACTTTGAAGTTAAGGAATGGTTGAGAAACCATCAAAATTATCGCTGGTCTGATACTCGAAACCAATAACTGGAGTGGCCTAGGGGAAAAGTGCACACACCATTGTAATCGGGCGAGTTTCTACTTTCAGATGCAACAGGAATTTCTCGAGTTCGTAAATCCGTTCGCGAGATATGGGAGTTTGAAGTTAAGGAACGCTTGAGCAACCATCAAAATTTTCGCAAGTCTGATACTCGAAACCAATAACTACAGAGGCCTAGGGCAAAAATACACACACCATTGTAATCGGGCGAGTTTCTACTTTCAGATGCAACAGGAATTTCTCGAGATCGTCAATCCGTTCCCGAGATATGGGAGTTTGAAATTAAGGAATGGTTGAGAAACCATCAAAATATTCGCAAGTCCGATTCCCGAAACCAATAACTACAAAGGCCTAGGGGATAAACACACATGCCGTTGTAATCGTGCGAGTTTCTACTTTCGGATGCAACAGGAATTTCTCGAGTTCGTGAATCCATTCGCGAGATATGGGAGTTTGAAGTTAAGGAATGGTTGAGAAACCATCAAAATTTTCGCTGGTCTGATACTCGAAACCTATAACTGGAATGGCCTAGGGGAAAAGTACACACACCACTGTAATCGGGCGTGTTTCTACTTTCAGATGCAACAGGAATTTCTCGAGATCGTCAATCCGTTCGCGAGATATGGGAGGGTGAAATTAAGGAATGGTTGAGAAACCATCAAAATTTTCGCAACTCTGATACTCGAAATCATTAACTACTATGGCCTAGGGGAAAAATACACATGCCGTTGTAGTCATGCGAGTTTCTAGTTTCAGATGCAACAGGAATTTCTCGAGTTCGTGAATCCGTTCGCGAGATATGGTAGTTCGATGTTAAGGAATGGTTGAGAAACCATCAAAATTTTCGCTGGTCTGATACTCGAAACCAATAACTGTAATGGCCTAGGGGAAAAGCACACACACCACTGTAATCGGGCGTGTTTCTACTTTCAGATGCAACAGGAATTTCTCGAGATCGTCAATCCGTTCCCGAGATATGGGAGTTTGAAATTAAGGAATGGCTGAGAAACCATCAAAATATTCGCAAGTCCGATTCCCGAAACCAATAACTACAAAGGCCTAGGGGTTAAACACACATGCCGTTGTAATCGTGCGAGTTTCTACTTTCAGATGCAAGAGGAATTTCTCGAGTTCGTGAATCCGTTCGCGAGATATGGGAGTTCGAAGTTAAGGAATGGTTGAGAAACCATCAAAATTTTCGCAAGTCTGATAATCGAAACCAAAACTACTATGGCCTAGGGGAAGAGTACACTTACCGCTGTATTCGGCCGAGTTTCTACTTTCAGATGCAACAGGAATTTCTCGAGTTCGTCAATCCGTTCGCGAGATATGGGAGTTTGAAGTTAGGGAATGGTTGAGAAACCATCAAAATTTTCGCTGGTCTGATACTGGAAACCAATAACTACTATGGCCTAGGGGAAAAGTACACACACCACTGTAATCGGGCGAGTTTCTTCTTTCAGATGCAACAAGAATTTCTCGTGTTCGTCAATCCGTTCGCGAGATATGGGAGTTTGAAGATAAGGAATGGTTGAGAAACCATCAAAATTTTCGCTGGTCTGATACTCGAAACCTATAACTGGAATGGCCTAGGGGAAAAGTACACACTCCACTGTAATCGGGCGTGTTTCTACTTTCAGATGCAACAGGAATTTCTCGAGATCGTCAATCCGTTCGCGAGATATGGGAGTTTGAAATTAAGGAATGGTTGAGGAACCATCAAAATTTTCGCAACTCTGATACTCGAAACCATTAACTACTATTGCCTAGGGCAAAAATACACATACCGCTGTAATCGGGCGAGCTTCTACTTTCAGATGCAACAGGAGTTTCTCGAGTTCGTCAATCCGTTCGCGAGATATGGGAGTTTGAAGTTAAGGAATGGTTGAGAAACCATCAAAATTTTCGCAAGTCTGATTCCCGAAACAAAGAACTACAAAGGCCTAGGGGAAAAATACACATGCCGTTGTAGTCGTGCGAGTTTCTAGTTTCAGATGCAACAGGAATTTCTCGAGTTCCTGAATCCGTTCGCGAGATATGGTAGTTCGATGTTAAGGAATGATTGAGAAACCATCAAAATTTTCGCTGATCTGATACTCGAAACCAATAACTGTAATGGCCTAGGGGAAAAGTACACACACCACTGTAATCGTGCGTGTTTCTACTTTCAGATGCAACAGGAATTTCTCGAGATCGTCAATCCGTTCCTGAGATATGGGAGTTTGAAATTAAGGAACGGTTGAGAAACCATCAAAATTTTCGCAACTCTGATACTCGAAACCAATAACTACTATAGCCTAGGGATAAAATACACACACCGCTGTAATCGGGCGAGTTTCTGCTTTCAGATGCAACAGGAATTTCTCGAGGTCGTCAATCCGTTCGCGAGATATGGGAGTTTGAAATTAAGGAATGGTTGAGAAACCATCAAAATTTTCGCAAGTCTGATAATCGAAACCAATAACTACTATGGCCTAGGGGAAGAGTACACTTACCGCTGTATTCGGCCGAGTTTCTACTTTCAGATGCAACAGGAATTTCTCGAGTTCGTCAATCCGTTCGCGAGATATGGGAGTTTGAAATTAAGGAATGGTTGAGAAACCATCAAAATTTTCGCTGGTCTGATACTGGAAACCAATAACTACTATGGCCTAGGGTAAAAGTACACACACCATTGTAATCGGGCGAGTTTCTACTTTCAGATGCAACAGGAATTCCTCGAGTTCGTCAATCCATTCGCGAGATATGGGAGTTTGAAGTTAAGGAATGGTTGAGAAACCATCAAAATTTTCGCTGGTCTGATACTCGAAACGAATAACTGGAATGGCCTAGGGGAAAAGTACACATACCATTGTAATGGGGCGAGTTTCTACTTTCCGATGCAACAGGAATTTCTCGAGTTCGTCAATTCGTTCGAGAGGTATGGGAGTTTGAAATTAAGGAATGGTTGAGAAACCATCAAAATTTTCGCATGTCTGGTACTCGAAACCAATAACTACAATGGCCTAGGGGAAAAATACACATACCGTTGTAATCGGGCGAATTTCTACTTTCAGATGAAACAGGAATTTCTCGAGTTCGTCTATCCGTTCGCGAGATATGGGAGTTTGAAGTAAAGGAATGGTTGAGAAACCATAAAAAATTTCGCATGTCTGATACTGGAAACGAATAACTGGAATGGCCTAGGGGAAAAGTACACACACCATTGTAATGGTGCGAGTTTCTACTTTCAGATGCAACAGGAATTTCGCGAGTTCGTCAATCCATTCGCTAGATATGGGAGTTTGAAGTTACGGAACGTTTGAGAAACCATCAAAATTTTGGCAAGTCTGATACTCGAAACCAATAACTATTATGTCCTAGGGCAAAAATACACACACCGCTGTAATCGGGCGAGTTTCTTCTTTCAGATGCAACAAGAATTTCTCGTGTTCGTCAATCCGTTCGCGAGATATGGGAGTTTGAAGATAAGGAATGGTTGAGAAACCATCAAAATTTTCGCTGGTCTGATACTCGAAACCTATAACTGGAATGGCCTAGGGGAAAAGTACACACTCCACTGTAATCGGGCGTGTTTCTACTTTCAGATGCAACAGGAATTTCTCGAGATCGTCAATCCGTTCGCGAGATATGGGAGTTTGAAATTAAGGAATGGTTGAGGAACCATCAAAATTTTCGCAACTCTGATACTCGAAACCATTAACTACTATTGCCTAGGGCAAAAATACACATACCGCTGTAATCGGGCGAGCTTCTACTTTCAGATGCAACAGGAGTTTCTCGAGTTCGTCAATCCGTTCGCGAGATATGGGAGTTTGAAGTTAAGGAATGGTTGAGAAACCATCAAAATTTTCGCAATTCTGATTCCCGAAACAAAGAACTACAAAGGCCTAGGGGAAAAATACACATGCCGTTGTAGTCGTGCGAGTTTCTAGTTTCAGATGCAACAGGAATTTCTCGAGTTCCTGAATCCGTTCGCGAGATATGGTAGTTCGATGTTAAGGAATGGTTGAGAAACCATCAAAACTTTCGCTGATCTGATACTCGAAACCAATAACTGTAATGGCCTAGGGGAAAAGTACACACACCACTGTAATCGTGCGTGTTTCTACTTTCAGATGCAACAGGAATTTCTCGAGATCGTCAATCCGTTCCTGAGATATGGGAGTTTGAAATTAAGGAACGGTTGAGAAACCATCAAAATTTTCGCAACTCTGATACTCGAAACCAATAACTACTATAGCCTAGGGATAAAATACACATACCGCTGTAAGCGTGCGAGCTTCTACTTTCAGATGCAACAGGAATTTCTCGAGTTCGTCAATCCGTTCGCGAGATATGGGACTTTGAAGTTAAGGAATGGTTGAGAAACCATCAAAATTATCGCTGGTCTGATACTCGAAACCAATAACTGGAGTGGCCTAGGGGAGAAGTACACACCCCACTGTAATCGGGCGTGTTTCTACTTTCAGATGCAACAGGAATTTCTCGAGATAGTCAATCCGTTCGCGAGATATGGGAGTTTGAAGTTAAGGAACGCTTGAGCAACCATCAAAATTTTCGCAAGGCTGATTCCCGAAACCAATAACTACAAAAGCCTAGGTGAAAAATACACATACCGTTGTATTCGTGCGAGCTTCTACTTTCAGATGCAACAGGAATTTCTCGAGTTCGTCAATCCGTTCGCGATATATGGGAGTTAGAATTTAAGGAATGGTTCAGAAACCATCAAAAGTTTCGCAAGTCTGATTCCCGAAACCAATAACTACAAAAGCCTAGGTGAAAAATACACATACCGTTGTATTCGTGCGAGCTTCTACTTTCAGATGCAACAGGAATTTCTCGAGTTCGTCGATCCGTTCGCGAGATATGGGAGTTTGAAGTTAAGGAACGTTTGAGAAACCATCAAAATTTTGGCAAGTCTGATACTCGAAACCAATAACTATTATGGCCTAGGGCAAAAATGCACACACCGCTGTAATCGGGCGAGTTTCTTCTTTCAGATGCAACAAGAATTTCTCGTGTTCGTCAATCCGTTCGCGAGATATGGGAGTTTGGAGATAAGGAATGGTTGAGAAACCATCAAAATTTTCGATGGTCTGATACTCGAAACCTATAACTGAAATGGCCTAGGGGAAAAGTACACACACCAATGTAATCGGGCGTGTTTCTACTTTCAGATGCAACAGGAATTTCTCGAGATCGTCAATCCGTTCGCGAGATATGGGAGTTTGAAATTAAGGAATGGTTGAGAAACCATCAAAATTTTCGCAACTCTGATACTCGAAACCATTAACTACTATGGCCTAGGGCAAAAATACACATACCGCTGTAATCGGGCGAGCTTCTACTTTCAGATGCAACAGGAATTTCTTGAGTTCGTCAATCCGTTCGCGAGATATGGGAGTTTGAAGTTAAGCAATGGTTGAGAAACCATCAAAATTTTCGCTGATCTGATACTCGAAACCAATAACTGTAATGGCCTAGGGGAAAAGTACACACACCACTGTAATCGGGCGTGTTTCTACTTTCAGATGCAACAGGAATTTCTCGAGATCGTCAATCCGTTCCTGAGATATAGGAGTTTGAAATTGAGGAACGGTTGAGAAACCATCAAAATTTTCGCAACTCTGATACTCGAAACCAATAACTACTATAGCCTAGGGATAAAATACACGTACCGCTGTAAGCGTGCGAGCTTCTACTTTCAGATGCAACAGGAATTTCTCGAGTTCGTCAATCCGTTCGCGAGATATGGGACTTTGAAGTTAAGGAATGGTTGAGAAACCATCAAAATTATCGCTGGTCTGATACTCGAAACCAATAACTGGAGTGGCCTAGGGGAAAAGTACACACACCACTGTAATCGGGCGTGTTTCTACTTTCAGATGCAACAGGAATTTCTCGAGATAGTCAATCCGTTCGCGAGATATGGGAGTTTGAAGTAAAGGAATGGTTGAGAAACCATCAAAATTTTCGCTGGTCTGATACTCGAAACCAATAACTACAGAGGCCTAGGGCAAAAATACACACACCATTGTAATCGGGCGAGTTTCTACTTTCAGATGCAACAGGAATTTCTCGAGTTCGTCAATCCGTTCGCGATATATGGGAGTTAGAATTTAAGGAATGGTTCAGAAACCATCAAAAGTTTCGCAAGTCTGATTCCCGAAACCAATAACTACAAAGGCCTAGGTGAAAAATACACATACCGTTGTATTCGTGCGAGCTTCTGCTTTCAGATGCAACAGGAATTTCTCGAGTTCGTCAATCCGTTCGCGAGATATGGGAGTTTGAAGTTAAGGAACGTTTGAGAAACCATCAAAATTTTGGCAAGTCTGATACTCGAAACCTATAACTGGAATGGCCTAGGGGAAAAGTACACACACCACTGTAATCGGGCGTGTTTCTACTTTCAGATGCAACAGGAATTTCTCGAGATCGTCAATCCGTTCGCGAGATATGGGAGGGTGAAATTAAGGAATGGTTGAGAAACCATCAAAATTTTCGCAACTCTGATACTCGAAACCATTAACTACTATGGCCTAGGGGAAAAATACACATGCCGTTGTAGTAGTGCGAGTTTCTAGTTTCAGATGCAACAGGAATTTCTCGAGTTCGTGAATCCGTTCGCGAGATATGGTAGTTCGATGTTAAGGAATGGTTGAGAAACCATCAAAATTTTCGCTGGTCTGATACTCGAAACCAATAACTGTAATGGCGTAGGGGAAAAGCACACACACCACTGTAATCGGGCGTGTTTCTACTTTCAGATGCAACAGGAATTTCTCGAGATCGTCAATCCGTTCCCGAGATATGGGAGTTTGAAATTAAGGAATGGTTGAGAAACCATCAAAATATTCGCAAGTCCGATTCCCGAAACCAATAACTACAAAGGCCTAGGGGTTAAACACACATGCCGTTGTAATCGTGCGAGTTTCTACTTTCAGATGCAAGAGGAATTTCTCGAGTTCGTGAATCCGTTCGCGAGATATGGGAGTTCGAAGTTAAGGAATGGTTGAGAAACCATCAAAATTTTCGCAAGTCTGATAATCGAAACCAATAACTACTATGGCCTAGGGGAAGAGTACACTTACCGCTGTATTCGGCCGAGTTTCTACTTTCAGATGCAACAGGAATTTCTCGAGTTCGTCAATCCGTTCGCGAGATATGGGAGTTTGAAATTAAGGAATGGTTGAGAAACCATCAAAATTTTCGCATGTCTGGTACTCGAAACCAATAACTACAATGGCCTAGGGGAAAAATCCACATACCGTTGTAATCGGGCGAATTTCTACTTTCAGATGAAACAGGAATTTCTCGAGTTCGTATATCCGTTCGCGAGATATGGGAGTTTGAAGTTAAGGAATGGTTGAGAAACCATCAAAATTTTCGCTGGTCTGATACTCGAAACCAATAACTGGAATGGCCTAGGGGAAAAGTGCACATACCATTGTAATGGGGCGAGTTTCTACTTTCCGATGCAACAGGAATTTCTCGAGTTCGTCAATTCGTTCGAGAGATATGGGAGTTTGAAATTAAGGAATGGTTGAGAAACCATCAAAATTTTCGCATGTCTGGTACTCGAAACCAATAACTACAATGGCCTAGGGGAAAAATCCACATACCGTTGTAATCGGGCGAATCTCTACTTTCAGATGAAACAGGAATTTCTCGAGTTCGTCTATCCGTTCGCGAGATATGGGAGTTTGAAGTAAAGGAATGGTTGAGAAACCATAAAAAATTTCGCATGTCTGATACGGGAAACGAATAACTGGAATGGCCTAGGGGAAAAGTACACACACCATTGTAATGGGGCGAGTTTCTACTTTCAGATGCAACAGGAATTTCGCGAGTTCGTCAATCCGTTCGCGAGATATGGGAGTTTGTAATTAAGGAATGGTTGAGAAACCATCAAAATTCTCGCAAGTCTGATACTCGAAACCAATAACTACTATGGCCTAGGGCAAAAATGCACGCACCGCTGTAATCGGGCGAGTTTCTGCTTTCAGATGCAACAGGAATTTCTCGAGATCGTCAATCCGTTCGCGAGATATGGGAGTTTGAAATTAAGGAATGGTTGACAAACCATCAAAATTTTCGCAAGTCTGATTCTCGAAACCAATAACTACAAAGGCCTAGGGGAAAAATACACATGCCGTTGTAATCGTGCGAGTTTCTACTTTCGGATGCAACAGGAATTTCTCGAGTTCGTGAATCCATTCGCGAGATATGGGAGTTTGAAGTTAAGGAATGGTTGAGAAACCATCAAAATTTTCGCTGGTCTGATACTCGAAACCTATAACTGGAATGGCCTAGGGGAAAAGTACACACACCACTGTAATCGGGCGTGTTTCTACTTTCAGATGCAACAGGAATTTCTCGAGATCGTCAATCCGTTCGCGAGATATGGGAGGGTGAAATTAAGGAATGGTTGAGAAACCATCAAAATTTTCGCTGGTCTGATACTCGAAACCAATAACTACAGAGGCCTAGGGCAAAAATACACACACCATTGTAATCGGGCGAGTTTCTACTTTCAGATGCAACAGGAATTTCTCGAGATCGTCAATCCGTTCCCGAGATATGGGAGTTTGAAATTAAGGAATGGTTGAGATACCATCAAAATATTCGCAAGTCCGATTCCCGAAACCAATAACTACAAAGGCCTAGGGGATAAACACACATGACGTTGTAATCGTGCGAGTTTCTACTTTCGGATGCAACAGGAATTTCTCGAGTTCGTGAATCCATTCGCGACATATGGGAGTTTGAAGTTAAGGAATGGTTGAGAAACCATCAAAATTTTCGCTGGTCTGATACTCGAAACCTATAACTGGAATGGCCTAGGGGAAAAGTACACACACCACTGTAATCGGGCGTGTTTCTACTTTCAGATGCAACAGGAATTTCTCGAGATCGTCAATCCGTTCGCGAGATATGGGAGGGTGAAATTAAGGAATGGTTGAGAAACCATCAAAATTTTCGAAACTCTGATACTCGAAACCATTAACTACTATGGCCTAGGGGAAAAATACACATGCCGTTGTAGTCGTGCGAGTTTCTAGTTTCAGATGCAACAGGAATTTCTCGAGTTCGTGAATCCGTTCGCGAGATATGGTAGTTCGATGTTAAGGAATGGTTGAGAAACCATCAAAATTTTCGCTGGTCTGATACTCGAAACCAATAACTGTAATGGCCTAGGGGAAAAGCAAACACACCACTGTAATCGGGCGTGTTTCTACTTTCAGATGCAACAGGAATTTCTCGAGATCGTAAATCTGTTCCTGAGATATGGGAATTTGAAATTAAGGAACGGTTGAGAAACCATCAAAATTTTCGCAACGCTGATACTCGAAACCAATAACTACTATAGCCTAGGGATAAAATACACATACCGCTGTAATCGGGCTAGCTTCTACTTTCAGATGCAACAGGAATTTCTCGAGTTCGTCAATCCGTTCGCGAGATATGGGACTTTGAAGTTAAGGAATGGTTGAGAAACCATCAAAATTATCGCTGGTCTGATACTCGAAACCAATAACTGGAGTGGCCTAGGGGAAAAGTGCACACACCATTGTAATCGGGCGAGTTTCTACTTTCAGATGCAACAGGAATTTCTCGAGTTCGTAAATCCGTTCGCGTGATACGGGAGTTTGAAGTTAAGGAACGCTTGAGCAACCATCAAAATTTTCGCAAGTCTGATACTCGAAACCAATAACTACAGAGGCCTAGGGCAAAAATACACACACCATTGTAATCGGGCGAGTTTCTACTTTCAGATGCAACAGGAATTTCTCGAGATCGTCAATCCGTTCCCGAGATATGGGAGTTTGAAATTAAGGAATGGTTGAGAAACCATCAAAATATTCGCAAGTCCGATTCCCGAAACCAATAACTACAAAGGCCTAGGGGATAAACACACATGCCGTTGTAATCGTGCGAGTTTCTACTTTCGGATGCAACAGGAATTTCTCGAGTTCGTGAATCCATTCGCGAGATATGGGAGTTTGAAGTTAAGGAATGGTTGAGAAACCATCAAAATTTTCGCTGGTCTGATACTCGAAACCTATAACTGGAATGGCCTAGGGGAAAAGTACACACACCACTGTAATCGGGCGTGTTTCTACATTCAGATGCAACAGGAATTTCTCGAGATCGTCAATCCGTTCGCGAGATATGGGAGGGTGAAATTAAGGAATGGTTGAGAAACCATCAAAATTTTCGAAACTCTGATACTCGAAACCATTAACTACTATGGCCTAGGGGAAAAATACACATGCCGTTGTAGTCGTGCGAGTTTCTAGTTTCAGATGCAACAGGAATTTCTCGAGTTCGTGAATCCGTTCGCGAGATATGGTAGTTCGATGTTAAGGAATGGTTGAGAAACCATCAAAATTTTCGCTGGTCTGATACTCGAAACCAATAACTGTAATGGCCTAGGGGAAAAGCACACACACCACTGTAATCGGGCGTGTTTCTACTTTCAGATGCAACAGGAATTTCTCGAGATAGTCAATCCGTTCGCGAGATATGGGAGTTTGAAGTAAAGGAATGGTTGAGAAACCATCAAAATTTTCGCTGGTCTGATACTCGAAACCAATAACTACAGAGGCCTAGGGCAAAAACACACACACCATTGTAATCGGGCGAGTTTCTACTTTCAGATGCAACAGGAATTTCTCGAGTTCGTCAATCCGTTCGCGATATATGGGAGTTAGAATTTAAGGAATGGTTCAGAAACCATCAAAAGTTTCGCAAGTCTGATTCCCGAAACCAATAACTACAAAAGCCTAGGTGAAAAATACACATACCGTTGTATTCGTGCGAGCTTCTACTTTCAGATGCAACAGGAATTTCTCGAGTTCGACGATCCGTTCGCGAGATATGGGAGTTTGAAGTTAAGGAACGTTTGAGAAACCATCAAAATTTTGGCAAGTCTGATACTCGAAACCAATAACTATTATGGCCTAGGGCAAAAATGCACACACCGCTGTAATCGGGCGAGTTTCTTCTTTCAGATGCAACAAGAATTTCTCGTGTTCGTCAATCCGTTCGCGAGATATGGGAGTTTGGAGATAAGGAATGGTTGAGAAACCATCAAAAGTTTCGCTGGTCTGATACTCGAAACCTATAACTGAAATGGCCTAGGGGAAAAGTACACACACCACTGTAATCGGGCGTGTTTCTACTTTCAGATGCAACAGGAATTTCTCGAGATCGTCAATCCGTTCGCGAGATATGGGAGTTTGAAATTAAGGAATGGTTGAGAAACCATCAAAATTTTCGCAACTCTGATACTCAAAACCATTAACTACTATGGCCTAGGGCAAAAATACACATACCGCTGTAATCGGGCGAGCTTCTACTTTCAGATGCAACAGGAATTTCTCGAGTTCGTCAATCCGTTCGCGAGATATGGGAGTTTGAAGTTAAGGAATGGTTGAGAAACCATCAAAATTTTCGCTGATCTGATACTCGAAACCAATAACTGTAATGGCCTAGGGGAAAAGTACACACACCACTGTAATCGGGCGTGTTTCTACTTTCAGATGCAACAGGAATTTCTCGAGATCGTCAATCCGTTCCTGAGATATGGGAGTTTGAAATTGAGGAACGGTTGAGAAACCATCAAAATTTTCGCAACTCTGATACTCGAAACCAATAACTACTATAGCCTAGGTATAAAATACACGTACCGCTGTAAGCGTGCGAGCTTCTACTTTCAGATGCAACAGGAATTTCTCGAGTTCGTCAATCCGTTCGCGAGATATGGGACTTTGAAGTTAAGGAATGGTTGAGAAACCATCAAAATTATCGCTGGTCTGATACTCGAAACCAATAACTGGAGTGGCCTAGGGGAAAAGTACACACACCACTGTAATCGGGCGTGTTTCTACTTTCAGATGCAACAGGAATTTCTCGAGATAGTCAATCCGTTCGCGAGATATGGGAGTTTGAAGTAAAGGAATGGTTGAGAAACCATCAAAAGTTTCGCTGGTCTGATACTCGAAACCTATAACTGAAATGGCCTAGGGGAAAAGTACACACACCATTGTAATCGGGCGAGTTTCTACTTTCAGATGCAACAGGAATTTCTCGAGTTCGTCAATCCGTTCGCGATATATGGGAGTTAGAATTTAAGGAATGGTTCAGAAACCATCAAAAGTTTCGCAAGTCTGATTCCCGAAACCAATAACTACAAAGGCCTAGGTGAAAAATACACATACCGTTGTATTCGTGCGAGCTTCTACTTTCAGATGCAACAGGAATTTCTCGAGTTCGTCAATCCGTTCGCGAGATATGGGAGTTTGAAGTTAAGGAACGTTTGAGAAACCATCAAAATTTTGGCAAGTCTGATACTCGAAACCTATAACTGGAATGGCCTAGGGGAAAAGTACACACACCACTGTAATCGGGCGTGTTTCTACTTTCAGATGCAACAGGAATTTCTCGAGATCGTCAATCCGTTCGCGAGATATGGGAGGGTGAAATTAAGGAATGGTTGAGAAACCATCAAAATTTTCGCAACTCTGATACTCGAAACCATTAACTACTATGGCCTAGGGGAAAAATACACATGCCGTTGTAGTCGTGCGAGTTTCTAGTTTCAGATGCAACAGGAATTTCTCGAGTTCGTGAATCCGTTCGCGAGATATGGTAGTTCGATGTTAAGGAATGGTTGAGAAACCATCAAAATTTTCGCTGGTCTGATACTCGAAACCAATAACTGTAATGGCCTAGGGGAAAAGCACACACACCACTGTAATCGGGCGTGTTTCTACTTTCAGATGCAACAGGAATTTCTCGAGATCGTCAATCCGTTCCCGAGATATGGGAGTTTGAAATTAAGGAATGGTTGAGAAACCATCAAAATATTCGCAAGTCCGATTCCCGAAACCAATAACTACAAAGGCCTAGGGGTTAAACACACATGCCGTTGTAATCGTGCGAGTTTCTACTTTCAGATGCAAGAGGAATTTCTCGAGTTCGTGAATCCGTTCGCGAGATATGGGAGTTCGAAGTAAAGGAATGGTTGAGACACCATCAAAATTTTCGCAAGTCTGATAATCGAAACCAATAACTACTATGGCCTAGGGGAAGAGTACACTTACCGCTGTATTCGGCCGAGTTTCTACTTTCAGATGCAACAGGAATTTCTCGAGTTCGTCAATCCGTGCGCGAGATATGGGAGTTTGAAATTAAGGAATGGTTGAGAAACCATCAAAATTTTCGCATGTCTGGTACTCGAAACCAATAACTACAATGGCCTAGGGGAAAAATCCACATACCGTTGTAATCGGGCGAATTTCTACTTTCAGATGAAACAGGAATTTCTCGAGTTCGTCTATCCGTTCGCGAGATATGGGAGTTTGAAGTTAAGGAATGGTTGAGAAACCATCAAAATTTTCGCTGGTCTGATACTCGAAACCAATAACTGGATTGGCCTAGGGGAAAAGTACACATACCATTGTAATGGGGCGAGTTTCTACTTTCCGATGCAACAGGAATTTCTCGAGTTCGTCAATTCGTTCGAGAGATATGGGAATTTGAAATTAAGGAATGGTTGAGAAACCATCAAAATTTTCGCATGTCTGGTACTCGAAACCAATAACTACAATGGCCTAGGGGAAAAATCCACATACCGTTGTAATCGGGCGAATCTCTACTTTCAGATGAAACAGGAATTTCTCGAGTTCGTCTATCCGTTCGCGAGATATGGGAGTTTGAAGTAAAGGAATGGTTGAGAAACCATAAAAAATTTCGCATGTCTGATACGGGAAACGAATAACTGGAATGGCCTAGGGGAAAAGTACACACACCATTGTAATGGGGCGAGTTTCTACTTTCAGATGCAACAGGAATTTCGCGAGTTCGTCAATCCGTTCGCGAGATATGGGAGTTTGTAATTAAGGAATGGTTGAGAAACCATCAAAATTCTCGCATGTCTGATACTCGAAACCAATAACTACTATGGCCTAGGGCAAAAATGCACGCACCGCTGTAATCGGGCGAGTTTCTGCTTTCAGATGCAACAGGAATTTCTCGAGATCGTCAATCCGTTCGCGAGATATGGGAGTTTGAAATTAAGGAATGGTTGACAAACCATCAAAATTTTCGCAAGTCTGATTCTCGAAACCAATAACTACAAAGGCCTAGGGGAAAAATACACATGCCGTTGTAATCGTGCGAGTTTCTACTTTCGGATGCAACAGGAATTTCTCGAGTTCGTGAATCCATTCGCGAGATATGGGAGTTTGAAGTTAAGGAATGGTTGAGAAACCATCAAAATTTTCGCTGGTTGATACTCGAAACCTATAACTGGAATTGCCTAGGGGAAAAGTACACACACCACTGTAATCGGGCGTGTTTCTACTTTCAGATGCAACAGGAATTTCTCGAGATCGTCAATCCGTTCGCGAGATATGGGAGGGTGAAATTAAGGAATGGTTGAGAAACCATCAAAATTTTCGCAACTCTGATACTCGAAACCATTAACTACTATGGCCTAGGGGAAAAATACACATGCCGTTGTAGTCGTGCGAGTTTCTAGTTTCAGATGCAACAGGAATTTCTCGAGTTCGTGAATCCGTTCGCGAGATATGGTAGTTCGATGTTAAGGAATGGTTGAGAAACCATCAAAATTTTCGCTGGTCTGATACTCGAAACCAATAACTGTAATGGCCTAGGGGAAAAGTACACACACCACTGTAATCGGGCGTGTTTCTACTTTCAGATGCAACAGGAATTTCTCGAGATCGTCAATCTGTTCCTGAGATATGGGAATTTGAAATTAAGGAACGGTTGAGAAACCATCAAAATTTTCGCAACGCTGATACTCGAAACCAATAACTACTATAGCCTAGGGATAAAATACACATACCGCTGTAATCGGGCTAGCTTCTACTTTCAGATGCAACAGGAATTTCTCGAGTTCGTCAATCCGTTCGCGAGATATGGGACTTTGAAGTTAAGGAATGGTTGAGAAACCATCAAAATTATCGCTGGTCTGATACTCGAAACCAATAACTGGAGTGGCCTAGGGGAAAAGTGCACACACCATTGTAATCGGGCGAGTTTCTACTTTCAGATGCAACAGGAATTTCTCGAGTTCGTAAATCCGTTCGCGTGATATGGGAGTTTGAAGTTAAGGAACGCTTGAGCAACCATCAAAACTTTCGCAAGTCTGATACTCGAAACCAATAACTACAGAGGCCTAGGGCAAAAATACACACACCATTGTAATCGGGCGAGTTTCTACTTTCAGATGCAACAGGAATTTCTCGAGATCGTCAATCCGTTCCCGAGATATGGGAGTTTGAAATTAAGGAATGGTTGAGAAACCATCAAAATATTCGCAAGTCCGATTCCCGAAACCAATAACTACAAAGGCCTAGGGGATAAACACACATGCCGTTGTAATCGTGCGAGTTTCTACTTTCGGATGCAACAGGAATTTCTCGAGTTCGTGAATCCATTCGCGAGATATGGGAGTTTGAAGTTAACGAATGGTTGAGAAACCATCAAAATTTTCGCTGGTCTGATACTCGAAACCTATAACTGGAATGGCCTAGGGGAAAAGTACACACACCACTGTAATCGGGCGTGTTTCTACTTTCAGATGCAACAGGAATTTCTCGAGATCGTCAATCCGTTCGCGAGATATGGGAGGGTGAAATTAAGGAATGGTTGAGAAACCATCAAAATTTTCGAAACTCTGATACTCGAAACCATTAACTACTATGGCCTAGGGGAAAAATACACATGCCGTTGTAGTCGTGCGAGTTTCTAGTTTCAGATGCAACAGGAATTTCTCGAGTTCGTGAATCCGTTCGCGAGATATGGTAGTTCGATGTTAAGGAATGGTTGAGAAACCATCAAAATTTTCGCTGGTCTGATACTCGAAACCAATAACTGTAATGGCCTAGGGGAAAAGCACACACACCACTGTAATCGGGCGTGTTTCTACTTTCAGATGCAACAGGAATTTCTCGAGATAGTCAATCCGTTCGCGAGATATGGGAGTTTGAAGTAAAGGAATGGTTGAGAAACCATCAAAATTTTCGCTGGTCTGATACTCGAAACCAATAACTACAGAGGCCTAGGGCAAAAACACACACACCATTGTAATCGGGCGAGTTTCTACTTTCAGATGCAACAGGAATTTCTCGAGTTCGTCAATCCGTTCGCGATATATGGGAGTTAGAATTTAAGGAATGGTTCAGAAACCATCAAAAGTTTCGCAAGTCTGATTCCCGAAACCAATAACTACAAAAGCCTAGGTGAAAAATACACATACCGTTGTATTCGTGCGAGCTTCTACTTTCAGATGCAACAGGAATTTCTCGAGTTCGACGATCCGTTCGCGAGATATGGGAGTTTGAAGTTAAGGAACGTTTGAGAAACCATCAAAATTTTGGCAAGTCTGATACTCGAAACCAATAACTATTATGGCCTAGGGCAAAAATGCACACACCGCTGTAATCGGGCGAGTTTCTTCTTTCAGATGCAACAAGAATTTCTCGTGTTCGTCAATCCGTTCGCGAGATATGGGAGTTTGGAGATAAGGAATGGTTGAGAAACCATCAAAAGTTTCGCTGGTCTGATACTCGAAACCTATAACTGAAATGGCCTAGGGGAAAAGTACACACACCACTGTAATCGGGCGTGTTTCTACTTTCAGATGCAACAGGAATTTCTCGAGATCGTCAATCCGTTCGCGAGATATGGGAGTTTGAAATTAAGGAATGGTTGAGAAACCATCAAAATTTTCGCAACTCTGATACTCAAAACCATTAACTACTATGGCCTAGGGCAAAAATACACATACCGCTGTAATCGGGCGAGCTTCTACTTTCAGATGCAACAGGAATTTCTCGAGTTCGTCAATCCGTTCGCGAGATATGGGAGTTTGAAGTTAAGGAATGGTTGAGAAACCATCAAAATTTTCGCTGATCTGATACTCGAAACCAATAACTGTAATGGCCTAGGGGAAAAGTACACACACCACTGTAATCGGGCGTGTTTCTACTTTCAGATGCAACAGGAATTTCTCGAGATCGTCAATCCGTTCCTGAGATATGGGAGTTTGAAATTGAGGAACGGTTGAGAAACCATCAAAATTTTCGCAACTCTGATACTCGAAACCAATAACTACTATAGCCTAGGGATAAAATACACGTACCGCTGTAAGCGTGCGAGCTTCTACTTTCAGATGCAACAGGAATTTCTCGAGTTCGTCAATCCGTTCGCGAGATATGGGACTTTGAAGTTAAGGAATGGTTGAGAAACCATCAAAATTATCGCTGGTCTGATACTCGAAACCAATAACTGGAGTGGCCTAGGGGAAAAGTACACACACCACTGTAATCGGGCGTGTTTCTACTTTCAGATGCAACAGGAATTTCTCGAGATAGTCAATCCGTTCGCGAGATATGGGAGTTTGAAGTAAAGGAATGGTTGAGAAACCATCAAAAGTTTCGCTGGTCTGATACTCGAAACCTATAACTGAAATGGCCTAGGGGAAAAGTACACACACCATTGTAATCGGGCGAGTTTCTACTTTCAGATGCAACAGGAATTTCTCGAGTTCGTCAATCCGTTCGCGATATATGGGAGTTAGAATTTAAGGAATGGTTCAGAAACCATCAAAAGTTTCGCAAGTCTGATTCCCGAAACCAATAACTACAAAGGCCTAGGTGAAAAATACACATACCGTTGTATTCGTGCGAGCTTCTACTTTCAGATGCAACAGGAATTTCTCGAGTTCGTCAATCCGTTCGCGAGATATGGGAGTTTGAAGTTAAGGAACGTTTGAGAAACCATCAAAATTTTGGCAAGTCTGATACTCGAAACCTATAACTGGAATGGCCTAGGGGAAAAGTACACACACCACTGTAATCGGGCGTGTTTCTACTTTCAGATGCAACAGGAATTTCTCGAGATCGTCAATCCGTTCGCGAGATATGGGAGGGTGAAATTAAGGAATGGTTGAGAAACCATCACAATTTTCGCAACTCTGATACTCGAAACCATTAACTACTATGGCCTAGGGGAAAAATACACATGCCGTTGTAGTCGTGCGAGTTTCTAGTTTCAGATGCAACAGGAATTTCTCGAGTTCGTGAATCCGTTCGCGAGATATGGTAGTTCGATGTTAAGGAATGGTTGAGAAACCATCAAAATTTTCGCTGGTCTGATACTCGAAACCAATAACTGTAATGGCCTAGGGGAAAAGCACACACACCACTGTAATCGGGCGTGTTTCTACTTTCAGATGCAACAGGAATTTCTCGAGATCGTCAATCCGTTCCCGAGATATGGGAGTTTGAAATTAAGGAATGGTTGAGAAACCATCAAAATATTCGCAAGTCCGATTCCCGAAACCAATAACTACAAAGGCCTAGGGGTTAAACACACATGCCGTTGTAATCGTGCGAGTTTCTACTTTCAGATGCAAGAGGAATTTCTCGAGTTCGTGAATCCGTTCGCGAGATATGGGAGTTCGAAGTTAAGGAATGGTTGAGACACCATCAAAATTTTCGCAAGTCTGATAATCGAAACCAATAACTACTATGGCCTAGGGGAAGAGTACACTTACCGCTGTATTCGGCCGAGTTTCTACTTTCAGATGCAACAGGAATTTCTCGAGTTCGTCAATCCGTTCGCGAGATATGGGAGTTTGAAATTAAGGAATGGTTGAGAAACCATCAAAATTTTCGCATGTCTGGTACTCGAAACCAATAACTACAATGGCCTAGGGGAAAAATCCACATACCGTTGTAATCGGGCGAATTTCTACTTTCAGATGAAACAGGAATTTCTCGAGTTCGTCTATCCGTTCGCGAGATATGGGAGTTTGAAGTTAAGGAATGGTTGAGAAACCATCAAAATTTTCGCTGGTCTGATACTCGAAACCAATAACTGGAATGGCCTAGGGGAAAAGTACACATACCATTGTAATGGGGCGAGTTTCTACTTTCCGATGCAACAGGAATTTCTCGAGTTCGTCAATTCGTTCGATAGATATGGGAATTTGAAATTAAGGAATGGTTGAGAAACCATCAAAATTTTCGCATGTCTGGTACTCGAAACCAATAACTACAATGGCCTAGGGGAAAAATCCACATACCGTTGTAATCGGGCGAATCTCTACTTTCAGATGAAACAGGAATTTCTCGAGTTCGTCTATCCGTTCGCGAGATATGGGAGTTTGAAGTAAAGGAATGGTTGAGAAACCATAAAAAATTTCGCATGTCTGATACGGGAAACGAATAACTGGAATGGCCTAGGGGAAAAGTACACACACCATTGTAATGGGGCGAGTTTCTACTTTCAGATGCAACAGGAATTTCGCGAGTTCGTCAATCCGTTCGCGAGATATGGGAGTTTGTAATTAAGGAATGGTTGAGAAACCATCAAAATTCTCGCATGTCTGATACTCGAAACCAATAACTACTATGGCCTAGGGCAAAAATGCACGCACCGCTGTAATCGGGCGAGTTTCTGCTTTCAGATGCAACAGGAATTTCTCGAGATCGTCAATCCGTTCGCGAGATATGGGAGTTTGAAATTAAGGAATGGTTGACAAACCATCAAAATTTTCGCAAGTCTGATTCTCGAAACCAATAACTACAAAGGCCTAGGGGAAAAATACACATGCCGTTGTAATCGTGCGAGTTTCTACTTTCGGATGCAACAGGAATTTCTCGAGTTCGTGAATCCATTCGCGAGATATGGGAGTTTGAAGTTAAGGAATGGTTGAGAAACCATCAAAATTTTCGCTGGTTGATACTCGAAACCTATAACTGGAATTGCCTAGGGGAAAAGTACACACACCACTGTAATCGGGCGTGTTTCTACTTTCAGATGCAACAGGAATTTCTCGAGATCGTCAATCCGTTCGCGAGATATGGGAGGGTGAAATTAAGGAATGGTTGAGAAACCATCAAAATTTTCGCAACTCTGATACTCGAAACCATTAACTACTATGGCCTAGGGGAAAAATACACATGCCGTTGTAGTCGTGCGAGTTTCTAGTTTCAGATGCAACAGGAATTTCTCGAGTTCGTGAATCCGTTCGCGAGATATGGTAGTTCGATGTTAAGGAATGGTTGAGAAACCATCAAAATTTTCGCTGGTCTGATACTCGAAACCAATAACTGTAATGGCCTAGGGGAAAAGTACACACACCACTGTAATCGGGCGTGTTTCTACTTTCAGATGCAACAGGAATTTCTCGAGATCGTCAATCTGTTCCTGAGATATGGGAATTTGAAATTAAGGAACGGTGGAGAAACCATCAAAATTTTCGCAACGCTGATACTCGAAACCAATAACTACTATAGCCTAGGGATAAAATACACATACCGCTGTAATCGGGCTAGCTTCTACTTTCAGATGCAACAGGAATTTCTCGAGTTCGTCAATCCGTTCGCGAGATATGGGACTTTGAAGTTAAGGAATGGTTGAGAAACCATCAAAATTATCGCTGGTCTGATACTCGAAACCAATAACTGGAGTGGCCTAGGGGAAAAGTGCACACACCATTGTAATCGGGCGAGTTTCTACTTTCAGATGCAACAGGAATTTCTCGAGTTCGTAAATCCGTTCGCGTGATATGGGAGTTTGAAGTTAAGGAACGCTTGAGCAACCATCAAAATTTTCGCAAGTCTGATACTCGAAACCAATAACTACAGAGGCCTAGGGCAAAAATACACACACCATTGTAATCGGGCGAGTTTCTACTTTCAGATGCAACAGGAATTTCTCGAGATCGTCAATCCGTTCCCGAGATATGGGAGTTTGAAATTAAGGAATGGTTGAGAAACCATCAAAATATTCGCAAGTCCGATTCCCGAAACCAATAACTACAAAGGCCTAGGGGATAAACACACATGCCGTTGTAATCGTGCGAGTTTCTACTTTCGGATGCAACAGGAATTTCTCGAGTTCGTGAATCCATTCGCGAGATATGGGAGTTTGAAGTTAAGGAATGGTTGAGAAACCATCAAAATTTTCGCTGGTCTGATACTCGAAACCTATAACTGGAATGGCCTAGGGGAAAAGTACACACACCACTGTAATCGGGCGTGTTTCTACTTTCAGATGCAACAGGAATTTCTCGAGATCGTCAATCCGTTCGCGAGATATGGGAGGGTGAAATTAAGGAATGGTTGAGAAACCATCAAAATTTTCGAAACTCTGATACTCGAAACCATTAACTACTATGGCCTAGGGGAAAATTACACATGCCGTTGTAGTCGTGCGAGTTTCTAGTTTCAGATGCAACAGGAATTTCTCGAGTTCGTGAATCCGTTCGCGAGATATGGTAGTTCGATGTTAAGGAATGGTTGAGAAACCATCAAAATTTTCGCTGGTCTGATACTCGAAACCAATAACTGTAATGGCCTAGGGGAAAAGCACACACACCACTGTAATCGGGCGTGTTTCTACTTTCAGATGCAACAGGAATTTCTCGAGATCGTCAATCCGTTCCCGAGATATGGGAGTTTGAAATTAAGGAATGGTTGAGAAACCATCAAAATATTCGCAAGTCCGATTCCCGAAACCAATAACTACAAAGGCCTAGGGGTTAAACACAAATGCCGTTGTAATCGTGCGAGTTTCTACTTTCAGATGCAAGAGGAATTTCTCGAGTTCGTGAATCCGTTCGCGAGATATGGGAGTTCGAAGTTAAGGAATGGTTGAGAAACCATCAAAATTTTCGCAAGTCTGATAATCGAAACCAATAACTACTATGGCCTAGGGGAAGAGTACACTTACCGCTGTATTCGGCCGAGTTTCTACTTTCAGATGCAACAGGAATTTCTCGAGTTCGTCAATCCGTTCGCGAGATATGGGAGTTTGAAATTAGGGAATGGTTGAGAAACCATCAAAATTTTCGCTGGTCTGATACTGGAAACCAATAACTACTATGGCCTAGGGTAAAAGTACACATACCGCTGTAATCGGGCTAGCTTCTACTTTCAGATGCAACAGGAATTTCTCGAGTTCGTCAATCCGTTCGCGAGATATGGGACTTTGAAGTTAAGGAATGGTTGAGAAACCATCAAAATTATCGCTGGTCTGATACTCGAAACCAATAACTGGAGTGGCCTAGGGGAAAAGTGCACACACCATTGTAATCGGGCGAGTTTCTACTTTCAGATGCAACAGGAATTTCTCGAGTTCGTAAATCCGTTCGCGTGATATGGGAGTTTGAAGTTAAGGAACGCTTGAGCAACCATCAAAATTTTCGCAAGTCTGATACTCGAAACCAATAACTACAGAGGCCTAGGGCAAAAATACACACACCATTGTAATCGGGCGAGTTTCTACTTTCAGATGCAACAGGAATTTCTCGAGATCGTCAATCCGTTCCCGAGATATGGTAGTTTGAAATTAAGGAATGGTTGAGAAACCATCAAAATATTCGCAAGTCCGATTCCCGAAACCAATAACTACAAAGGCCTAGGGGATAAACACACATGCCGTTGTAATCGTGCGAGTTTCTACTTTCGGATGCAACAGGAATTTCTCGAGTTCGTGAATCCATTCGCGAGATATGGGAGTTTGAAGTTAAGGAATGGTTGAGAAACCATCAAAATTTTCGCTGGTCTGATACTCGAAACCTATAACTGGAATGGCCTAGGGGAAAAGTACACACACCACTGTAATCGGGCGTGTTTCTACTTTCAGATGCAACAGGAATTTCTCGAGATCGTCAATCCGTTCGCGAGATATGGGAGGGTGAAATTAAGGAATGGTTGAGAAACCATCAAAATTTTCGAAACTCTGATACTCGAAACCATTAACTACTATGGCCTAGGGGAAAAATACACATGCCGTTGTAGTCGTGCGAGTTTCTAGTTTCAGATGCAACAGGAATTTCTCGAGTTCGTGAATCCGTTCGCGAGATATGGTAGTTCGATGTTAAGGAATGGTTGAGAAACCATCAAAATTTTCGCTGGTCTGATACTCGAAACCAATAACTGTAATGGCCTAGGGGAAAAGCACACACACCACTGTAATCGGGCGTGTTTCTACTTTCAGATGCAACAGGAATTTCTCGAGATCGTCAATCCGTTCCCGAGATATGGGAGTTTGAAATTAAGGAATGGTTGAGAAACCATCAAAATATTCGCAAGTCCGATTCCCGAAACCAATAACTACAAAGGCCTAGGGGTTAAACACACATGCCGTTGTAATCGTGCGAGTTTCTACTTTCAGATGCAAGAGGAATTTCTCGAGTTCGTGAATCCGTTCGCGAGATATGGGAGTTCGAAGTTAAGGAATGGTTGAGAAACCATCAAAATTTTCGCAAGTCTGATAATCGAAACCAATAACTACTATGGCCTAGGGGAAGAGTACACTTACCGCTGTATTCGGCCGAGTTTCTACTTTCAGATGCAACAGGAATTTCTCGAGTTCGTCAATCCGTTCGCGAGATATGGGAGTTTGAAATTAGGGAATGGTTGAGAAACCATCAAAATTTTCGCTGGTCTGATACTGGAAACCAATAACTACTATGGCCTAGGGGAAAAGTACACACACCATTGTAATCGGGCGAGTTTCTACTTTCAGATGCAACAGGAAATTCTCGAGTTCGTCAATCCATTCGCGAGATATGGGAGTTTGAAGTTAAGGAATGGTTGAGAAACCATCAAAATTTTCGCTGGTCTGATACTCGAAACCAATAACTGGAATGGCCTAGGGGAACAGTACACATACCATTGTAATGGGGCGAGTTTCTACTTTCCGATGCAACAGGAATTTCTCGAGTTCGTCAATACGTTCGAGAGATATGGGAGTTTGAAATTAAGGAATGGTTGAGAAACCATCAAAATTTTCGCATGTCTGGTACTCGAAACCAATAACTACAATGGCCTAGGGGAAAAATACACATACCGTTGTAATCGGGCGAATTTCTACTTTCAGATGAAACAGGAATTTCTCGAGTTCGTCTATCCGTTCGCGAGATATGGGAGTTTGAAGTAAAGGAATGGTTGAGAAACCATAAAAAATTTCGCATGTCTGATACTGGAAACGAATAACTGGAATGGCCTAGGGGAAAAGTACACACACCATTGTAATGGTGCGAGTTTCTACTTTCAGATGCAACAGGAATTTCGCGAGTTCGTCAATCCGTTCGCGAGATATGGGAGTTTGAAATTAAGGAATGGTTGAGAAACCATCAAAATTCTCGCAAGTCTGATACTCGAAACCAATAACTACTATGGCCTAGGGCAAAAATGCACACACCGCTGTAATCGGGCGAGTTTCTGCTTTCGGATGCAACAGGAATTTCTCGAGGTCGTCAATCCGTTCGCGAGATATGGGAGTTTGAAATTAAGGAATGGTTGAGAAACCATCAAAATTTTCGCAAGTCTGATAATCGAAACCAATAACTACTATGGCCTAGGGGAAGAGTACACTTACCGCTGTATTCGGCCGAGTTTCTACTTTCAGATGCAACAGGAATTTCTCGAGTTCGTCAATCCGTTCGCGAGATATGGGAGTTTGAAATTAAGGAATGGTTGAGAAACCATCAAAATTTTCGCTGGTCTGATACTGGAAACCAATAACTACTATGGCCTAGGGGAAAAGTACACACACCATTGTAATCGGGCGAGTTTCTACTTTCAGATGCAACAGGAATTCCTCGAGTTCGTCAATCCATTCGCGAGATATGGGAGTTTGAAGTTAAGGAATGGTTGAGAAACCATCAAAATTTTCGCTGGTCTGATACTCGAAACCAATAACTGGAATGGCCTAGGGGAAAAGGACACATACCATTGTAATGGGGCGAGTTTCTACTTTCCGATGCAACAGGAATTTCTCGAGTTCGTCAATTCGTTCGAGAGATATGGGAGTTTGAAATTAAGGAATGGTTGAGAAACCATCAAAATTTTCGCATGTCTGGTACTCGAAACCAATAACTACAATGGCCTAGGGGAAAAATACACATACCGTTGTAATCGGGCGAATTTCTACTTTCAGATGAAACAGGAATTTCTCGAGTTCGTCTATCCGTTCGCGAGATATGGGAGTTTGAAGTAAAGGAATGGTTGAGAAACCATAAAAAATTTCGCATGTCTGATACTGGAAACGAATAACTGGAATGGCCTAGGGGAAAAGTACACAAACCATTGTAATGGTGCGAGTTTCTACTTTCAGATGCAACAGGAATTTCGCGAGTTCGTCAATCCGTTCGCGAGATATGGGAGTTTGAAATTAAGGAATGGTTGAGAAACCATCAAAATTCTCGCAAGTCTGATACTCGAAACCAATAACTACTATGGCCTAGGGCAAAAATGCACACACCGCTGTAATCGGGCGAGTTTCTGCTTTCAGATGCAACAGGAATTTCTCGAGATCGTCAATCCGTTCGCGAGATATGGGAGTTTGAAATTAAGGAATGGTTGAGAAACCATCAAAATTTTCGCAAGTCTGATTCTCGAAACCAATAACTACAAAGGCCTAGGGGAAAAATACACATGCCGTTGTAATCGTGCGAGTTTCTACTTTCGGATGCAACAGGTATTTCTCGAGTTCGTGAATCCATTCGCGAGATATGGGAGTTTGAAGTTAAGGAATGGTTGAGAAACCATCAAAATTTTCGCTGGTCTGATACTCGAAACCTATAACTGGAATGGCCTAGGGGAAAAGTACACACACCACTGTAATCGGGCGTGTTTCTACTTTCAGATGCAACAGGAATTTCTCGAGATCGTCAATCCGTTCGCGAGATATGGGAGGGTGAAATTAAGGAATGGTTGAGAAACCATCAAAATTTTCGCAACTCTGATACTCGAAACCATTAACTACTATGGCCTAGGGGAAAAATACACATGCCGTTGTAGTCGTGCGAGTTTCTAGTTTCAGATGCAACAGGAATTTCTCGAGTTCGTGAATCCGTTCGCGAGATATGGTAGTTCGATGTTAAGGAATGGTTGAGAAACCATCAAAATTTTCGCTGGTCTGATACTCGAAACCAATAACTGTAATGGCCTAGGGGAAAAGTACACACACCACTGTAATCGGTCGTGTTTCTACTTTCGGATGCAACAGGAATTTCTCGAGATCGTCAATCCGTTCCTGAGATATGGGAGTTTGAAATTAAGGAACGGTTGAGAAACCATCAAAATTTTCGCAACTCTGATAATCGAAACCAATAACTACTATAGCCTAGGGATAAAATACACATACCGCTGTAATCGGGCTAGCTTCTACTTTCAGATGCAACAGGAATTTCTCGAGTTCGTCAATCCGTTCGCGAGATATGGGACTTTGAAGTTAAGGAATGGTTGAGAAACCATCAAAATTATCGCTGGTCTGATACTCGAAACCAATAACTGGAGTGGCCCAGGGGAAAAGTGCACACACCATTGTAATCGGGCGAGTTTCTACTTTCAGATGCAACAGGAATTTCTCGAGTTTGTAAATCCGTTCGCGAGATATGGGAGTTTGAAGTTAAGGAACGCTTGAGCAACCATCAAAATTTTCGCAAGTCTGATACTCGAAACCAATAACTACAGAGGCCTAGGGCAAAAATACACACACCATTGTAATCGGGCGAGTTTCTACTTTCAGATGCAACAGGAATTTCTCGTGTTCGTCAATCCGTTCGCGATATATGGGAGTTAGAATTTAAGGAATGGTTCAGAAACCATCAAAAGTTTCGCAAGTCTGATTCCCGAAACCAATAACTACAAAGGCCTAGGTGAAAAATACACATACCGTTGTATTCGTGCGAGCTTCTACTTTCAGATGCAACAGGAATTTCTCGAGTTCGTCAATCCGTTCGCTAGATATGGGAGTTTGAAGTTACGGAACGTTTGAGAAACCATCAAAATTTTGGAAAGTCTGATACTCGAAACCAATAACTATTATGTCCTAGGGCAAAAATACACACACCGCTGTAATCGGGCGAGTTTCTTCTTTCAGATGCAACAAGAATTTCTCGTGTTCGTCAATCCGTTCGCGAGATATGGGAGTTTGAAGATAAGGAATGGTTGAGAAACCATCAAAATTTTCGCTGGTCTGATACTCGAAACCTATAACTGGAATGGCCTAGGGGAAAAGTACACACACCACTGTAATCGGGCGTGTTTCTACTTTCAGATGCAACAGGAATTTCTCGAGATCGTCAATCCGTTCGCGAGATATGGGAGTTTGAAATTAAGGAATGGTTGAGGAACCATCAAAATTTTCGCAACTCTGATACTCGAAACCATTAACTACTATGGCCTAGGGCAAAAATACACATACCGCTGTAATCGGGCGAGCTTCTACTTTCAGATGCAACAGGAGTTTCTCGAGTTCGTCAACCCGTTCGCGAGATATGGGAGTTTGAAGTTAAGGAATGGTTGAGAAACCATCAAAATTTTCGCAAGTCTGATTCCCGAAACAAAGAACTACAAAGGCCTAGGGGAAAAATACACATGCCGTTGTAGTCGTGCGAGTTTCTAGTTTCAGATGCAACAGGAATTTCTCGAGTTCCTGCATCCGTTCGCGAGATATGGTAGTTCGATGTTAAGGAATGGTTGAGAAACCATCAAAATTTTCGCTGATCTGATACTCGAAACCAATAACTGTAATGGCCTAGGGGAAAAGTACACACACCACTGTAATCGTGCGTGTTTCTACTTTCAGATGCAACAGGAATTTCTCGAGATCGTCAATCCGTTCCTGAGATATGGGAGTTTGAAATTAAGGAACGGTTGAGAAACCATCAAAATTTTCGCAACTCTGATACTCGAAACCAATAACTACTATAGCCTAGGGATAAAATACACATACCGCTGTAAGCGTGCGAGCTTCTACTTTCAGATGCAACAGGAATTTCTCGAGTTCGTCAATCCGTTCGCGAGATATGGGACTTTGAAGTTAAGGAATGGTTGAGAAACCATCAAAATTATCGCTGGTCTGATACTCGAAACCAATAACTGGAGTGGCCTAGGGGAAAAGTACACACACCACTGTAATCGGGCGTGTTTCTACTTTCAGATGCAACAGGAATTTCTCGAGATAGTCAATCCGTTCGCGAGATATGGGAGTCTGAAGTAAAGGAATGGTTGAGAAACCATCAAAATTTTCGCTGGTCTGATACTCGAAACCAATAACTACAGAGGCCTAGGGCAAAAATACACACACCATTGAAATCGGGCGAGTTTCTACTTTCAGATGCAACAGGAATTTCTCGAGTTCGTCAATCCGTTCGCGATATATGGGAGTTAGAATTTAAGGAATGGTTCAGAAACCATCAAAAGTTTCGCAAGTCTGATTCCCGAAACCATTAACTACAAAGGCCTAGGTGAAAAATACACATACCGTTGTATTCGTGCGAGCTTCTACTTTCAGATGCAACAGGAATTTCTCGAGTTCGTCAATCCGTTCGCTAGATATGGGAGTTTGAAGTTACGGAACGTTTGAGAAACCTTCAAAATTTTGGAAAGTCTGATACTCGAAACCAATAACTATTATGTCCTAGGGCAAAAATACACACACCGCTGTAATCGGGCGAGTTTCTTCTTTCAGATGCAACAAGAATTTCTCGTGTTCGTCAATCCGTTCGCGAGATATGGGAGTTTGAAGATAAGGAATGGTTGAGAAACCATCAAAATTTTCGCTGGTCTGATACTCGAAACCTATAACTGGAATGGCCTAGGGGAAAAGTACACACACCACTGTAATCGGGCGTGTTTCTACTTTCAGATGCAACAGGAATTTCTCGAGATCGTCAATCCGTTCGCGAGATATGGGAGTTTGAAATTAAGGAATGGTTGAGGAACCATCAAAATTTTCGCAACTCTGATACTCGAAACCATTAACTACTATGGCCTAGGGCAAAAATACACATACCGCTGTAATCGGGCGAGCTTCTACTTTCAGATGCAACAGGAGTTTCTCGAGTTCGTCAACCCGTTCGCGAGATATGGGAGTTTGAAGTTAAGGAATGGTTGAGAAACCATCAAAATTTTCGCAAGTCTGATTCCCGAAACAAAGAACTACAAAGGCCTAGGGGAAAAATACACATGCCGTTGTAGTCGTGCGAGTTTCTAGTTTCAGATGCAACAGGAATTTCTCGAGTTCCTGCATCCGTTCGCGAGATATGGTAGTTCGATGTTAAGGAATGGTTGAGAAACCATCAAAATTTTCGCTGATCTGATACTCGAAACCAATAACTGTAATGGCCTAGGGGAAAAGTACACACACCACTGTAATCGTGCGTGTTTCTACTTTCAGATGCAACAGGAATTTCTCGAGATCGTCAATCCGTTCCTGAGATATGGGAGTTTGAAATTAAGGAACGGTTGAGAAACCATCAAAATTTTCGCAACTCTGATACTCGAAACCAATAACTACTATAGCCTAGGGATAAAATACACATACCGCTGTAAGCGTGCGAGCTTCTACTTTCAGATGCAACAGGAATTTCTCGAGTTCGTCAATCCGTTCGCGAGATATGGGACTTTGAAGTTAAGGAATGGTTGAGAAACCATCAAAATTATCGCTGGTCTGATACTCGAAACCAATAACTGGAGTGGCCTAGGGGAAAAGTACACACACCACTGTAATCGGGCGTGTTTCTACTTTCAGATGCAACAGGAATTTCTCGAGATAGTCAATCCGTTCGCGAGATATGGGAGTCTGAAGTAAAGGAATGGTTGAGAAACCATCAAAATTTTCGCTGGTCTGATACTCGAAACCAATAACTACAGAGGCCTAGGGCAAAAATACACACACCATTGAAATCGGGCGAGTTTCTACTTTCAGATGCAACAGGAATTTCTCGAGTTCGTCAATCCGTTCGCGATATATGGGAGTTAGAATTTAAGGAATGGTTCAGAAACCATCAAAAGTTTCGCAAGTCTGATTCCCGAAACCATTAACTACAAAGGCCTAGGTGAAAAATACACATACCGTTGTATTCGTGCGAGCTTCTACTTTCAGATGCAACAGGAATTTCTCGAGTTCGTCAATCCGTTCGCAGATATGGGAGTTTGAAGTTAAGGAACGTTTGAGAAACCATCAAAATTTTGGCAAGTCTGATACTCGCAACCAATAACTATTATGGCCTAGGGCAAAAATACACACACCGCTGTAATCGGGCGAGTTTCTTCTTTCAGATGCAACAAGAATTTCTCGTGTTCGTCAATCCGTTCGCGAGATATGGGAGTTTGAAGATAAGGAATGGTTGAGAAACCATCAAAATTTTCGCTGGTCTGATACTCGAAACCTATAACTGAAATGGCCTAGGGGAAAAGTACACACACCACTGTAATCGGGCGTGTTTCTACTTTCAGATGCAACAGGAATTTCTCGAGATCGTCAATCCGTTCGCGAGATATGGGAGTTTGAAATTAAGGAATGGTTGAGAAACCATCAAAATTTTCGAAACTCTGATACTCGAAATCATTAACAACTATGGCCTAGGGCAAAAATACACATACCGCTGTAATCGGGCGAGCTTCTACTTTCAGATGCAATAGGAATTTCTCGAGTTCGTCAATCCGTTCGCGAGATATGGGAGTTTGAAGTTAAGGAATGGTTGAGAAACCATCAAAATTTTCGCAAGTCTGATTCCCGAAACAAAGAACTACAAAGTCCTAGGGGAAAAATACACATGCCGTTGTAGTCGTGCGAGTTTCTAGTTTCAGATGCAACAGGAATTTCTCGAGTTCCTGAATCCGTTCGCGACATATGGTAGTTCGATGTTAAGGAATGGTTGAGAAACCATCAAAATTTTCGCTGATCTGATACTCGAAACCAATAACTGTAATGGCCTAGGGGAAAAGTACACACACCACTGTAATCGGGCGTGTTTCTACTTTCAGATGCAACAGGAATTTCTCGAGATCGTCAATCCGTTCCTGAGATATGGGAGTTTGAAATTAAGGAACGGTTGAGAAACCATCAAAATTTTCGCAACTCTGATACTCGATACCAATAACTACTATAGCCTAGGGATAAAATACACATACCGCTGTAAGCGTGCGAGCTTCTACTTTCAGATGCAACAGGAATTTCTCGAGTTCGTCAATCCGTTCGCGAGATATGGGACTTTGAAGCTAAGGAATGGTTGAGAAACCATCAAAATTATCGCTGGTCTGATACTCGAAACCAATAACTGGAGTGGCCTAGGGGGAAAGTACACACACCACTGTAATCGGGCGTGTTTCTACTTTCAGATGCAACAGGAATTTCTCGAGATAGTCAATCCGTTCGCGATATATGGGAGTTAGAATTTAAGGAATGGTTCAGAAACCATCAAAAGTTTCGCAAGTCTGATTCCCGAAACCAATAACTACAAAGGCCTAGGTGAAAAATACACATACCGTTGTATTCGTGCGAGCTTCTACTTTCAGATGCAACAGGAATTTCTCGAGTTCGTCAATCCGTTCGCGAGATATGGGAGTTTGAAGTTAAGGAACGTTTGAGAAACCATCAAAATTTTGGCAAGTCTGATACTCGAAACCAATAACTATTATGGCCTAGGGCAAAAATACACACACCGCGGTAATCGGGCGAGTTTCTTCTTTCAGATGCAACAAGAATTTCTCGTGTTCGTCAATCCGTTCGCGAGATATGGGAGTTTGAAGATAAGGAATGGTTGAGAAACCATCAAAATTTTCGCTGGTCTGATACTCGAAACCTATAACTGGAATGGCCTAGGTGAAAAGTACACACACCACTGTAATCGGGCGTGTTTCTACTTTCAGATGCAACAGGAATTTCTCGAGATCGTCAACCAGTTCGCGAGATATGGGAGTTAGAACTGAAGGAATGGTTGAGAAACCATCAAAATTTTCGCAAGTCTGATTCCCGAAACCAATAACTACAAAGGCCTAGGTGAAAAATACACATACCGTTGTATTCGTGCGAGCTTCTACTTTCAGATGCAACAGGAATTTCTCGAGTTCGTCAATCCGTTCGCGAGATATGGGAGTTTGAAGTTACGGAACGTTTGAGAAGCCATCAAAATTTTGGCAAGTCTGATACTTGAAACCAATAACTATTATGTCCTAGGGCAAAAATACACACACCGCTGTAATCGGGCGAGTTTCTTCTTTCAGATGCAACAAGAATTTCTCGTGTTCGTCAATCCGTTCGCGAGATATGGGAGTTTGAAGATAAGGAATGGTTGAGAAACCATCAAAATTTTCGCTGGTCTGATACTCGAAACCTATAACTGGAATGGCCTAGGGGAAAAGTACACACACCACTGTAATCGGGCGTGTTTCTACTTTCAGATGCAACAGGAATTTCTCGAGATCGTCAATCCGTTCGCGAGATATGGGAGTTTGAAATTAAGGAATGGTTGAGAAACCATCAAAATTTTCGCAACTCTGATACTCGAAACCATTAACTACTATGGCCTAGGGCAAAAATACACATACCGCTGTAATCGGGCGAGCTTCTACTTTCAGATGCAACAGGAATTTCTCGAGTTCGTCAATCCGTTCGCGAGATATGGGAGTTTGAAGTTAAGGAATGGTTGAGAACCCGTCAAAATTTTCGCAAGTCTGATACCCGAAACAAAGAACTACAAAGGCCTAGGGGAAAAATACACATGCCGTTGTAGTCGTGCGAGTTTCTAGTTTCAGATGCAACAGGAATTTCTCGAGTTCCTGAATCCGTTCGCGAGATATGGTAGTTCGATGTTAAGGAATGGTTGAGAAACCATCAAAATTTTCGCTGATCTGATACTCGAAACCAATAACTGTAATGGCCTAGGGGAAAAGTACACACACCACTGTAATCGGGCGTGTTTCTACTTTCAGATGCAACAGGAATTTCTCGAGACGTCAATCCGTTCCTGAGATATGGGAGTTTGAAATTAAGGAACGGTTGAGAAACCATCAAAATTTTCGCAACTCTGATACTCGAAACCAATAACTACTATAGCCTAGGGATAAAATACACATACCGCTGTAAGCGTGCGAGCTTCTACTTTCAGATGCAACAGGAATTTCTCGAGTTCGTCAATCCCTTCGCGAGATATGGGACTTTGAAGTTAAGGAATGGTTGAGAAACCATCAAAATTATCGCTGGTCTGATACTCAAAACCAATAACTGGAGTGGCCTAGGGGAGAAGTACACACACCACTGTAATCGGGCGTGTTTCTACTTTCAGATGCAACAGGAATTTCTCGAGATAGTCAATCCGTTCGCGAGATATGGGAGTTTGAAGTAAAGGAATGGATGAGAAACCATCAAAATTTTCGCTGGTCTGATACTAGAAACCAATAACTACAGAGGCCTAGGGCAAAAATACACACACCATTGTAATCGGGCGAGTTTCTACTTTCAGATGCAACAGGAATTTCTCGAGTTCGTCAATCCGTTCGCGATATATGGGAGTTAGAATTTAAGGAATGGTTCAGAAACCATCAAAAGTTTCGCAAGTCTGATTCCCGAAACCAATAACTACAAAAGCCTAGGTGAAAAATACACATACCGTTGTATTCGTGCGAGCTTCTACTTTCAGATGCAACAGGAATTTCTCGAGTTCGTCAATCCGTTCGCGAGATATGGGAGTTTGAAGTTAAGGAACGTTTGAGAAACCATCAAAATTTTGGCAAGTCTGATACTCGAAACCAATAACTATTATGGCCTAGGGCAAAAATACACACACCGCTGTAATCGGGCGAGTTTCTTCTTTCAGATGCAACAAGAATTTCTCGTGTTCGTCAATCCGTTCGCGAGATATGGGAGTTTGAAGATAAGGAATTGTTGAGAAACCATCAAAATTTTCGCTGGTCTGATACTCGAAACCTATAACTGGAATGGCCTAGGGGAAAAGTACACACACCACTGTAATCGGGCGTGTTTCTACTTTCAGATGCAACAGGAATTTCTCGAGATCGTCAATCAGTTCGCGAGATATGGGAGTTAGAACTGAAGGAATGGTTGAGAAACCATCAAAATTTTCGCAAGTCTGATTCCCGAAACCAATAACTACAAAGGCCTAGGTGAAAAATACACATACCGTTGTATTCGTGCGAGCTTCTACTTTCAGATGCAACAGGAATTTCTCGAGTTCGTCAATCCGTTCGCGAGTTATGGGAGTTTGAAGTTACGGAACGTTTGAGAAACCATCAAAATTTTGGCAAGTCTGATACTCGAAACCAATAACTATTATGTCCTAGGGCAAAAATACACACACCGCTGTAATCGGGCGAGTTTCTTCTTTCAGATGCAACAAGAATTTCTCGTGTTCGTCAATCCATTCGCGAGATATGGGAGTTTGAAGATAAGGAATGGTTGAGAAACCATCAAAATTTTCGCAAGTCTGATTCCCGAAACAAAGAACTACAAAGGCCTAGGGGAAAAATACACATGCCGTTGTAGTCGTGCGAGGTTCTAGTTTCAGATGCAACAGGAATTTCTCGAGTTCCTGAATCCGTTCGCGAGATATGGTAGTTCGATGTTAAGGAATGGTTGAGAAACCATCAAAATTTTCGCTGATCTTATACTCGAAACCAATAACTGTAATGGCCTAGGGGAAAGTACACACACCACTGTAATCGGGCGTGTTTCTACTTTCAGATGCAACAGGAATTTCTCGAGATCGTCAATCCGTTCCTGAGATATGGGAGTTTGAAATTAAGGAACGGTTGAGAAACCATCAAAATTTTCGCAACTCTGATACTCGAAACCAATAACTACTATAGCCTAGGGATAAAATACACATACCGCTGTAAGCGTGCGAGCTTCTACTTTCAGATGCAACAGGAATTTCTCGAGTTCGTCAATCCGTTCGCGAGATATGGGACTTTGAAGTTAAGGAATGGTTGAGAAACCATCAAAATTATCGCTGGTCTGATACTCAAAACCAATAACTGGAGTGGCCTAGGGGAGAAGTACACACACCACTGTAATCGGGCGTGTTTCTACTTTCAGATGCAACAGGAATTTCTCGAGATAGTCAATCCGTTCGCGAGATATGGGAGTTTGAAGTAAAGGAATGGATGAGAAACCATCAAAATTTTCGCTGGTCTGATACTCGAAACCAATAACTACAGAGGCCTAGGGCAAAAATACACACACCATTGTAATCGGGCGAGTTTCTACTTTCAGATGCAACAGGAATTTCTCGAGTTCGTCAATCCGTTCGCGATATATGGGAGTTAGAATTTAAGGAATGGTTCAGAAACCATCAAATGTTTCGCAAGTCTGATTCCCGAAACCAATAACTACAAAAGCCTAGGTGAAAAATACACATACCGTTGTATTCGTGCGAGCTTCTACTTTCAGATGCAACAGGAATTTCTCGAGTTCGTCAATCCGTTCGCGAGATATGGGAGTTTGAAGTTAAGGAACGTTTGAGAAACCATCAAAATTTTGGCAAGTCTGATACTCGAAACCAATAACTATTATGGCCTAGGGCAAAAATACACACACCGCTGTAATCGGGCGAGTTTCTTCTTTCAGATGCAACAAGAATTTCTCGTGTTCGTCAATCCGTTCGCGAGATATGGGAGTTTGAAGATAAGGAATGGTTGAGAAACCATCAAAATTTTCGCTGGTCTGATACTCGAAACCTATAACTGAAATGGCCTAGGGGAAAAGTACACACACCACTGTAATCGGGCGTGTTTCTACTTTCAGATGCAACAGGAATTTCTCGAGATCGTCAATCCGTTCGCGAGATATGGGAGTTTGCAATTAAGGAATGGTTGAGAAACCATCAAAATTTTCGCAACTCTGATACTCGAAACCATTAACTACTATGGCCTAGGGCAAAAATACACATACCGCTGTAATCCGGCGAGCTTCTACTTTCAGATGCAACAGGAATTTCTCGAGTTCGTCAATCCGTTCGCGAGATATGGGAGTTTGAAGTTAAGGAATGGTTGAGAAACCATCAAAATTTTCGCAAGTCTGATTCCCGAAACAAAGAACTACAAAGGCCTAGGGGAAAAATACACATGCCGTTGTAGTCGTGCGAGTTTCTAGTTTCAGATGCAACAGGAATTTCTCGAGTTCCTGAATCCGTTCGCGAGATATGGTAGTTCGATGTTAAGGAATGGTTGAGAAACCATCAAAATTTTCGCTGATCTGATACTCGAAACCAATATCTGTAATGGCCTAGGGGAAAAGTACACACACCACTGTAATCGTGCGTGTTTCTACTTTCAGATGCAACAGGAATTTCTCGAGATCGTCAATCCGTTCCTGAGATATGGGAGTTTGAAATTAAGGAACGGTTGAGAAACCATCAAAATTTTCGCAACTCTGATACTCGAAACCAATAACTACTATAGCCTAGGGATAAAATACACATACCGCTGTAAGCGTGCGAGCTTCTACTTTCAGATGCAACAGGAATTTCTCGAGTTCGTCAATCCGTTCGCGAGGTATGGGAGTTTGAAGATAAGGAATGGTTGAGAAACCATCAAAATTTTCGCTGGTCTGATACTCGAAACCTATAACTGGAATGGCCTAGGGGAAAAGTACACACACCACTGTAATCGGGCGAGCTTCTACTTTCAGATGCAACAGGAACTTCTCGAGTTCGTCAATCCGTTCGCGAGATATGGGACTTTGAAGTTAAGGAATGATTGAGAAACCATCAAAATTTTCGCAACTCTGATACTCGAAACCAATAACTACTATGGCCTAGGGCAAAAATACACATACCCTTGTAATCGGGCGAGTTTCTACTTTCAGATGCAACAGGAATTTCTCGGGTTCGTCAATCCGTTCGCGAGATATGGGAGTTTGAAGTTAAGGAATGGTTGAGAAACCATCAAAAATTTCGCTGGTCTGGTACTCGAAACCAATAACTGGAATGGCCTAGGGGAAAAGTACACACACCATTGTATTCGGGCGAGTTTCTACTTTCAGATGCAACAAGAATTTCTCGAGATCGTCAATCCGTTCGCGAGATATGGGAGTTTGAAGTTAAGGAACGGTTGAGAAACCATCAAAGTTTTCGCAAGTCTGATACTCGAAACCAATAACTACTATGGCCTAGGGCAAAAATACACATGCCGTTGTAATCGTGCGAGTTTCTACTTTCAGATGCAACAAGATTTTCTCGAGTCCGTCAATCCGTTCGCGAGATATGGGAGTTTGAAATTAAGGAATGGTTGAGAAACCATCAAAATTTTCGCAACTCTGATACTCGAAACCATTAACTACTATGGCCGAGGGCTAAAATACACATACCGCTGTAATCGGGCGAGCTTCTACTTTCAGATGCAACAGGAATTTCTCGAGTTCGTCAATCCGTTCGCGAGATATGGGACTTTGAAGATAAGGAATGGTTGAGAAACCATCAAAATTATCGCTGGTCTGATACTCGAAACCAATAACTCGAGTGGCCTAGGGGGAAAGTACACACACCACTGTAATCGGGCGTGTTTCTACTTTCAGATGCAACAGGAATTTCTCGAGATCGTCAATCCGTTCGCGAGATATGGGAGTTAGAAGTTAAGGAATGGTTGAGAAACCATCAAAATTTTCGCAAGTCTGATACCCGAAACCAATAACTACAAAGGCCTAGGGGAAAAATACACATGCCGTTGTAATCGTGCGAGTTTCTACTTTCAGATGCAACAGGAATTTCTCGAGTTCGTCAATCCGTTCGCGAGATATGGGATTTTGAAATTAAGGAATGGTTGAGAAACCATCAAAAATTTCGCAAGTCTAATTCCCGAAACCAATAACTACTATGGCCTAGGGCTAAAATACACACACCGCTGTAATCGGGAGAGTTTCTGCTTTCAGATGCAACAAGAATTTCTCGAGTTCGTCTGTTCGTTCGCGAGATATGGGAGTTTGAAGTTAAGGAATGGTTGAGAAACCATCAAAATTTTCGCAAGTCTGATTCCCGAAACTAATAACTACAAAGGCCTGGGGGAAAAATACACATACCGTTGTAATCGTGCGAGTTTCTACTTTCAGATGCAACAGGAATTTCTCGAGTTCGTCAATCCGTTCGCGAGATATGGGAGTTTGAAGTTAAGGAATGATTGAGAAACCATCAAAAATTTCGCTGGTCTGATACTCGAAACCAATAACTGGAATGGCCTAGGGGAAAAGTACACTTACCGCTGTATTCGGGCGAGTTTCTACTTTCAGATAAGACAGGAATTTCTCGAGTTCGTCAATCCGTTCGCGAGATATGGGAGTTTGAAGTTAAGGAATGGTTGAGAAACCATCAAAATTTTCGCTGGTCTGATACTCGAAACCAATAACTGGAATGGCCTAGGGGAAAAGTACACACACCACTGTAATCGCGCGTGTTTCTACTTTCAGATGCAACAGGAATTTCTCGAGATCGTCAATCCGTTCGCCAGATATGGGAGTTAGAAGTGAAGGAATGGTTGAGAAACCATCAAAATTTTCGCAGGTCTGATTCCCGAAACCAATAACTACAAAGGCCTAGGGGAGAAATACACATGCAGTTGTGATCGTGCGAGTTTCTACTTTCAGATGCAACAGGAATTTCTCGAGTTCGTCAATCAGTTCGCGAGATATGGCAGTTTGAAGTTAAGGAACGCTTGAGCAACCATCAAAATTTTCGCAAGTCTGATACTCGAAACCAATAACTACTATGGCCTAGGGGAAAAGTACACACGCCATTGTAATCGGTCGAGTTTCTACTTTCAGATGCAACAGGAATTTCTCGAGTTCGTCAATCCATTCGCGAGATATGGGAGTTTGAAGTTAAGGAATGTTTGAGGAACCATCAAAATTTTCGCATGTCTGATACTCGAAACCAATAACTACAATGGCATAGGGGAAAAAGACACATACCATTGTAATCGGGCGAGTTTCTACTTTCAGATGAAACAGGAATTTCTCGAGTTCGTCAATCCGTTCGCGAGATATGGGAGTTTGAAGTTAAGGAATGGTTGAGAAACCATCAAAAATTTCGCTGGTCTGATACTCGAAACCAATAACTACTATGGCCTAGGGCAAAAATACACATGCCGTTGTAATCGTGCGAGTTTCTACATTCAGATGCAACAAGATTTTCTCGAGTCCGTCAATCCGTTCGCGGGATATGGGAGTTTGAAGTAGAGGAATGGTTGAGAAACCATCAAACTTTTCGCAAGTCTGATAATCAAAACCAATAACTACTATGGCCCAGGGGAAAAGTACACTCACCATTGTAATCGGGCGAGTTTCTACTTTCAGATGCAACAGGAATTTCTCGAGATCGTCAATCCGTTCGCGAGATATGGGAGTTTGAAATTAAGGAATGGATGAGAAACCATCAAAATATTCGCAACCCTGATACTCGAAACCAATAACTACTACGGCCTAGGGCAAAAATACACATACCGCTGTAATCGGGCGAGCTTCTACTTTCAGATGCAACAGGAATTTCTCAAGTTCGTCAATCCGTT
This sequence comes from Ptiloglossa arizonensis, assembly GCF_051014685.1. Lineage (NCBI taxonomy): Eukaryota > Metazoa > Arthropoda > Insecta > Hymenoptera > Colletidae > Ptiloglossa > Ptiloglossa arizonensis. The sequence continues at coordinate 301,139 of NW_027478444.1, read as the reverse complement.
CGCGAGATATGGGTCTTTGAAGATAAGGAATGGTTGAGAAACCATCAAAATTATGGCTGGTCTGATACTCGAAACCAATAACTCGAGTGGCCTAGGGGAAAAGTACACACACCACTGCAATCGGGCGTGATTCTACTTTCAGATGCAACAGGAATTTCTCGAGTTCGTCAATCCGTTCGCGAGATATGGGAGTTTGAAATTAAGGAATGGTTGAGAAACCCTCAAAAATTTCGCTGGTCTGATACTCGAAACCAATAACTGGAATGGCCTAGGGGAAAAGTACAAACACCACTGTAATCGGGCGTGTTTCTATTTTCAGATGCAACCGGAATTTCTCGAGAACGTCAAACCGTTCGTGAGATATGGGACTTTGAAGTTAAGGAATGGTTGTGAAACCATCAAAATTTTCGCAACTCTGATACTCCAAACCAATGACTACTATTGCCTAGGGCAAAAATACACATGCCGTTGTAATCGTGCGAGCTTCTACTTTCAGATGCAACAAGATTTTCTCGAGTTCGTCAACCCGTTCGCGAGATATGGGACTTTGAAGATAAGGAATGGTTGAGAAACCATCAAAATTATCGCTGGTCTGATACTCGAAACCAATAACTCGAGTGGCCTAGGGGAAAAGTACACACACCGCAGTAATCGGGCGAGTTTCTACTTTCAGATGCAACAGGAATTTCTCTAGTTCGTCAATCCGTTCGCGAGATATGGGAGTTTGAAGTTAAGGAATGGTTGAGAAACCATCAAAAATTTCGCTGGTCTGATACTCGAAACCAATAACTGGAATGGCCTAGGGGAAAAGTACCCACACCACTGTAATCGGGCGTGTTTCTACTTTCAGATGCAACAGGAGATTCCCGAGTTCGACAATCCGTTCGCGAGATATGTGAGTTTGAAGTTAAGGAATGGTTGAGAAACCATCAAAAATTTCGCTGGTCTGATACTCGAAACCAATAACTGGAATAGCCTAGGGGAATAGTACACTTACCGCTGTATTCGGGCGAGTTTCTACTTTCAGATGCAACAGGAATTTCTCGAGTTCGTCAATCCGTTCGCGAGATATGGGAGTTTGAAGATAAGGAATGGTTGAGAAACCATCAAAATTTTCGCTGGTCTGATACTCGAAACCAATAACTGTAATGGCCTAGGGGAAAAGTACACACACCACTGTAATCGGGCGTGTTTCTACTTTCAGATGCAACAGGAATTTCTCGAGATCGTCAATCCGTTCGCCAGATATGGGAGTTAGAAGTGAAGGAATGGTTGAGAAACCATTAAAATTTTCACAAGTCTGATTCCCGAAACCAATAACTACAAAGCCCTAGGGGAGAAATACACATGCAGTTGTAATCGTGCGAGTTTCTACTTTCGGATGCAACAGGAATTTCTCGAGTTCGTGAATCCGTTCGCGAGATATGGGAGTATGAAGTTAAGGAACGCTTGAGCAACCATCAAAATTTTCGCAAGTCTGATACTCGAAACCAACAAATACTGTGGCCTAGGGGAAAAGAACACACACCATTGTAATCGGGCGTGTTTCTACTTTCAGATGCAACAGGAATTTCTCGAGATCGTAAATCCGTTCCCGAGATATGGGAGTTTGAAATTAAGGAATGGTTGAGAAACCATCAAAATTTTCGCAAGTCTGATTCCCGAAACCAATAGCTACAAAGGCCTAGGGGAAAAATACACATGACGTTGTAATCGTGCGAGTTTCTACTTTCAGATGCAACAGGAATTTCTCGAGTTCGTCCATCCGTTCGCGAGATATGGCAGTTTGAAGTTAGGGAATGGTTGAGAAACCATCAAAATTTTCGCAAGTCTGATACTCGAAACCAATAACTACTATGGCCTAGGGCAAAAATACACACACCGCTGTAATCGGGCGAGTTTCTGCTTTCAGATGCAACAAGAATTTCTCGAGTTCGTCCCGTTCGTTCGCGAGATATGGGAGTTTGAAGTTAAGGAATTGTTGAGAAACCATCAAAATTTTCGCAAGTCTGATTTCCGAAACCAATAACTACAAAGGCCTCGTGGAAAAATACACATACCGTTGTAATCGTGCGAGTTTCTACTTTCAGATGCAACAGGAATTTCTCGAGTTCGTCAATCCGTTCGCGAGAAATGGGAGTTTGAAGTTAAGGAACGCTTGAGCAACCATCAAAATTTTCGCAAGTCTGATACTTGAAACCAATAACTACCTTGGCCTAGGGGAAAAGAACACACACCATTGTAATCGGGCGTGTTTCTACTTTCACATGCAACAGGAATTTCTCGAGTTCGTCAATACGTTCGCGAGATATGGGAGTTTGAAGTTAGGGAATGGTTGAGAAACCATCAAAATTTTCGCAAGTCTGATACTCGAAACCAATAACTACTATGGCCTAGGGCAAAAATACACACACCGCTGTAATCGGGCGAGTTTCTGCTTTCAGATGCAACAAGAATTTCTCGAGTTCGTCCCGTTCGTTCGCGAGATATGGGAGTCTGAAGTTAAGGAATTGTTGAGAAACCATCAAAATTTTCGCAAGTCTGATTTCCGAAACCAATAACTACAAAGGCCTCGGGGAAAAATACACATACCGTTGTAATCGTGCGAGTTTCTACTTTCAGATGCAACAGGAATTTCTCGAGTTCGTCAATCCGTTCGCGAGAAATGGGAGTTTGAAGTTAAGGAACGCTTGAGCAACCATCAAAATTTTCGCAATTCTGATACTTGAAACCAATAACTACCTTGGCCTAGGCGAAAAGAACACACACCATTGTAATCGGGCGTGTTTCTACTTTCACATGCAACAGGAATTTCTCGAGTTCGTCAATACGTTCTCGAGATATGGGAGTTTGAAGTTAGGGAATGGTTGAGAAACCATCAAAATTTTCGCAAGACTGATTCCCGAAACCAATAACTACAAAGGCCTAGGGGAAAAATACACATGCCGTTGTAAACGTGCGAGTTTCTACTTTCAGATGCAATAGGAATTTCTCGAGTTCGTGAATCCGTTCGCGAGATATGGGAGTTCGAAGTTAAGGAATGGTTGAGAAACCATCAAAATGTCCGCAAGTCTGATAATCGAAACCAATAACTACCATGGCCTAGGGGTAAAGTACACTTACCGCTGTATTCCGGCGAGTTTCTACTTTCAGATGCAACAGGAATTTCTCGAATTCGTCAATCCGTTCGCGATATATGGGAGTTTGAAGTTAGGGAATGGTTGAGAAACCATCAAAATTTTCGCTGGCCTGATACTCGAAACCAATAACTGGAATGGCCTAGGGGAAAAGAACACGCACCATTGTAATCGGGCGTGTTTCTACTTTCACATGCAACAGGAATTTCTCGTGGTCGTCAATCCGTTTGCCAGATATGGGAGTTAGAAGTGAAGGAATGGTTGAGAAACCATCGAAATTTTCGCAAGTCTGATTCCCGAAACCAATATCTACAAACGCCTTGGGGAGAAATACACATGCACTTGTAATCGTGCGAGTTTCTACTTTCGGATGCAACAGGAATTTCTCGAGTTCGTGAATCCGTTCGCGAGATATGGGAGTTTGAAGTTAAGGAACGCTTGAGCAACCATCAAAATTTTCGCAAGTCTGATACTCGAAACCAATAACTACTGTGGCCTAGGGGAAAAGAACACACACCATTGTAATCGGGCGTGCTTCTACTTTCGGATGCAAGAGGAATTTCTCGAGATCGTCAATCCGTTCCCGAGATATGGGAGTTTGAAATTAAGGAATGGTTGAGAAACCATCAAAATTTTCGCAAGTCTGATTCCCGAAACCAATAACTACTATGGCCTAGGGCAAAAATACACATACAGTTGTAATCCGGCGAGTTTCTGCTTTCAGATGCAACAGGAATTTCTCGAGTTCGTCAAATCGTTCGTGAGATATGGGAGTTAGAAATTAAGGAATGGTTGAGAAACCATCAAAAATTTCGCTGGTCTGATACTCGAAACCAATAACAGGAATGCCCTAGGGGAAAAGCACACTTACCGCTGTATTCGGGCGAGTTTCTACTTTCAGATGCAACAGGAATTTCTCGAGTTCGTCAATTCGTTCGCGAGATATGGGAGTTTGAAATTAAGGAATGGCTGAGAAACCATTTAAATTTTCGCAAGTCTGATACTCGAAACCAATAACTACTATGGCCTAGGGCAAAAATACACACATCGCTGTAATCGGGCGAGTTTCTTCTTTCAGATGCAACAAGAATTTCTCGTGTTCGTCAATTCGTTCGCGAGATATGGGAGTTTGAAGTTAAGGAATGGTTGAGAAACCATCAAAATTATCGCTGGTCTGATACTCGAAACCGATAACTGGAATGGCCTAGGGGAAAAGTACACACACCACTGTAATCGGGCGTGTCTCTACTTTGAGATGCAACAGGTATTTCTCGAGATCGTCAATCCGTTCGCCAGATATGGGAGTTAGAAGTGAAGGAATGGTTGAGAAACCATCAAAATTTTCGCAAGTCTGATTCCCGAAACCAATAACTACAAAGGCGTAGGGGAAAAATACACATGCCGTTGTGAAGGTGCGAGTTTCTACTTTCAGATGCAATAGGAATTTCTCGAGTTCGTGAATCCGTTCGCGAAATATGGGAATTTGAAGTTAGGGAATGGTTGAGAAACCATCAAAATTTTCGCTGCTCTGATACTCGAAACCGATAACTGGAATGGCCTAGGGGAAAAGTACACACACCACTGTAATCGGGCGAGTTTCTACTTTCAGATGCAACAGGAATTTCTCGAGTTCGTCAATCCGTTCGCGAGATATGGGAGTTTCAAGTTAAGGAACGCTTGTGCAACCATCAAATTTTTCGCAAGTCTGATACTCGAAACCAATAACTACTATAGCCTAGGGGAAAATTACACACACCATTGTAATCGGGCGAGTTTCTACTTTCAGATTCAACAGGAATTTCTCGAGTTGGTCAATCCGTTCGCGTGATATGGGAGATTTTAGTAAAGGAATGGCTGAGAAACCATCAAAATTTTCGCATGTCTGTTACTCGAAACCAATAACTACTATGACCTAGGGGAAAAGAACACACACCATTGTAATCGGGCGTGTTTCTACTTTCAGATGCAACAGGAATTTCTCGAGATCGTCAATCCATTCGCCAGATATGGGAGTTCGAAGTTAAGGAATGGTTGAGAAACCATCAAAATTTTCGCAAGTCTGATAGTCGAAAACAATAACTACTATGGCCTAGGGGAAAAGTACACACACCATTGTAATCGGGCGAGTTTCTACTTTCAGATGCAACAGGAATTTCTCGAGTTCGTCAATCCGTTCGCCAGATATGGGAGTTAGAAGTGAAGGAATGGTTGAGAAACCATCAAAATTTTCGCAAGTCTGATTCCCCAAACCAATAACTACAAAGGCCTAGGGGAAAAATACACATGCAGTTGTAATCGGGCGAGTTTCTACTTTCGGATGCAACAGGAATTTCTCGAGTTCTTCAATCCGTTCGCGTGATACGGCAGTTTGAAGTAAAGGAATGGTTGAGAAACCATCAAAATTTTCGCAAGTCTGATTCCCGAAACCAATAACTACAAACGCCTAGGGGAAAAATACACATGCAGTTGTAATCGGGCGAGTTTCTGCTTTCAGATGCAATAGGAATTTCTCGAGTTCTTCAATCCGTTCGCGTGATATGGCAGTTTGAAGTAAAGGAATGTTTGAGGAACCATCAAAGTTTCGCTGGTCTGATTCTCGAAACAAATAACTGGAATGGCCTAGGGGAAAAGTACACACACCACTGTAATCGGGCGTGTTTCTACTTTGAGATGCAACAGGAGTTTCTCGAGATCGTCAATCCGATCGCCAGATATGGGAGTTAGAAGTGAAGGAATGGTTGAGAAACCATCGAAATTTTCGCAAGTCTGATTCCCGAAACCAATAACTACAAAGGCCTAGGGGAAAAATACACATGCCGTTGTAATCGTGCGAGTTTCTACTCTCAGATGCAACAGGAATTTCTCGAGTTCGTCAATCCGTTCGCGAGATATAGGAGTTCGAAGTTAAGGAATGGTTGAGAAACCATCAAAATTTTCGTAAGTCTGATACTCGAAACCAATAACTACTATGGCCTAGGGGGAAAGTACACTTACCGCTGTATTCCGGCGAGTTTCTACTTTCAGATGCAACAGGAATTTCTCGAGTTCGTCAATCCGTTCGCGAGATATGGGAGTTTCAAGTTAAGGAACGCTTGTGCAACCATCAAAATTTTCGCAAGTCTGATACTCGAAGCCAATAACTACTATGGCCTAGGGGAAAAGTACACACACCATTGTAATCGGGCGAGTTTCTACTTTCGGATGCAACAGGAATTTCTCGAGATCGTCAATCCGTTCCCGAGATATGGGAGTTTGAAATTAAGGAATGGTTGAGAAACCATCAAAATTTTCGTAATTCTGATACTCGAAACCAATAACTACTATGGCCTAGGGCAAAAATACACATACCGATGTAATCGGGCGAGTTTCTGCTTTCAGATGCAATAGGAATTTCTCGAGTTCTTCAATCCGTTCGCGTGATATGGCAGTTTGAAGTAAAGGAATGGTTGAGAAACCATCAAAATTTTCGCAAGTCTGATTCCCGAAACCAATAACTACAAACGCCTAGGGGAAAAATACACATGCAGTTGTAATCGGGCGATTTTCTACTTTCGGATGCAACAGAAATTTCTTGAGTTCGTCTATCCGTTCGCGTGATATGGCAGTTTGAAGTAAAGGAATGGATGAGAAACCATCAAAATTTTCGCAAGTCTGATTCACGAAACCAATAACTACAAAGGCCTAGGGGAAAAATACACATGCAGTTGTAATCGGGCGAGTTTCTACTTTCAGATGCAACAGGAATTTCTCGAGATCGTCAATCCATTCGCCAGATATGGGAGTTTGAAGTTAAGGAATGGTTGAGAAACCATCAAAATTATCGCTGGTCTGATACTCGAAACCGATAACTGGAATGGCCTAGGGGAAAAGTACGCACACCACTGTAATCGGGCGTGTCTCTACTTTGAGATGCAACAGGTATTTCTCGAGTTCGTCAATCCGTTCGCCAGATATGGGAGTTAGAAGTGAAGGAATGGTTGAGAAACCATCAAAATTTTCGCAAGTCTGATTCCCGAAACCAATAACTACAAAGGCCTAGGGGAGATATACACATGCACTTGTAATCGTGCGAGTTTCTACTTTCGGATGCAACAGGAATTTCTCGAGTTCGTGAATCCGTTCGCGAGATATGGGAGTTTGAAGTTAAGGAACGCTTGAGCAACCATCAAAATTTTCGCAAGTCTGATTCCCGAAACCAATAACTACTATGGCCAAGGGCAAAAATACACATACCGTTGTAATCGGGCGAGTTTCTGCTTTCAGATGCAACAGGAATTTCTCGAGTTCGTCAAATCGTTCGTGAGATATGGGAGTTAGAAATTAAGGAATGGTTGAGAAACCATCAAAAATTTCGCTGGTCTGATACTCGAAACCAATAACTGGAATGCCCTAGGGGAAAAGCACACTTACCGCTGTATTCGGGCGAGTTTCTACTTTCAGATGCAACAGGAATTTCTCGAGTTCGTCAATTCGTTCGCGAGATATGGGAGTTTGAAATTAAGGAATGGTTGAGAAACCATCAAAATTTTCGCAAGTCTGATACTCGAAACCAATAACTACTATGGCCTAGGGCAAAAATACACACACCGCTGTAATCGGGCGAGTTTCTTCTTTCAGATGCAACAAGAACTTCTCGTGTTCGTCAATTCGTTCGCGAGATATGGGAGTTTGAAGTTAAGGAATGGTTGAGAAACCATCAAAATTATCGCTGGTCTGATACTCGAAACCGATAACTGGAATGGCCCAGGGGAAAAGTACACACACCACTGTAATCGGGCGTGTCTCTACTTTGAGATGCAACAGGTATTTCTCGAGATCGTCAATCCGTTCGCCAGATATGGGAGTTAGAAGTGAAGGAATGGTTGAGAAACCATCAAAATTTTCGCAAGTCTGATTCCCGAAACCAATAACTACAAAGGCCTAGGGGAAAAATACACATGCCTTTGTGAAGGTGCGAGTTTCTACTTTCAGATGCAATAGGAATTTCTCGAGTTCGTGAATCCGTTCGCGAGATATGGGAGTTTGAAGTTAGGGAATGGTTGAGAAACCATCAAAATTTTCGCTGGTCTGATACTCGAAACCGATAACTGGAATGGCCTAGGGGAAAAGTACACACACCAATGTAATCGGCCGTGTCTCTACTTGGAGATGCAACAGGTATTTCTCGAGATCGTCGATCCGTTCGCCAGATATGGGAGCTGGAAGTGAAGGAATGGTTGAGAAACCATCAAAATTTTCGCAAGTCTGATTCCCGAAACCAATAACTACAAAGGCCTAGGGGAAAAATACACATGCCGTTGTGAAGGTGCGAGTTTCTACTTTCAGATGCAATAGGAATTTCTCGAGTTCGTGAATCCGTTCGCGAGATATGGGAGTTCGAAGTTAAGGAATGGTTGAGAAACCATCAAAATTTTCGCAAGTCTGATAATCGAAACCAATAACTACTATGCCCTAGGGGAAAAGTACACTTACCGCTGTATTCCGGCGAGTTTCTACTTTCAGATGCAACAGGAATTTCTCGAGTTCGTCAATCCGTTCGCGAGATATGGGAGTTTGAAGTTAGGGAATGGTTGAGAAACCATCAAAATTTTCGCTGGTCTGATACTCGAAACCGATAACTGGAATGGCCTAGGGGAAAAGTACACACACCACTGTAATCGGGCGTGTCTCTACTTTGAGATGCAACAGGTATTTCTCGAGATCGTCAATCCGTTCGCCAGATATGGGAGTTAGAAGTGAAGGAATGGTTGAGAAACCATCAAAATTCTCGCAAGTCCGATTCCCGAAACCAATAACTACGAGGGCCTAGGGGAAGAGTACACACACCATTGTAATCGGGCGAGTTTCTACTTTCAGATGCAACAGGAATTTCTCGAGTTCGTCAATCCGTTCGCGAGATATGGGAGTTTCAAGTTAAGGAACGCTTGTGCAACCATCAAAATTTTCGCAAGTCTGATACTCGAAACCAATAACTACTATGGCCTAGGGGAAAATTACACAGACCATTGTAATCGGGCGAGTTTCTACTTTCAGGTTCAACAGGAATTTCTCGAGTTGGTCAATCCGTTCGCGTGATATGGGAGATTGAAGTAAAGGAATGGCTGAGAAACCATCAAAATTTTCGCATGTCTGTTACTCGAAACCAATAACTACTATGACCTAGGGGAAAAGAACACACACCATTGTAATCGGGCGTGTTTCTACTTTCAGATGCAACAGGAATTTCTCGAGATCGTCAATCCGTTCCCGAGATATGGGAGTTTGAAGTTAGGGAATGGTTGAGAAACCATCAAAATTTTCGCTGGTCTGATACTCGAAACCAATAACTGGAATGGCCTAGGGGAAAAGTACACACACCGCTGTAATCGGGCGTGTTTCTACTTTGAGATGCAACAGGAATTTCTCGAGATCGTCAATCCGTTCGCCAGATATGGGAGTTAGAATTGAAGGAATGGTTGAGAAACCATCAAAATTTTCGCAAGTCTGATTCCCGAAACCAATAACTACAAAGGCCTAGGGGAAAAATACACATGCAGTTGTAATCGGGCGAGTTTCTACTTTCGGATGCAACAGGAATTTCTCGAGTTCGTCAAACCGTTCGCGAGATATGGGAGTTCGAAGTTAAGGAATGGTTGAGAAACCATCAAAATTATCGCAAGTCTGATAATCGAAACCAATAACTACTATGGCCTAGGGGAAAAGTACACTTACCGCTGTATTCCGGCGAGTTTCTACTTTCAGATGCAACAGGAATTTCTCGACATCGTCAATCCATTCGCCAGATATGGGAGTTTCAAATTAAGTAACGCTTGAGCAACCATCAAAATTTTCGCAAGTCTGATACTCGAAACCAATAACCACTATGGCCTAGGGGAAAAGTACACACACCATTGTAATCGGGCGAGTTTCTACTTTCAGATGCAACAGGAATTTCTCGAGTTCGTCAATCCGTTCCCGAGATATGGGAGTTTGAAGTTAGGGAATGGTTGAGAAACCATCAAAATTTTCGCTGGTCTGATACTCGAAACCAATAACTGGAATGGCCTAGGGGAAAAGTACACACACCGCTGTAATCGGGCGTGTTTCTACTTTGAGATGCAACAGGAATTTCTCGAGATCGTCAATCCGTTCGCCAGATATGGGAGTTAGAATTGAAGGAATGGTTGAGAAACCATCAAAATTTTCGCAAGTCTGATTCCCGAAACCAATAACTACAAAGGCCTAGGGGAAAAATACACATGCAGTTGTAATCGGGCGAGTTTCTACTTTCGGATGCAACAGGAATTTCTCGAGTTCGTCAAACCGTTCGCGAGATATGGGAGTTCGAAGTTAAGGAATGGTTGAGAAACCATCAAAATTATCGCAAGTCTGATAATCGAAACCAATAACTACTATGGCCTAGGGGAAAAGTACACTTACCGCTGTATTCCGGCGAGTTTCTACTTTCAGATGCAACAGGAATTTCTCGACATCGTCAATCCATTCGCCAGATATGGGAGTTTCAAATTAAGTAACGCTTGAGCAACCATCAAAATTTTCGCAAGTCTGATACTCGAAACCAATAACTACTATGGCCTAGGGGAAAAGTACACACACCATTGTAATCGGGCGAGTTTCTACTTTCAGATGCAACAGGAATTTCTCGAGTTCGTCAATCCGTTCCCGAGATATGGGAGTTTGAAGTTAGGGAATGGTTGAGAAACCATCAAAATTTTCGCTGGTCTGATACTCGAAACCAATAACTGGAATGGCCTAGGGGAAAAGTACACACACCGCTGTAATCGGGCGTGTTTCTACTTTGAGATGCAACAGGAATTTCTCGAGATCGTCAATCCGTTCGCCAGATATGGGAGTTAGAATTGAAGGAATGGTTGAGAAACCATCAAAATTTTCGCAAGTCTGATACTCGAAACCAATAACTACTATGGCCTAGGGCAAAAATACACACACCGCTGTAATCGGGCGAGTTTCTGCTTTCCGATGCAACAGGAATTTATCGAGTTCGTCAATTCGTTCGCGAGATATGGGAGTTTGAAATTAAGGAATGGTTGAGAAACCTTCAAAATTTTCGCAAGTCTGCTTCCCGAAACCAATAACTACAAAGGCCTAGGGGAAAAGTACACACACCATAGTAATCGGGCGAGTTTCTACTTTCAGATGCAACAGGAATTTCTCGAGTTCGTCAATCCGTTCGCGATGTATGGGAGTTTGAAGTTAAGGAACGCTTGAGCAACAATCAAAATTTTCACAAGTCTGATACTCGAAACCAATAACTACTATGGCCTAGGGGAAAAGTACACACACCATAGTAATCGGGCGAGTTTCTACTTTCAGATGCAACAGGAATTTCTCGAGTTCGTCAATCCATTCGCGAGATATGGGAGTTTGAAGTTAAGGAACGTTTGAGAAACCATCAAAATTTTCGCAAGTCTGATACTCGAAACCAATAACTACTATGGCCTAGGGCAAAAATACACACACCGCTGTAATCGGGCGAGTTTCTGCTTTCAGGTGCAACAGGAAATTCTCGAGTTCGTCAATCCGTTCTCGAGATATGGGAGTTTGAAGTTGAGGAATGGTTGAGAAACCATCAAAATTTTCGCTGGTCTGATACTCGAAACCAATAACTGGAATGGCCTAGGGGAAAAGTACACATACCATTGTAACGGGGCGTGTTTCTACTTTCGTATGCAACAGGAATTTCTCGAGTTCGTCAATCCGTTCGCGAGATATGGGAGTTTGAAGTTAAGGAACGCTTGAGCAACCATCAAAATATTCGCAAGTCTGATACTCGAAACCAATAACTACTATGGCCTAGGGCAAAAATACACACACCGCTGTAATCGGGCGAGTTTCTGCTTTCAGGTGCAACAGGAAATTCTCGAGTTCGTCAATCCGTTCTCGAGATATGGGAGTTTGAAGTTAAGGAACGCTTGAGCAACCATCAAAATATTCGCAAGTCTGATACTCGAAACCAATAACTACTATGGCCTAGGGGAAAAGAACACACACCATTGTAATCGGGCGTGTTTCTACTTTCAGATGCAACAGGAATTTCTCGAGTTCGTCAATCCATTCGCGAGATATGGGAGTTTGAAGTTAAGGAATGTTTGAGAAACCATCAAAATTTTCGCAAGTCTGATTTCCGAAACCAATAACTACAAAGGCCTAGGGGAAAATACACATACCGTTGTAATCGGGCGAGTTACTACTTTCAGATGCAATAGGAATTTCTCGGGTTCGTCAATCCGTTCGCGAGATATGGGAGTTTGAAGTTAAGGAACGTTTGAGAAACCATCAAAATTTTCGCAAGTCTGATACTCGAAACCAATAACTACAAAGGCCTAGGGGAAAATACACATACCGTTGTAATCGGGCGAGTTACTACTTTCAGATGCAATAGGAATTTCTCGAGTTCGTCAATCCGTTCGCGAGATATGGGAGTTTGAAGTTAAGGAACGTTTGAGAAACCATCAAAATTTTCGCAAGTCTGATACTCGAAACCAATAACTACTATGGCCTAGGGCAAAAATACACACACCGCTGTAATCGGGCGAGTTTCTGCTTTCCGATGCAACAGGAATTTCTCGAGTTCGTCAATTCGTTCGCGAGATATGGGAGTTTGAAATTAAGGAATGGTTGAGAAACCTTCAAAATTTTCGCATGCCTGATACTCGAAACCAATATCTACAATAGCCTAGGGGAAAAATACACATACCGTTGTAACCGGGCGAATTTCTACTTTCAGATGAAACAGGAATTTCTCGAGTTCGTCTATCCGTTCGCGAGATATGGGAGTTTGAAGTTAAGGAATGGTTGAGAAACCATTAAATTTCGCAAGTCAGATACTGGAAACGAAAAACTGGAATGGCCTTGGGGAAATGTACACACACCATTGTAATGTGGCGAGTTTCTACTTTCAGATGCAACAGGAATTTCGGGAGTTCGTCAATCCGTTCGCGAGATATGGGAGTTTGAAGTTAAGGAACGCTTGAGCAGCCATCAAAATATTCGCAAGTCTGATACTCGAAACCAATAACTACTATGGCCTAGGGCAAAAATACACACACCGCTGTAATCGGGCGAGTTTCTGCTTTCAGGTGCAACAGGAAATTCTCGAGTTCGTCAATCCGTTCTCGAGATATGGGAGTTTGAAGTTAAGGAACGCTTGAGCAACAATCAAAATTTTCACAAGTCTGATACTCGAAACCAATAACTACTATGGCCTAGGGGAAAAGTACACACACCATAGTAATCGGGCGAGTTTCTACTATCAGCTGCAACAGGAATTTCTCGAGTTCGTCAATCCATTCGCGAGATATGGGAGTTTGAAGTTAAGGAACGTTTGAGAAACCATCAAAATTTTCGCAAGTCTGATACTCGAAACCAATAACTACTATGCCCTAGGGCAAAAATACACACACCGCTGTAATCGGGCGAGTTTCTGCTTTCAGGTGCAACAGGAAATTCTCGAGTTCGTCAATCCGTTCTCGAGATATGGGAGTTTGAAGTTGAGGAATGGTTGAGAAACCACCAAAATTTTCGCTGGTCTGATACTCGAAACCAATAACTGGAATGGCCTAGGGGAAAAGTACACATACCATTGTAACGGGGCGAGTTTCTACTTTCGTATGCAACAGGAATTTCTCGAGTTCGTCAATCCGTTCGCGAGATATGGGAGTTTGAAGTTAAGGAACGCTTGAGCAACCATCAAAATATTCGCAAGTCTGATACTCGAAACCAATAACTACTATGGCCTAGGGCAAAAATACACACACCGCTGTAATCGGGCGAGTTTCTGCTTTCAGGTGCAACAGGAAATTCTCGAGTTCGTCAATCCGTTCTCGAGATATGGGAGTTTGAAGTTAAGGAACGCTTGAGCAACCATCAAAATATTCGCAAGTCTGATACTCGAAACCAATAACTACTATGGCCTAGGGGAAAAGAACACACACCATTGTAATCGGGCGTGTTTCTACTTTCAGATGCAACAGGAATTTCTCGAGTTCGTCAATCCATTCGCGAGATATGGGAGTTTGAAGTTAAGGAATGTTTGAGGAACCATCAAAATTTTCGCAAGTCTGATTTCCGAAACCAATAACTACAAAGGCCTAGGGGAATATACACATACCGTTGTAATCGGGCGAGTTACTACTTTCAGATGCAATAGGAATTTCTCGAGTTCGTCAATCCGTTCGCGAGATATGGGAGTTTGAAGTTAAGGAACGTTTGAGAAACCATCAAAATTTTCGCAAGTCTGATACTCGAAACCAATAACTACAAAGGCCTAGGGGAAAATACACATACCGTTGTAATCGGGCGAGTTTCTACTTTCAGATGCAACAAGAATTTCTCGAGTTCGTCAATCCGTTCGCGAGATATGGGAGTTTGAAGTTAAGGAACGCTTGAGCAACCATCAAAATTTTCGCAAGTCTGATACTCGAAACCAATAACTACTATGGCCTAGGGGAAAAGAACACACACCATTGTAATCGGGCGTGTTTCTACTTTCAGATGCAACAGGAATTCCTCGAGATCGTCAATCCGTTCCCGAGATATGGGAGTTTGAAATTAAGGAATGGTTGAGAAACCATCAAAATTTTCGCAAGTCTGATTCCCGAAACCAATAACTACAAAGGCCTAGGGGAAAAATACACATACCGTTCTAATCGGGCGAGTTTCTACTTTCAGATGCAACAGGTATTTCTCGAGATCGTCAATCCGTTCCCGAGATATGGGAGTTTGAAATTAAGGAATGGTTGAGAAACCATCAAAATTTTCGCTGGTCTGATACTCGAAACCAATAACTGGAATGGCCTAGTGAAAAGTACACACACCACTGTAATCGGGCGTGTTTCTACTTTGAGATGCAACAGGAATTTCTCGAGATCGTCAAACCGTTCGCCAGATATTGGAGTTAGAAGTGAAGGAATGGTTGAGAATCCATCAAAATTTTCGCAAGTCTGATTCCCGAAACCAATAACTACAAAGGCCTAGGGGAAAAATACACATACCGTTGTAATCGGGCGAGTTTCTACTTTCAGATGCAACAGGTATTTCTCGAGATCGTCAATCCGTTCCCGAGATATGGGAGTTTGAAATTAAGGAATGGTTGAGAAACCATCAAAATTTTCGCAAGTCTGATACTCGAAACCAATAACTACTATGGCCTAGGGGAAAAGAACACACACCATAGTAATCGGGCGAGTTTCTACTTTCAGATGCAACAGGAATTTCTCGAGTTCGTCAATCCGTTCGCGATATATGGGAGTTTGAATTTAAGGAATGTTTGAGGAACCATCAAAATTTTCGCAAGCCTGATTTCCGAAACCAATAACTACAAAGGCCTATGGGAAAATACACATACCGTTGTAATCGGGCGAGTTACTACTTTCAGATGCAATAGGAATTTCTCGAGTTCGTCAATCCGTTCGCGAGATATGGGAGTTTGAAGTTAAGGAACGTTTGAGGAACCATCAAAATTTTCGCAAGTCTGATACTCGAAACCAATAACTACTATGGCCTAGGGCAAAAATACACACACCGCTGTAATCGGGCGAGTTTCTGCTTTCAGGTGCAACAGGAAATTCTCGAGTTCGTCAATCCGTTCTCGAGATATGGGAGTTTGAAGTTGAGGAATGGTTGAGAAACCATCAAAATTTTCGCTGGTCTGATACTCGAAACCAATAACTGGAATGGCCTAGGGGAAAAGTACAAACACCATTGTAATCGGGCGAGTTTCTACTTTCAGATGCAAAAGGAATTTCTCGAGTTCGTCAATCCGTTCGCGAGATATGGGAGTTAGAATTTAAGGAATGGTTGAGAAACCATCAAAATTTTCGCAAGTCTGATTCCCGAAACCAATAACTACAAAGGCCTAGGGGAAAAATACACATACCGTTGTAATCGTGCGAGTTTCTACTTTCAGATGCAACAGGAATTTCTCGAGTTCGTCAATCCGTTCGCGAGATATGGGAGTTTGAAGTTAAGGAACGCTTGAGCAACCATCAAAATTTTCGCAAGTCTGATACTCGAAACCAATAACTACTATGGCCTAGGGGAAAAGAACACACACCATTGCAATCGGGCGTGTTTCTACTTTCAGATGCAACAGGAATTCCTCGAGATCGTCAATCCGTTCCCGAGATATGGGAGTTTGAAATTAAGGAATGGTTGAGAAACCATCAAAATTTTCGCAAGTCTGATTCCCGAAACCAATAACTACAAAGCCCTAGGGGAAAAATACACATACCGTTGTAATCGGGCGAGTTTCTACTTTCAGATGCAACAGGTATTTCTCGAGATCGTCAATCCGTTCCCGAGATATGGGAGTTTGAAATTAAGGAATGGTTGAGAAACCATCAAAATTTTCGCTGGTCTGATACTCGAAACCAATAACTGGAATGGCCTAGTGAAAAGTACACACACCACTGTAATCGGGCGTGTTTCTACTATGAGATGCAACAGGAATTCCTCGAGATCGTCAATCCGTTCCCGAGATATGGGAGTTAGAAGTGAAGGAATGGTTGAGAATCCATCAAAATTTTCGCAAGTCTGATTCCCGAAACCAATAACTACAAAGGCCTAGGGGAAAAATACACATACCGTTGTAATCGGGCGAGTTTCTACTTTCAGATGCAACAGGTATTTCTCGAGATCGTCAATCCGTTCCCGAGATATGGGGGTTTGGAATTAAGGAATGGTTGAGAAACCATCAAAATTTTCGCAAGTCTGATACTCGAAACCAATAACTACTATGGCCTAGGGGAAAAGAACACACACCATAGTAATCGGGCGAGTTTCTACATTCAGATGCAACAGGAATTTCTCGAGTTCGTCAATCCGTTCGCGATATATGGGAGTTTGAAGTTAAGGAATGTTTGAGCAACCATCAAAATTTTCGCATGTCTGATTTCCGAAACCAATAACTACAAAGGCCTAGGGGAAAATACACATACCGTAGTAATCGGGCGAGTTACTACTTTCAGATGCAATAGGAATTTCTCGAGTTCGTCAATCCGTTCGCGAGATATGGGAGTTTGAAGTTAAGGAACGTTTGAGAAACCATCAAAATTTTCGCAAGTCTGATACTCGAAACCAATAACTACTATGGCCTAGGGCAAAAATACAAACACCGCTGTAATCGGGCGAGTTTCTGCTTTCAGGTGCAACAGGAAATTCTCGAGTTCGTCAATCCGTTCTCGAGGTATGGGAGTTTGAAGCTGAGGAATGGTTGAGAAACCATCAAAATTTTCGCTGGTCTGATACTCGAAACCAATAACTGGAATGGCCTAGGAGAAAAGTACAAACACCATTGTAATCGGGCGATTTTCTACTTTCAGATGCAAAAGGAATTTCTCGAGTTCGTCAATCCGTTCGCGAGATATGGGAGTTAGAATTTAAGGAATGGTTGAGAAACCATCAAAATTTTCGCAAGTCTGATTCCCGAAACCAATAACTACAAAGGCCTAGGGGAAAAATACACATACCGTTGTAATCGTGCGAGTTTCTACTTTCAGATGCAACAGGAATTTCTCGAGTTCGTCAATCCGTTCGCGAGATATGGGAGTTTGAAGTTAAGGAACGCTTGAGCAACCATCAAAATTTTCGCAAGTCTGATACTCGAAACCAATAACTACTATGGCCTAGGGGAAAAGAACACACACCATTGTAATCGGGCGTGTTTCTACTTTCAGATGCAACAGGAATTCCTCGAGATCGTCAATCCGTTCCCGAGATATGGGAGTTTGAAATTAAGGAATGGTTGAGAAACCATCAAAATTTTCGCAAGTCTGATTCCCGAAACCAATAACTACAAAGGCCTAGGGGAAAAATACACATACCGTTCTAATCGGGCGAGTTTCTACTTTCAGATGCAACAGGTATTTCTCGAGATCGTCAATCCGTTCCCGAGATATGGGAGTTTGAAATTAAGGAATGGTTGAGAAACCATCAAAATTTTCGCTGGTCTGATACTCGAAACCAATAACTGGAATGGCCTAGTGAAAAGTACACACACCACTGTAATCGGGCGTGTTTCTACTTTGAGATGCAACAGGAATTTCTCGAGATCGTCAAACCGTTCGCCAGATATGGGAGTTAGAAGTGAAGGAATGGTTGAGAATCCATCAAAATTTTCGCAAGTCTGATTCCCGAAACCAATAACTACAAAGGCCTAGGGGAAAAATACACATACCGTTGTAATCGGGCGAGTTTCTACTTTCAGATGCAACAGGTATTTCTCGAGATCGTCAATCCGTTCCCGAGATATGGGAGTTTGAAATTAAGGAATGGTTGAGAAACCATCAAAATTTTCGCAAGTCTGATACTCGAAACCAATAACTACTATGGCCTAGGGGAAAAGAACACACACCATAGTAATCGGGCGAGTTTCTACTTTCAGATGCAACAGGAATTTCTCGAGTTCGTCAATCCGTTCGCGATATATGGGAGTTTGAATTTAAGGAATGTTTGAGGAACCATCAAAATTTTCGCAAGTCTGATTTCCGAAACCAATAACTACAAAGGCCTATGGGAAAATACACATACCGTTGTAATCGGGCGAGTTACTACTTTCAGATGCAATAGGAATTTCTCGAGTTCGTCAATCCGTTCGCGAGATATGGGAGTTTGAAGTTAAGGAACGTTTGAGGAACCATCAAAATTTTCGCAAGTCTGATACTCGAAACCAATAACTACTATGGCCTAGGGCAAAAATACACACACCGCTGTAATCGGGCGAGTTTCTGCTTTCAGGTGCAACAGGAAATTCTCGAGTTCGTCAATCCGTTCTCGAGATATGGGAGTTTGAAGTTGAGGAATGGTTGAGAAACCATCAAAATTTTCGCTGGTCTGATACTCGAAACCAATAACTGGAATGGCCTAGGGGAAAAGTACAAACACCATTGTAATCGGGCGAGTTTCTACTTTCAGATGCAAAAGGAATTTCTCGAGTTCGTCAATCCGTTCGCGAGATATGGGAGTTAGAATTTAAGGAATGGTTGAGAAACCATCAAAATTTTCGCAAGTCTGATTCCCGAAACCAATAACTACAAAGGCCTAGGGGAAAAATACACATACCGTTGTAATCGTGCGAGTTTCTACTTTCAGATGCAACAGGAATTTCTCGAGTTCGTCAATCCGTTCGCGAGATATGGGAGTTAGAAGTGAAGGAATGGTTGAGCAACCATCAAAATTTTCGCAAGTCTGATACTCGAAACCAATAACTACTATGGCCTAGGGGAAAAGAACACACACCATTGCAATCGGGCGTGTTTCTACTTTCAGATGCAACAGGAATTCCTCGAGATCGTCAATCCGTTCCCGAGATATGGGAGTTTGAAATTAAGGAATGGTTGAGAAACCATCAAAATTTTCGCAAGTCTGATTCCCGAAACCAATAACTACAAAGCCCTAGGGGAAAAATACACATACCGTTGTAATCGGGCGAGTTTCTACTTTCAGATGCAACAGGTATTTCTCGAGATCGTCAATCCGTTCCCGAGATATGGGAGTTTGAAATTAAGGAATGGTTGAGAAACCATCAAAATTTTCGCTGGTCTGATACTCGAAACCAATAACTGGAATGGCCTAGTGAAAAGTACACACACCACTGTAATCGGGCGTGTTTCTACTATGAGATGCAACAGGAATTCCTCGAGATCGTCAATCCGTTCCCGAGATATGGGAGTTAGAAGTGAAGGAATGGTTGAGAATCCATCAAAATTTTCGCAAGTCTGATTCCCGAAACCAATAACTACAAAGGCCTAGGGGAAAAATACACATACCGTTGTAATCGGGCGAGTTTCTACTTTCAGATGCAACAGGTATTTCTCGAGATCGTCAATCCGTTCCCGAGATATGGGGGTTTGGAATTAAGGAATGGTTGAGAAACCATCAAAATTTTCGCAAGTCTGATACTCGAAACCAATAACTACTATGGCCTAGGGGAAAAGAACACACACCATAGTAATCGGGCGAGTTTCTACATTCAGATACAACAGGAATTTCTCGAGTTCGTCAATCCGTTCGCGATATATGGGAGTTTGAAGTTAAGGAATGTTTGAGCAACCATCAAAATTTTCGCATGTCTGATTTCCGAAACCAATAACTACAAAGGCCTAGGGGAAAATACACATACCGTAGTAATCGGGCGAGTTACTACTTTCAGATGCAATAGGAATTTCTCGAGTTCGTCAATCCGTTCGCGAGATATGGGAGTTTGAAGTTAAGGAACGTTTGAGAAACCATCAAAATTTTCGCAAGTCTGATACTCGAAACCAATAACTACTATGGCCTAGGGCAAAAATACAAACACCGCTGTAATCGGGCGAGTTTCTGCTTTCAGGTGCAACAGGAAATTCTCGAGTTCGTCAATCCGTTCTCGAGGTATGGGAGTTTGAAGCTGAGGAATGGTTGAGAAACCATCAAAATTTTCGCTGGTCTGATACTCGAAACCAATAACTGGAATGGCCTAGGGGAAAAGTACACATACCATTGTAACGGGGCGAGTTTCTACTTTCCGATGCAACAGGAATTTCTCGAGTTCGTCAATTCGTTCGCGAGATATGGGAGTTTGAAATTAAGGAATGGTTGAGAAACCATCAAAATTTTCGCATGTCTGATACTCGAAACCAATAACTACAATAGCCTAGGGGAAAAATACACATACCGTTGTAACCGGGCGAATTTCTACTTTCAGATGAAACAGGAATTTCTCGAGTTCGTCTATCCGTTCGCGAGATATGGGAGTTTGAAGTTAAGGAATGGTTGAGAAACCATTAAATTTCGCAAGTCTGATACTGGAAACGAAAAACTGGAATGGCCTAGGGGAAAAGTACACACACCATTGTAATGGGGCGAGTTTCTACTTTCAGATGCAACAGGAATTTCGCGAGTTCGTCAATCCGTTCGCGAGATATGGGAGTTTGAAATTAAGGAATGGTTGAGAAACCATCAAAATAATCGCAAGTCTGATACTCGAAAACAATAACTAGTATGGCCTAGGGCAAAAATACACACACCGCTGTAATCGGGCGAGTTTCTGCTTTCAGATGCAACAAGAATTTCTCGAGTTCGTCAGTTCGTTCGCGAGATATGGGAGATTGAAGTAAAGGAATTGTTGAGAAACCTTCAAAATTTTCGCTGGTCTGATACTCGAAACCAATAACTGGAATGGCCTAGGGGAAAAGTACAAACACCATTGTAATCGGGCGAGTTTCTACTTTCATATGCAAAAGGAATTTCTCGAGTTCGTCAATCCGTTCTCGAGATATGGGAGTTTGAAGTTAAGGAATGGTTGAGAAACCATCAAAATTTTCGCTGGTCTGATACTCGAAACCAATAACTGGAATGGCCTAGGGGAAAAGTACACATACCATTGTAATGGGGCGAGTTTCTACTTTCCGATGCAACAGGAATTTCTCGAGTTCGTCAATTCGTTCGCGAGATATGGGAGTTTGAAATTAAGGAATGGCTGAGAAACCATCAAAATTTTCGCATGTCTGACACTCAAAAACCAATAACTACAATGGCCAAGGGGAAAAATACACATACCGTTGTAACCGGGCGAATTTCTACTTTCAGTTGAAACAGGAATTTCTCGAGTTCGTCTATCCGTTCGCGAGATATGGGAGTTTGAAGTTAAGGAATGGTTGAGAAACCATAAAAAATTTCGCAAGTCTGATACTGGAAACGAAAAACTGGAATGGCCTAGGGGAAAAGTACACACACCATTGTAATGGGGCGAGTTTCTACTTTCAGATGCAACAGGAATTTCGCGAGTTCGTCAATCCGTTCGCGAGATATGGGAGCTTGAAATTAAGGAATGGTTGAGAAACCATCAAAATAATCGCAAGTCTGATACTCGAAACCAATAACTACTATGGCCTAGGGCAAAGATACACACACCGCTGTAATCGGGCGAGTTTCTGCTTTCAGATGCAACAAGAATTTCTCGAGTTCGTCAGTTCGTTCGCGAGATGTGGGAGTTTGAAATTAAGGAATTGTTGAGGAACCTTCAAAATTTTCGCTGGTCTGATACTCGAAACCAATAACTGGAATGGCCTAGGAGAAAAGTACAAACACCATTGTAATCGGGCGATTTTCTACTTTCAGATGCAAAAGGAATTTCTCGAGTTCGTCAATCCGTTCGCGAGATATGGGAGTTAGAATTTAAGGAATGGTTGAGAAACCATCAAAATTTTCGCAAGTCTGATTCCCGAAACCAATAACTACAAAGGCCTAGGGGAAAAATACACATACCGTTGTAATCGTGCGAGTTTCTACTTTCAGATGCAACAGGAATTTCTCGAGTTCGTCAATCCGTTCGCGAGATATGGGAGTTTGAAGTTAAGGAACGCTTGAGCAACCATCAAAATTTTCGCAAGTCTGATACTCGAAACCAATAACTACTATGGCCTAGGGGAAAAGAACACACACCATTGTAATCGGGCGTGTTTCTACTTTCAGATGCAACAGGAATTCCTCGAGATCGTCAATCCGTTCCCGAGATATGGGAGTTTGAAATTAAGGAATGGTTGAGAAACCATCAAAATTTTCGCAAGTCTGATTCCCGAAACCAATAACTACAAAGGCCTAGGGGAAAAATACACATACCGTTCTAATCGGGCGAGTTTCTACTTTCAGATGCAACAGGTATTTCTCGAGATCGTCAATCCGTTCCCGAGATATGGGAGTTGGAAATTAAGGAATGGTTGAGAAACCATCAAAATTTTCGCTGGTCTGATACTCGAAACCAATAACTGGAATGGCCTAGTGAAAAGTACACACACCACTGTAATCGGGCGTGTTTCTACTTTGAGATGCAACAGGAATTTCTCGAGATCGTCAAACCGTTCGCCAGATATTGGAGTTAGAAGTGAAGGAATGGTTGAGAATCCATCAAAATTTTCGCAAGTCTGATTCCCGAAACCAATAACTACAAAGGCCTAGGGGAAAAATACACATACCGTTGTAATCGGGCGAGTTTCTACTTTCAGATGCAACAGGTATTTCTCGAGATCGTCAATCCGTTCCCGAGATATGGGAGTTTGAAATTAAGGAATGGTTGAGAAACCATCAAAATTTTCGCAAGTCTGATACTCGAAACCAATAACTACTATGGCCTAGGGGAAAAGAACACACACCATAGTAATCGGGCGAGTTTCTACTTTCAGATGCAACAGGAATTTCTCGAGTTCGTCAATCCGTTCGCGATATATGGGAGTTTGAATTTAAGGAATGTTTGAGGAACCATCAAAATTTTCGCAAGTCTGATTTCCGAAACCAATAACTACAAAGGCCTATGGGAAAATACACATACCGTTGTAATCGGGCGAGTTACTACTTTCAGATGCAATAGGAATTTCTCGAGTTCGTCAATCCGTTCGCGAGATATGGGAGTTTGAAGTTAAGGAACGTTTGAGGAACCATCAAAATTTTCGCAAGTCTGATACTCGAAACCAATAACTACTATGGCCTAGGGCAAAAATACACACACCGCTGTAATCGGGCGAGTTTCTGCTTTCAGGTGCAACAGGAAATTCTCGAGTTCGTCAATCCGTTCTCGAGATATGGGAGTTTGAAGTTGAGGAATGGTTGAGAAACCATCAAAATTTTCGCTGGTCTGATACTCGAAACCAATAACTGGAATGGCCTAGGGGAAAAGTACAAACACCATTGTAATCGGGCGAGTTTCTACTTTCAGATGCAAAAGGAATTTCTCGAGTTCGTCAATCCGTTCGCGAGATATGGGAGTTAGAATTTAAGGAATGGTTGAGAAACCATCAAAATTTTCGCAAGTCTGATTCCCGAAACCAATAACTACAAAGGCCTAGGGGAAAAATACACATACCGTTGTAATCGTGCGAGTTTCTACTTTCAGATGCAACAGGAATTTCTCGAGTTCGTCAATCCGTTCGCGAGATATGGGAGTTTGAAGTTAAGGAACGCTTGAGCAACCATCAAAATTTTCGCAAGTCTGATACTCGAAACCAATAACTACTATGGCCTAGGGGAAAAGAACACACACCATTGCAATCGGGCGTGTTTCTACTTTCAGATGCAACAGGAATTCCTCGAGATCGTCAATCCGTTCCCGAGATATGGGAGTTTGAAATTAAGGAATGGTTGAGAAACCATCAAAATTTTCGCAAGTCTGATTCCCGAAACCAATAACTACAAAGCCCTAGGGGAAAAATACACATACCGTTGTAATCGGGCGAGTTTCTACTTTCAGATGCAACAGGTATTTCTCGAGATCGTCAATCCGTTCCCGAGATATGGGAGTTTGAAATTAAGGAATGGTTGAGAAACCATCAAAATTTTCGCTGGTCTGATACTCGAAACCAATAACTGGAATGGCCTAGTGAAAAGTACACACACCACTGTAATCGGGCGTGTTTCTACTATGAGATGCAACAGGAATTCCTCGAGATCGTCAATCCGTTCCCGAGATATGGGAGTTAGAAGTGAAGGAATGGTTGAGAATCCATCAAAATTTTCGCAAGTCTGATTCCCGAAACCAATAACTACAAAGGCCTAGGGGAAAAATACACATACCGTTGTAATCGGGCGAGTTTCTACTTTCAGATGCAACAGGTATTTCTCGAGATCGTCAATCCGTTCCCGAGATATGGGGGTTTGGAATTAAGGAATGGTTGAGAAACCATCAAAATTTTCGCAAGTCTGATACTCGAAACCAATAACTACTATGGCCTAGGGGAAAAGAACACACACCATAGTAATCGGGCGAGTTTCTACATTCAGATGCAAAAGGAATTTCTCGAGTTCGTCAATCCGTTCGCGATATATGGGAGTTTGAAGTTAAGGAATGTTTGAGCAACCATCAAAATTTTCGCATGTCTGATTTCCGAAACCAATAACTACAAAGGCCTAGGGGAAAATACACATACCGTAGTAATCGGGCGAGTTACTACTTTCAGATGCAATAGGAATTTCTCGAGTTCGTCAATCCGTTCGCGAGATATGGGAGTTTGAAGTTAAGGAACGTTTGAGAAACCATCAAAATTTTCGCAAGTCTGATACTCGAAACCAATAACTACTATGGCCTAGGGCAAAAATACAAACACCGCTGTAATCGGGCGAGTTTCTGCTTTCAGGTGCAACAGGAAATTCTCGAGTTCGTCAATCCGTTCTCGAGGTATGGGAGTTTGAAGCTGAGGAATGGTTGAGAAACCATCAAAATTTTCGCTGGTCTGATACTCGAAACCAATAACTGGAATGGCCTAGGAGAAAAGTACAAACACCATTGTAATCGGGCGATTTTCTACTTTCAGATGCAAAAGGAATTTCTCGAGTTCGTCAATCCGTTCGCGAGATATGGGAGTTAGAATTTAAGGAATGGTTGAGAAACCATCAAAATTTTCGCAAGTCTGATTCCCGAAACCAATAACTACAAAGGCCTAGGGGAAAAATACACATACCGTTGTAATCGTGCGAGTTTCTACTTTCAGATGCAACAGGAATTTCTCGAGTTCGTCAATCCCTTCGCGAGATATGGGAGTTTGAAGTTAAGGAACGCTTGAGCAACCATCAAAATTTTCGCAAGTCTGATACTCGAAACCAATAACTACTATGGCCTAGGGGAAAAGAACACACACCATTGTAATCGGGCGTGTTTCTACTTTCAGATGCAACAGGAATTCCTCGAGATCGTCAATCCGTTCCCGAGATATGGGACTTTGAAATTAAGGAATGGTTGAGAAACCATCAAAATTTTCGCAAGTCTGATTCCCGAAACCAATAACTACAAAGGCCTAGGGGAAAAATACACATACCGTTCTAATCGGGCGAGTTTCTACTTTCAGATGCAACAGGTATTTCTCGAGATCGTCAATCCGTTCCCGAGATATGGGAGTTTGAAATTAAGGAATGGTTGAGAAACCATCAAAATTTTCGCTGGTCTGATACTCGAAACCAATAACTGGAATGGCCTAGTGAAAAGTACACACACCACTGTAATCGGGCGTGTTTCTACTTTGAGATGCAACAGGAATTTCTCGAGCTCGTCAAACCGTTCGCCAGATATGGGAGTTAGAAGTGAAGGAATGGTTGAGAATCCATCAATATTTTCGCAAGTCTGATTCCCGAAACCAATAACTACAAAGGCCTAGGGGAAAAATACACATACCGTTGTAATCGGGCGAGTTTCTACTTTCAGATGCAACAGGTATTTCTCGAGATCGTCAATCCGTTCCCGAGATATGGGAGTTTGAAATTAAGGAATGGTTGAGAAACCATCAAAATTTTCGCAAGTCTGATACTCGAAACCAATAACTACTATGGCCTAGGGGAAAAGAACACACACCATAGTAATCGGGCGAGTTTCTACTTTCAGATGCAACAGGAATTTCTCGAGTTCGTCAATCCGTTCGCGATATATGGGAGTTTGAATTTAAGGAATGTTTGAGGAACCATCAAAATTTTCGCAAGTCTGATTTCCGAAACCAATAACTACAAAGGCCTATGGGAAAATACACATACCGTTGTAATCGGGCGAGTTACTACTTTCAGATGCAATAGGAATTTCTCGAGTTCGTCAATCCGTTCGCGAGATATGGGAGTTTGAAGTTAAGGAACGTTTGAGGAACCATCAAAATTTTCGCAAGTCTGATACTCGAAACCAATAACTACTATGGCCTAGGGCAAAAATACACACACCGCTGTAATCGGGCGAGTTTCTGCTTTCAGGTGCAACAGGAAATTCTCGAGTTCGTCAATCCGTTCTCGAGATATGGGAGTTTGAAGTTGAGGAATGGTTGAGAAACCATCAAAATTTTCGCTGGTCTGATACTCGAAACCAATAACTGGAATGGCCTAGGGGAAAAGTACAAACACCATTGTAATCGGGCGAGTTTCTACTTTCAGATGCAAAAGGAATTTCTCGAGTTCGTCAATCCGTTCGCGAGATATGGGAGTTAGAATTTAAGGAATGGTTGAGAAACCATCAAAATTTTCGCAAGTCTGATTCCCGAAACCAATAACTACAAAGGCCTAGGGGAAAAATACACATACCGTTGTAATC
Organism: Ptiloglossa arizonensis; assembly: GCF_051014685.1. Taxonomy (NCBI): domain Eukaryota; kingdom Metazoa; phylum Arthropoda; class Insecta; order Hymenoptera; family Colletidae; genus Ptiloglossa; species Ptiloglossa arizonensis. Next base: position 273,956 of record NW_027478444.1, on the reverse strand, counting down.
GTGCGAGTTTCTACTTTCAGATGCAACAGGAATTTCTCGAGTTCGTCAATCCGTTCGCGAGATATGGGAGTTTGAAGTTAAGGAACGCTTGAGCAACCATCAAAATTTTCGCAAGTCTGATACTCGAAACCAATAACTACTATGGCCTAGGGGAAAAGAACACACACCATTGCAATCGGGCGTGTTTCTACTTTCAGATGCAACAGGAATTCCTCGAGATCGTCAATCCGTTCCCGAGATATGGGAGTTTGAAATTAAGGAATGGTTGAGAAACCATCAAAATTTTCGCAAGTCTGATTCCCGAAACCAATAACTACAAAGCCCTAGGGGAAAAATACACATACCGTTGTAATCGGGCGAGTTTCTACTTTCAGATGCAACAGGTATTTCTCGAGATCGTCAATCCGTTCCCGAGATATGGGAGTTTGAAATTAAGGAATGGTTGAGAAACCATCAAAATTTTCGCTGGTCTGATACTCGAAACCAATAACTGGAATGGCCTAGTGAAAAGTACACACACCACTGTAATCGGGCGTGTTTCTACTATGAGATGCAACAGGAATTCCTCGAGATCGTCAATCCGTTCCCGAGATATGGGAGTTAGAAGTGAAGGAATGGTTGAGAATCCATCAAAATTTTCGCAAGTCTGATTCCCGAAACCAATAACTACAAAGGCCTAGGGGAAAAATACACATACCGTTGTAATCGGGCGAGTTTCTACTTTCAGATGCAACAGGTATTTCTCGAGATCGTCAATCCGTTCCCGAGATATGGGGGTTTGGAATTAAGGAATGGTTGAGAAACCATCAAAATTTTCGCAAGTCTGATACTCGAAACCAATAACTACTATGGCCTAGGGGAAAAGAACACACACCATAGTAATCGGGCGAGTTTCTACATTCAGATACAACAGGAATTTCTCGAGTTCGTCAATCCGTTCGCGATATATGGGAGTTTGAAGTTAAGGAATGTTTGAGCAACCATCAAAATTTTCGCATGTCTGATTTCCGAAACCAATAACTACAAAGGCCTAGGGGAAAATACACATACCGTAGTAATCGGGCGAGTTACTACTTTCAGATGCAATAGGAATTTCTCGAGTTCGTCAATCCGTTCGCGAGATATGGGAGTTTGAAGTTAAGGAACGTTTGAGAAACCATCAAAATTTTCGCAAGTCTGATACTCGAAACCAATAACTACTATGGCCTAGGGCAAAAATACAAACACCGCTGTAATCGGGCGAGTTTCTGCTTTCAGGTGCAACAGGAAATTCTCGAGTTCGTCAATCCGTTCTCGAGGTATGGGAGTTTGAAGCTGAGGAATGGTTGAGAAACCATCAAAATTTTCGCTGGTCTGATACTCGAAACCAATAACTGGAATGGCCTAGGGGAAAAGTACACATACCATTGTAACGGGGCGAGTTTCTACTTTCCGATGCAACAGGAATTTCTCGAGTTCGTCAATTCGTTCGCGAGATATGGGAGTTTGAAATTAAGGAATGGTTGAGAAACCATCAAAATTTTCGCATGTCTGATACTCGAAACCAATAACTACAATAGCCTAGGGGAAAAATACACATACCGTTGTAACCGGGCGAATTTCTACTTTCAGATGAAACAGGAATTTCTCGAGTTCGTCTATCCGTTCGCGAGATATGGGAGTTTGAAGTTAAGGAATGGTTGAGAAACCATTAAATTTCGCAAGTCTGATACTGGAAACGAAAAACTGGAATGGCCTAGGGGAAAAGTACACACACCATTGTAATGGGGCGAGTTTCTACTTTCAGATGCAACAGGAATTTCGCGAGTTCGTCAATCCGTTCGCGAGATATGGGAGTTTGAAATTAAGGAATGGTTGAGAAACCATCAAAATAATCGCAAGTCTGATACTCGAAAACAATAACTAGTATGGCCTAGGGCAAAAATACACACACCGCTGTAATCGGGCGAGTTTCTGCTTTCAGATGCAACAAGAATTTCTCGAGTTCGTCAGTTCGTTCGCGAGATATGGGAGATTGAAGTAAAGGAATTGTTGAGAAACCTTCAAAATTTTCGCTGGTCTGATACTCGAAACCAATAACTGGAATGGCCTAGGGGAAAAGTACAAACACCATTGTAATCGGGCGAGTTTCTACTTTCATATGCAAAAGGAATTTCTCGAGTTCGTCAATCCGTTCGCGAGATATGGGAGTTAGAATTTAAGGAATGGTTGAGAAACCATCAAAATTTTCGCTGGTCTGATACTCGAAACCAATAACTGGAATGGCCTAGGGGAAAAGTACACATACCATTGTAATGGGGCGAGTTTCTACTTTCAGATGCAACAGGAATTTCGCGAGTTCGTCAATCCGTTCGCGAGATATGGGAGTTTGAAATTAAGGAATAGTTGAGAAACCATCAAAATAATCGCAAGTCTGATACTCCAAACCAATAACTACTATGGCCTAGGGCAAAAATACACACACCGCTGTAATCGGGCGAGTTTCTGCTTTCAGATGCAACAAGAATTTCTCGAGTTCGTCAGTTCGTTCGCGAGATATGGGAGTTTGAAGTTAAGGAATTGTTGAGAAACCTTCAAAATTTTCGCAAGTCTGATACTCGAAACCAATAACTACTATGGCCTAGGGGAAAAGAACACACACCATTGTAATCGGGCGTGTTTCTACTTTCAGATGCAACAGGAATTCCTAGAGATCGTCAATCCGTTCCCGAGATATGGGAGTTTGAAATTAAGGAATGGTTGAGAAACCATCAAAATTTTCGCAAGTCTGATTCCCGAAACCAATAACTACAAAGCCCTAGGGGAAAAATACACATACCGTTGTAATCGAGCGAGTTTCTACTTTCAGATGCAACAGGTATTTCTCGAGATCGTCAATCCGTTCCCGAGATATGGGAGTTTGAAATTAAGGAATGGTTGAGAAACCATCAAAATTTTCGCTGGTCTGATACTCGAAACCAATAACTGG